>NC_133382.1:6115940-6294257 GCF_049309525.1 Garra rufa | reverse complement strand
CCGATTATACTGGAGCACCAACTAGCGTTCAGACAAGCTGCGTCCGTCCTAAATAGTATTGTATGTCCCAAATCATAGTATGTTTAAAAAAGTATTCCAAAGATTCCCGGATGGTCTACTACTCAACGATCAATGCACACTCTAATATTGCCCACAACACACAGCGCCGTGAACGAGGATTCGATTAGAACTACAAACACGCATAAAAAGTGTTAAACTACAAACATGGAGGATATGCGCGACCACCGGACAGGTAGAGAAAAGGGTTTGAGTGATAAATAATCAGTGTGTAACCTGATAAAAAATATTTTTTAAATGTTATCCGCGTTATATTCCATGTGCAGCAACATTTATAATGATAGGTTTGGTCATTAACGTTTAAATGCATAATTAAGCAAACACAAGAGCAGAGTTCTCGGCATGAAAGACTCGTTAAAGAACGTGCCTCTTAATTTCTCTCTAATACGGTAGGAAATTAAATTAAACGAAATGTAGATAATGTTAACTGTGATGATTGACAGGGCAGTTTAAACAGTCACAGGATTCAGGTAACTAAGCAACAGAGCGTCCGTTAAAGAAGCAGTTATGACGAAGTATGTCCCAAAGCCTGCCTACTATTCTGCTACATTCTCAAAAGTATGTACTTTTCTTCACAAAAAGAGTACATACTTATAGGGCATAGTATAAGTAGGCGAATTGGGACGCAGCAAAACAAACCACAGTGAACATGGACAAAAAAGCTGATGGGACCGCTTTGGTTGGCCCTGTGGATGGGAAATTTTGTTATAAAAAAGGAATGGATGGAAGTGTCGATAAGAGCATGGTTGTGTGCAAGCTATGCAACAAGGAATTCGCGTCTCACCGCAGCACATCGAGCCTATTGCTACACTTAATGGCAATATTGCACTGGTCTGTTGGACTTGGTTGAACAAAAATAAACAATATTTTGTTGCTTAAGCTTATGTATTCAGTCATTATTCAATGGTATACTAAAAATCCATATAAAAAATTACTTCTCACTGTTCTCAGGTCAAATATTTATATGCGATTAAAATGCGATTAATTTCGATTAATTAATTACAAAGCCTCTAATTAGATTAAATTTTTTAATCGAGTCCCGGCCCTAATATATATATATGCGTGTGTGTAAATCAAAGTAAAAAGGAAACATTCTGACAGCGTCTTTACATCCATTTTGACCGCTCTCAGCACGTAAGTGAGCGATTAGACGCGCAAACCAAGACGCGGCTGGCGTGACCGCTGTCTTTGATTGCGACGAAGATAATCGATCTTCCATCACTCTCAAGGGTTCAGCAGCCAAACGAGTGTCGAGGCCTGTTAAGGTCGACAATTCTGCAAGATGCTTCAATATTGATCTTGTCCTGTCACCTACATACACGTAAAAAATCTTCTGAAACATTATTTCTCTGTTCACGCTCCACTTCATCTGCCAATGAATTCAACGATCTTATCAGATCTCCAGCCACCATGTTTCAAACGATCTAAACGTAACGCGCTTCCGCCAATCCCCGCCTTGACGCAATGATTGACGTAGGGTAGGCGTGGTCAGCTCGGAATGCATTTTCAAAGCCGCATTGAATTTTGCTACAAATATCCCACGGCGTCATGATGAAAATGCAATCGTAAGTGTCCTTACTGTTAGTCTAAATGCATTTAGGACAAATAACATATAAATGATAATTTTGCTACTGTTTCTGCTTGGACACGTTACACATATCAAATCAATTTGGGTTATACATTTTCATTTTAATTTTGCTACTTCTAAAGCATTAAAATAGTTTGCACTTTACAACTTAAGACTACTGTTGGAAATGGCAAATGTAAATAATATAATTTAATTTTCAATTTCATTATGCACCAAATTTTGCACGCGTGGAGGTGATTGAAAATGTAAATTTAAATACAGAATTACAATGCCTTTTTGAATATTGCATTGTCATTTTGAATATTGTATTGCCATTTTGCATATTGCATTGCAAATTGAATATTGCTACACATATGCTTCCATACTGATGATATATTGAGGTCTTTTGAAGTGAAACAATTGGTCTGTGCAAGAACCTGAACATTATTTACAACATTATTCATTGTCCATTTCGCAAATGATTCATTCTTTTCAACTGGTTCTTTTTAGTGAACTGGATTAACCAGTTCATCAAATCAAACTGAATCATCCTAAACAGTTTGCAGCTCGAGCAACACAGATCTACAAGTTACGCAATCAAAACTCACTTTGAGTAACTTTGACTCTAAATGATCCAAAATACTGGTGTATGATTAATTTTTATATAAAAGATTTTTTTTATAATCCAGTTTGGATTATAAAAGTAAAAATGAAAATCTGTGAAAGTGATTTTGTGCCTCTTTGGGATCACACAATAATGTGCCGTTCACTTGCAGAACACACACTTCTAGAGGGCACATAAGTCTGAAGTAATGAAAATGAGCCAGTGGTGGTGTAGGCAAATATTAATGCTTTGAATTTTATGTGAATTAATTTACTAGGGATGCACCGAAATGAAAAGGCTGATTACCGAACACAGTTTTTCCCCCCCATGTATTTTGCCTATTTTTTTCACCATTGCATAAATTAAATGGCCAATATTTGCTTTTTACAGTTTTGTCTTGCTTTTCAAAAAAACAAAAAAACAATTACAAAACAACAATTTAAAAATATCTATTTAACACTGAACATTTTTAACATTCAAATAGACATTATAGCCTACAAGCAAAGCACAATTCAACTTAAAATTAGTAAATTAGTAAAATACTATTCTTTGCCCATTTTCAAAGTGGTCATCGGGTACAAAACTAACTTTTACACGTCGTTTGAACATTAATGTGTGTTGGCAGTTTGTGTACACAACCACCCTACAATGATAAAAATCCACCCAGTGGTATTTTTTTTTTAATCTTTAAAAGTAATATCCCCTTTTTAAAATCAGGTCATTCTTAGCTTCTTGACATTGTGACGAAACACCTTTGATTGACATGAGAGTCTTACCTTAGACCCACGGCTAGTAAACATAATCTCAGAGAGGGGCGGGGCAAGCAGAGCTTTGTGGCATTTAAAGGGACCATGTCTTAAAATGAGCTGAAATTTTGCAGAGCTGATTTTTCCAAGGTAAAAGGGTTTTTTTTTTTTACACTACTATTGAGAATTTTTAACCTAAGTATATTAGAGACTTTTCATTAAGACCCTAAAGAATCATATGAACTTGTGGAAAATAGGAATCTGATGACCCCTTTAAGACTCCCTTCTTGAATCAGGCATGTGTTTTTAATGTACAAATAAATGCAGCCTTGCTCAGCAAAGGAGAATGTTATAATAAATGTCTTAGAGCTGCTGTAATGATTGTTTTCATTTTTTTATACCTTTTTAATTTATTTTACAGAACAACAGTAAAATTACAATACTAACATTTATGAATGTTGACTTTTATTTTGTCGGAAACCTGCAAGAAGACCTCAGTACCACTTTTTGCTGACAGCAGCAGATTTATGAATAATTCTCATCATGCAGGTTTTCCTCACGCTTTGGGCTTTGAACCCTGGCTAAGGAGCGCATGCAGAGCTGTCAGAATAATTTCAATTTGTGAAACAACATAACGTTCTGTAGTTTATTTACTAATGTTTTATGGCCATTTTGCAATTTCAGTCATCACACCGTAACCAGCAACAACTAGCCCTTTCTCTTCTCATGGACGTCATGCGATGCAATACTAAACAGTCTCTTGCTGTCGGTGCTTGTAATGATTTTTGCGTCTTTCTCTGACAGTTTTAAATGTTTCCACACTGCCCACATGTTTGCGGCATTAGTGCACACCTCTGTATGATTGTGTTACGTCATTGTTCTGTATAATTTATCCTGCCTTTTCGGTTATTCGGCTGAACAATATTTTCAGCTAAATAATTTTGGTTGCCGAACATTCGGTGCATCCCTAGGATTTACAAATGCAAATGTCCCACTGTTACAGGACAAAAAAGGTGAATATGACTTTTTGACTCAAGTGCCGGTAGCCACTGGCCCGGATGGCCTGAGGTTGAATAAATAATATGCAAATCCATTTTTAGGTGAACTATTCCTTTAATTGTTCTTCTGCTGTGTTTGCTTTTCTCAGGGATTAGATATATCTCTAAAGAATTCAATGCCCTGGTTGGTTCTGGCTGGTTCGGGTGGCCTTGCCAATCTAGTGAGTGACATTGTGGAGAACGTGCAGTCTGCTCCGATGTCTGGAGGAGCAGAAAAGGAGGAAGGGAGTCCTAACACTGAGCTTAGAGAACGAATAACCACGAAAGTAAAGAAATACTTTGCTTCAGAGCGAGACATGGACAAGCTTGTTGACAAGGTGAATGTCACACTCTTTAAGGGATCATATAACATCATGAAAGTGTCAAATTTGATTACCCCCCCCCCCCCCAAAGAATGATAAACATTAATAATGATGAAAGACAACATTAATTTTCTCTTTATTATAAAATAAAATAATAATGTTTTCATCTTTCTAAAGTCATCCGCCTATAATTTGACTCCAAATCTCAAGTGAAAATTTTCATTTTGACTCCACGCCTACTAAAGTAGATTATTCACTATACTTTTAATTTTTTTAATATAATATTTTGTCTTTCTCTTTCATTTATATGAGTTTAATTCACCAGAAAAAAAAATAAAAAATCATAATTTTTAGTTGGGGATTTCTGGATGAGTTAAGATGGCATTGTACTTTAAGCACTGATTTATTTATTTTTCTTTTCTTGTTGTTTGGCTGGTTCCTGAAAGGTTTTAAACATCTACCAGAACAAAGATCTCATCACCATTTATCACGCAGAAGGAGCTGATGATTTTGACACTGTGATGCTTAAAGTGCTTGTGCAAGGTACCCGTATTGTTATTGCGGTATTTGTAATATCACTTCAGCTTCTAACTCCTGCTGTCTACAGTGGATTTTGGTGTTTATACATTTTGTATCTTTTAATCTACATAATTTTGCTGTGTTTATGTGTTAGCGAGTAAACAGCGGGTTTCGGTGTCCACTAATCCCTATGTTGATGAGTTGAAGCTGGCTGTAACCTGGAACAGAGTGGACATTGCCAAGAGTGAACTCTTCAATGGAAGCATCGACTGGAAGGTACAGTAAAGGATTGTGAGAAATAGTCAGCTTCTGAACTAGGGCAAGTTATTGAGTGTTACTGTAGTTTTAACAGCATGGGATTGTGTTAAAAGAGCCAAGTTCTTGGGTTCCCACAGAATGCATTAAATTGCAGAATTCATAATTGAAGGATTAACAGGTTTGGGTCAGTAAGAAAGAAATTAATCGCTTTGTTATGCTGTTCTTTTGAAAATATCAAAGAATCCTGAAAATATGCATCATATTTTTCACAAAAATATGAAGCAGCACAACTGATTTCAATAAAGATTATAATCAAAAATGTTCCTTGAGCAGAAAATCTGTATATTATAATGATTTCTGAAAGATCATGTGACAATAAAGACAGGATTAATGATGCTGAAAGTCCAGTTTTGCGTCACCGGAATAAATACATTTTAAATTATATTCAAATAAAAACATGTTATTTTAAATTGTATTGTTAAAGTTTTACTGTGTTTATGATCAAACAATGCAGCCAGGTGAACAGAAATGACTTTTTTTTTTTTTTTTTTTTCAGAAAATCATACCACTGAAAACTTTTAAATAGTATTGTATCTTTTAAGAGGTTATGGTAATATGAAACATACTTTAACTGGCTAACTTGTCCCATATTTTTCCGAATTTCTGATTTTTCAATATATTTGAGCTTGGGAATTTCTGATAATTCCTTTTTTTATTTTATATTTTTATTTAAATGTATATGTACTACTGATGTTATGCGTAATGTGAATGATTAAAGTTGTTATATTTTGGCACACACAGTATGAAGATCTAGAAGATTCCATGACTGATGCCCTGGAGAACGATAAACCCCAGTTTGTGCGTCTTTTCATCGACAACGGTCTGAACATTTTGAGCTACCTGTCTTACGGCCGACTGGAGGGTCTGTACAAATCCATCTCTAAAACGTCCCAGGCTGGCAATTTGCTGCAGCGTCTCCTGGAAGAGCGCCTGGGCGACTCTAATGAAGGGACATATGACTTCAGCCTTTATGAGGTGAGATCTGGAAATGGACAAATATCGGCAAATTAATTAGTCTGGCACCAATTTGAAGTAACACCCTCTTGAAGGGCAATTTTCTGATTGTTTATACCCCAGGCCATCTAAGATGTATAGAAATTAAGGTTTTGAAAGAAAACATTCCAGGAATTTTCTCTAATGCAAGGGAGCAGGGCTCAATGTAGATATTTTTGATGGTCCAAAATTCATATTTAGGCAGCTTTGAAGTAATTCCCATGACCCTGGCTGACAAATTAGGGTCTTTTCTTTAAAATCATCCCATATAGTTCTTTTGGACTGTTTTACAGTGTGTAGGGCACTTAAATGGATAGTTCACTCTAAAAAAGGAAATGAGTCTATGTCATCTCATTCCAAACCTGTAATACCTTCGTTCATCTTCGGAACACAAATTATGATAGATCTGATGATATCTGAAAGCTTTCCGACCCTGCATAGACGGCAACTAAACTGACACATTCATAGACAGAAAGATAGTAGGGACATTGATAAAATAGTCCATGAGACATCATTGGGTTAACCGTAATGTTATAAAGCTATGAGAATACTATTTGTGCGCAAAGGAAACTAAATAAACAACAGGGTCAGAAAGCTTTCGGATTTTATCAAAAATAGCTTAATTTGTCTTCCAAAGCTGAACAAAGGTCTTACAGGTTTGGAATGCCATGAGGGTGAGTAATTAATAACACAATTTTCATTTTTGGGTGAACTAACCCTTTAATTTCTCCTCGGCTGAAGAAATAGTCATATATATCTTGGTTTACCTGAGGGTGAGTAAATAATAAAGAAATTCCATGATATCACTTTTAGCATAGCTTAGCATAGATCATTGAATCCTATTAGACCAATAGCATCATGTTCAAAAATGACCAACGAGTTTCGATATTTGTCCTATTTAAAACTTGACTCTTCTGTAGTTATATCGTGTACTAAGACCGGTGGAAATGCAAAGCTTCAATTTTCTAGGCTGATAAGATTAGGAACTACACTTCCATTCCGGTGTAATAGTCAAGGAAGTTTGCTGCCGTAATATGGCCGAAGCAGGCGGAGTATTATCAGAAATGAGTTCCCAGCTAGTTTAGCATTTGCACATGTGCTGCGTGATATTACTGCTCCTGCTTCGGTCGGCTAAAAGTGATATCGCCAGAACAGGAGAACAGCTGAATGGATTTCAAAACGGTAAAACTCAACTTATTAACTCGGGGGGGAGTTGGAGAATGAGCCTATTTCCAAAAAAAGTGGAGTGTTCTTTTAAAATTAGTTTTAGCCCAAAAATGAAAATGACTTCGTTCCAAACCTGTAAGACTTTTGTTGATCTTCACAACACAAATGAAGCATATTTGAGTTTCTGCATGGACCAATGAGGTTTGTTCTCAAACATCAATGTTTGCTGAACAATGTTTAGATGTAAATTAAAGACTAAATTCATTCTGTTCGTCATATAAAGCGATTGGGTCGTTTTAGAAAATTGGGACTTAACGGTTCATCTCATCTGTTTTTATGAAGACCTTCATTGTCTTTGAGATCTTCATTTGTGTTTTGAAGATGAACTGAAGTCTTACAGGTTTAGAACGACATGAGGGTGAATAAATGATGACGGAATTTTCATTTTGGATGGACTTTCCTATGAAGAACTCCTAATGTGCTGTTTAAAGGAGTAGTTCATTTTCAGAACAAAAATTGACAGATAATGAACTCACCCCCTTGTCATCCAAGATGTCCATGTCTTTCTTTAGTCGTAAGGAAAGTGTTTTTTGAGGAAAACATTTGAGGATTTCTCTCCATATAATGGACTTCTATGGTGCCCCGAGTTTGAACTTCCAAAATACAGCTTCAATGGGCTCTAAACAATCACAGCTGAGGAAAGAAGGGTCTTATCTAGCAAAATGATCTGTTATTTTCTAAAAAAAAAAAAAAATTACAATTCATATACTTTTGAACCTCAAATGCTCATCTTGTCTAGCTCTGTGTGTACTCTGTGTAGAGATTAAAAAGTATATAAATTGTAAATGTTTTTAGAAAATAACCGATCATTTCGCTAGATAAGACCCTTCTTCCTTTGCTGGGATCATTTAGAGCCTTTTGAAGAT
Source organism: Garra rufa (assembly GCF_049309525.1). Taxonomy (NCBI): domain Eukaryota; kingdom Metazoa; phylum Chordata; class Actinopteri; order Cypriniformes; family Cyprinidae; genus Garra; species Garra rufa. The sequence continues at coordinate 6,285,979 of NC_133382.1, read as the reverse complement.
GCATTTAAACTGAATTTTGGAAGTTCAAACTCAGGGGCACCATAGAAGTCCATTATATGAAAAGAAATCCTGAAATGTTTTCCTCAAATAACTATTTCTTTATGACTGAAAAAAGATAGACATGAACATCTTGGATGACAAGGGGGAGAGTACATTATCGGTAAAATTTTTGTTCTGAAAGTGAACTACTCCTTTAACATGTTATGTTCATATTCTGGGCTCATCTGCTTGCCTGTATAAAGTGTGCATCATCAATAAGGTGCATCCTGAATTTTAATTAGGCACTTTATGAGTTTTTAGAGATTAAAATGCCCAAAATTGAACACATCTTTACAACCAATTTCTCATCCTGCTGTAGGTGAGTCAACTGCTGGAGGATCTATTGGGAGAGGTCTGCCAGCCCTTCTACAGGTCTCTTTTCACTGTGGAAACAGCATCTACCAAAAGAAAAGCTATGAAGGTACTACACCTCACTTTACTTCTGTATAATTTGAAAAGTAATTTTTTGCATTGTTCGTTCAGTACCTAAAAATAAAATGTTGTGTTTGAATACCACTCTTCAGAAAATGTGTCAGTTCCTGAAGGGGGATTGCAATTATCGGCACAGCACATGTAAGCACCCGTGGTTATGTCTCTTCCTCTGGGCGGTGCTGCAGAACCGTGGTGAAATGGCGATCTTCTGCTGGGAAATGGTAACATGCTGTAGTTATTGTCATATTGTGAGGAATACACAATATCAGTTATGAGCTGATTTTAGTGGTTTTATTATGGTGATGTAATATTGGATATTTAATTAATCACACTTGTTTTCACTTAAAGTTAATCTCCAAATAATTTAAAAACTAAGATAGAAATATGAGTTTTCTATACTTTACATCTCAGCTGTGTCTTATTTCACAGCTCTATGTATAAAGTTGGATATACACTGCCATTCAAAAGTTTGGGATCAGTAAGATTTTTTTTATGTTTTTTAAAGAAGACTCTTATGCTCATCAAAGTTCTTCTCAAAGTTTTGCATCAAAAATACAGTAATATTATGAAATACTTAAAATAACAGTTTTCTACTTTGATATAATTTAAAATAAAATTATTTCTGTGGTGCAAATCAGAATTTTATATCAGATAATTTTTTAATGTGCTAATTTATTATCTGTGTTGGAAACAGTTGTGCTGCTTAATATTTCTTTGGAACCTTTGACACTTTTTTTCCAGAATTCTTTGATGTTTAAAAAGTTACAAAGGAAAGCATTTATTCAAAATAGAAACCTTTTCTAACAATGTCTTTACAATCACTTTTTCATCAATTTAACACTGAATACAAGTATACTTAAAAAAAAGAAAAAAAAAGAAAGTCTTTCAAACTTTCAACAGTAGTGTATATTGCTACAAAATATTTCTATTTTAAAAAACGAAATACATTTTTATTTTAAATAAATGCTAAAGGTAAAATAAAGGTCACAGGTTCCTAAAAAATTAAGCAGCACAGCTGTTTCCAACATTGATAATAAATCGGCATATTAGAATTATTTCTGAAGGATCATGTGATCCTGGGGTAATGATGCTGAAAATTCAGCTTTGCATCACCGGAAGAAATTCTGATTTAAAGTATATTAAAATAGAAAACCACTATTTTAAATTGAAATAATATTTTACAATATTACAGCTTTTTCTGTATTTTTAATAAAACGCAGCCTTAATGAGCAGAAAAGACTTCTTTAAAAACAATAAAAATCATAGTGATCCCAAACTTTTGAACGGCAGTGTATATTATATCAACTTTATCCACATACAGAGTTTACTCACGTAATACTGACATTATATATGAAGTTCTATATATTATATAGCAAATCTCAACAGCTTGTATTGTTGCAAAATGTAACTATATAATCGCCCAGCTCTAATCTGATAAATGTGACTAAAGCATTAAGCTGTTTGTTTTTCAGACACTTATAAAAAGTTAAGTTATGATTTGTAATGTATGTGCATCCTTGCATTGTCTCTTAAAAATAGATTTTTTTATTGTCATCTATGGTTTTATGAAGAACCTTTAATATCCATGGAAACTCTTTAGAGAACCAAAAATGGTTCCTGTATTGTATCACTGAAGAAGGAAAAAAAATCTTTATTATTAAAAGTGTATTGTGATATTTAAATCATCTGTTCAGAGAAGGAAATGTTCCCACAGCATCATGCTCATCTGTGCCATTCTTCTCTCTCAGTGCGGCGAGTCGGTTCTGACGGCTCTGGGAGGATGTAAAATATTGAGGGAGCTGTCTAAACTGGAGATTGAGACAGAAGCTAAGCTTGGCATGAAGGAGTTGGCCACAAAGTTTGAGTTTATGGCTCATGGTAGGATGAGTGAAAGCCTTTGCATTTGATATCTTCTAAAACCAGTGCTGAAGCTTTTCTCCACTGTTACTGTTTTGACAGATGTGTTTAGCACATGCTACCAAACCAAAGCAAGTCATTCCTATAAGCTGCTGATCCGCAAGTCTAGTCTGTGGGGTGAGGCCACCTGTCTAAAGATGGCCATGGCTGCTGACGCCCGGCTTTTCTTCAGCCACGATGGAGTACAGGTCTGTCTGCATGCAGATACCATTGTTTCTTTTGAAATGAGGCAAGTGTTTTTATACCAGTCTGTTTTTTAGTCCCTGCTGTCTCAGATCTGGTGGGGTGACATGGAAAGAGGAACTGAGCTCTGGAAGCTTGCACTGACGATGGTCATTCCTCCTCTTGTTTACACCAACCTCATCGATTTTAAGTCAGTAATTCAAAGTAAATTTCCTTGGTTTCCTTGCATCTCCCCTTACATTACCACTATATTTCACTTCTTCCTATTAAAACCATTACATTTTGTGTGTTTTGGGACATATTGCCTTATGATTTAGTGGTTTCAACAAGGTGACCAATTATCAGTAGATATCCAGAGGGTCCATTACAGTTTTTTATTAAAACCAATTATAGCCAGTAAAACCATGTTGTTGTTGTTGTTGTCGTTTTTTTTCCAGCAGGGACAGTATACAAACTTTTTAAAATTCCAAAAATATAAATGCATATTATGACGTGAATATAGTAACTAGTAGTGAAATTAAGTAGTGATATTTCAATTTTCACAAATTGGGAGTTAAAAATTTTATCTAGTATGCTACAATTTGAAAATGTACTGCATAGTAAAACTGACTAAGTTACCTTCCTCACAGGAAACCGGAGAATGCAGGAGATGGGAAATCAGTGCTGGCACCTCCATCTTCAGCAACAGACTTTGGTCATTACGGAGAGACTGTCTTCTCCTTTGCTGACTTGAAACGCCAGTAAATTGGGTTTTGTTTGATGCATACATAAGATCAGAGATAAGATAAGATCTCTTTTCACAAACATGTCTTTATATATTATCTTCTTATATTTAACAGTGAAGCCGAGCACGATGACTCAAATAACGTCAGACGATCAACAAAAGGTCTGACTGCTGATTTTAAAACCCACCGGAATTTGGTCCTTTACATTGATCAGGTTGACAAAAATAGGTTGTCCTTATTGACTTTCCCTGTTTACTCCTTCCTGTAAGCAGGAACTGTTACAAATACCCAAGCCAAGAAGTGTCCCTTTTGGGTTTCCCGCTGGAAGCAGTTCTGGTATGCCCCTGTCACTTCATTCATCGGCAACGTCGTAATGTACTTCCTCTTCCTGTTTCTGTATGCCTACGTGCTATTGGTCGACTTCAAGCCACCTCCGCCTGAAGGCCCTGCAATTTCGGAGTATGTGCTGTATTTCTGGGTGTTCACCATCGTGTGCGAGGAGATTCGAGAGGTAGGTGCTGCATTTCTTAAATCGCATAACAAGAGAACCAACTTTTCAGTCAAGTATAATGATTAATTCTGTTTTCTTTCACTCCCAGACATTCATTGTGGGCAGTAAGATGCTGGGTCAGAGGTTGATGCTGTATGTTCAGGATGTGTGGAATAAGTTTGATGTTCTTGCCATCTCCCTTTTCATTGCTGGTTTGTGTTGCAGGTAATGCTTGACAATCCTGTGCGTTTCCACAAAATAGCAACTGTTTTCAACATTGATAATAATCATAAATGTTTCTTGAGCAACAAATCAGCATATTAGGATGATTTCTGAAGGATCATATGACACTGAAGACTGGAGTAACAATGCTAAAAGTATATTCTAATGCATTTTTTGTCTGTTTAAGGATGTTCAGTTGGTCATACAACATGGGACGTGGTATCTTGTGTGTGGACTACATGGTCTTCACGATCCGACTCATTCACATTTTCGCCATTCACAGACAGCTGGGACCCAAAATCATCATACTTGGCAAAATGGTGAGACAATTGGAGAATTGATCAAAGTTGTAGCTTTAGTTTAAATGAATGCATTGCCATAAATAAACAAGACCTTTCCAAGCAACCTTCGTGCCAGTGCATGAGCTGCAACTCAGCAGAAAGAAAAAAAAAAAGATCTATTTCATGATTTAAAGACTTGTGTGGCCTAATATATCCATGTTTTCCAAAATGGGTTCCATTCAGAACAGGCCTTGCAAGGGTCGATCAACGAAGTTGAGCACTCATTCTGTGCATCAGGTGCAGAACCTGGTTTCAAAAAACAGATGCATGAGTGCTGCCAGCATTGCTTTAAAGGTTGCAGAAGAAGAAGGTCAGCTTGTTAATGCTCAGACCATACGCTGCACACTTCAAGTCGGTCTTCTGAAGCTGGCTCACAAGAAACCCTGCAAACAGTTTGCTGAAGACAACCTGTTCAAGAGCATCAATTACTGGAACCATGTCCTGTGGTCTGATGAAACTATAAGATAAACTTGTTTGGCTCAGATGGTGTCCAGCATGTGTGGCGATGCCCTGGTGAGGAGTACCAAGAAAATATCTTGCCTACAGTCAAGCATGGTGGTGGTAGCATCATGGTCTGGGGCTGCATGAGTGCTGCTGGTACTGGGGAGCTGCAGTTCATTGAGGGAAACATGGATTCCATTATATACTGTATATTCTAAAGCGGAACATGACGCCTTCCCTTCAGAAACTAGGCAGATTTCCAACATGATTGCGACATTAAACAACACCAAGATGACAACTGCCTTGCTGAGGAAGCTGAAGGTGAAGGTGATGGGGTGGCCAAGTTTGTCTCCAGACCTGAACCTGTGGGGCATCCTCAAGTAGAAGGTGGAGAAGCACCATGTGTCTACCAGCAGCTTGTGATGTCATTATTGAGGAGCTCTGATTAAATCCATGTACAGGATGATTAAGGCAGTGCCAGATAATAATGGTGCAAACACAAAATATTGACACTTCGGACAAGTTTACTTAGGGTGCACTTACTTTTGTTGCCAGCTATTTTGACAAAAATGGCTGTATGTTGAGTAATTTTCAGGGGACACTAAATCTCTACTGTTATTCAAGCTGCACATTGACTATAAAATATATCCAAGTTTCATTTCTTTAGTAGGGGTGTGACGAGATCTCGTGACACAAGATCTCGCGATTTTCCGATGTGTCCAGCGAGATATGACTGGTCTCACAAGAACATGACGATATCATGGCATAACATTTTGCAATGTTTACATTAGAGCTACATGACTAATAGTTAAAATATCACGATCTCTATTCAAACACCCACACGATCTTATTCATAAATGACAACGATTCAGCGATGTCAATTACAACTCTTTCACAAGCTCCACTGATGCTTACGATGTGAAAGTTATTGAAGACGTTCAAATCTGCGTTCTTACTGCTGCGGTTTCAGAAAGCAACAGTCTTTTTAACCACATAATCATTAATGTTTCTTTGTTACAGACATTTAAATAACATAAGTACTGGGATAAAAGCTTATAGTTTGGATATAAACACTTATTGTATCTTCTAACACATTGTAGAGAAACATTTATTCTCTTCGCCAGGAGCTTGCGACAACTACACGTTTAAAAAAAAAAGTTTTTGTCATTAAATTATATATTTAAGAGATTCCAATAGTGAAACAAGTCTTTATTAATCGAGACACAGGCTCCTTCATTTTTTTTTTTTTTAATTCAGACTTGAGCAATGAACTTTCTGTCAGAACCACTAGTAAATTAAGTAATTTTGTTTAGATTTCTAAACCTTTTTTTCTTAAGAATTGTGATCTCCAGTTTATAAAAGAAAATTGTTTTTCAGTTTACCCAGAATCATGCAGCATTAGTTTACATATTTATTACTGCATATAATTCATTAAAATTTAAGTTCAATTTCATGAAGTTCATATCAAAATGCACCTAAATTTTTTTTTTGCATTTTGTGTTTTTTGTTGAATAAAATACTATTTTCCCCTATATATTTCATCATTGAGGATTTATTTTAAAAAGTTAAAAATTCTCATCTCGTTCTCATGAACCCAAAATCTTGTCTCGTCACACCCCTATTCTTTAGTATTGTCCTTTGAGAAGATATACTAAAATACTTGCTGAAATGTGAGGGGTGTTCTCACTTTTGTGACATGCTGCAAGTATAAAACAACGTGGAAGTAAAAAAACAAAAAACTTTCATGGGTTTTCTATTACATTTTTCAGTAAGAGACAAAAGGGTGTGTGATATTAATTACATGATGTGTAACTACAAGTTGTACCTGTAGAAGGACTATTACATTTTTTACATTTTACAGCTCCATTACATAACATCTCACTCCTCTTTTTATTTTGTATGAATGAACCGCAGATAAAGGACGCATTCTTCTTCTTATTCTTCCTGGCGGTGTGGCTGAGTGCATATGGAGTGGCCAATCAAGCTCTACTATACCAGTATGACCCAAGCCCTCACAGAGCTTTTAGACGAGTCTTGTACAGACCATATTTGCATATATTTGGACAGATTCCAGTGGAAGAAATAGACAGTATGTTCAATTCTGACTTACACTTACAGGAATAGTTCACCTAATAATTAAATGTGATCACCCACGGGCCATTAAACATGTAGACGAGTTTGTTTCTTCACTGGAACAGATTTGGAGAATGGATCCTATAGATCCTCTGCAGTGAATGGGTCCCATCAGAGAGTCCAGACAGCTGATAAAACCATCTCAATAATCCCCAAGTAATCCACACCACTCCAGTCCATCAATTAACGTCTTGTGCAAAAAGCAAAAATCTGCATGTTTTTAAGAAACAAATTCTTCACCATGGCTTTTAATTGTCAGTTAAATAAGGTAATCCACAGTAACGCTTCATATGCGTATTCATGGTTTTCTGGTGTTGGTTAATAGTTTTATGATATGCAAGTAAACACATTAAATATTTAATAGGTTTTTTTTTGTGTGTGTGTTTTTGAACTGTTTTATATGGTAGCCCAATTTTGCCACTGGATAAAAAATTTGTAATTCTGACTTTTTATCTTACAATTCAGACTTTTTTTTCTTGCAATTTTGAGTTTACATCTCGGAATTAGGACTTTTCCCTCAGAATTCCGTGATACAAAATTGCAATTGCATGATAATCACAAGTATTTTTTTCCTCAGGATTGCGTGATATAAAATCTAAATTTTGAGTTGTAAAGACAATTCTGAGAAAAAAAAAAACAATTCTGAGAAATACAGTTGTGATTCTGAGAAATAGTTGCAAATATATCTTGCAATGTTGCCTTTTTTTTTAGTCTACAATAACGCTTCATCCAGTGAAAAAGTCCATCCCTTGTTGTCCTTTCACATCAAAATCCACCAATGTGTTTACAACAGTTTTGCACTGTTTTTAGATGTGCATATTTATCTCCTGGATGGGATGAGATGACTTTGCAGAAAGCAGTATTATGGATAAAGGACTCTTTTTGAAGATTAAGTTAGAAATGTCATAATGATGGATTTGATTCTCCCAAACATGCTGCTCTTTGCTTCACAAGATGTTAACTGATAGAGGTGTGAATTTCTTGTGGATTACTTTCATTCTGACAGCACCCATTTACTGTAGATAATCCATTGAGTATGTGACGTAACGCTAAATTTCTCCAAATCTCTTCTGATAAAGAAACAAACTCATCTACATGTTGAATCCTTTACCTGACAACTAATAATATTTCTCAACTTTTTGTTAGCATCCACTGACAGTATTGTATCTGTGTGTTTGTGTGTTAAGCTGGCAAGTATTGGGATAGAGACTGCACAGATAATCTGACACTGATTAATCAAGGAAAAGAGCCATGTCGAGACACCAGCCACAACTGGCTTGTGGTCATTTTGCTGGTCATATTCCTACTAGTCACCAACATCTTACTAGTCAACCTGCTCATCGCCACATTCAGGTATTCGTTTGTCTATTCATTCATCTGCTATATGTATTCATCAATTTATCCATTCATCTACAGTCAGGTCCATAAATATTGGGACATCGACACAATTCTAACATTTTTGGCTCTATACACCATCACAATGGATTTGAAATGAAACAAACAATATGTGCTTTAACTCTTGACCTCAATTTGAGGGTATTTACATCCAAATCAGGTAAACGGTGTAGGAATTACAGCAGTTTGCATATGTGCCTCCCACTTGTTAAGGGACCAAAAGTAATGGGACAGAATAATAATCATAAAACAAACTTTCACTTTTTAAATACTTGGTTGCAAATCCTTTGCAGTCAATTACAACCTGAAGCCTGGAATGCATAGACATCATCAGACGCTGGGTTTCATCCCTGGGTGATGTTCTGTCAGGCCTTCAGTTCCTGCTTGTTCTTGGGGCATTTTCCCTTCAGTTTTGTCTTCAGCAATAAATATTTGATAAATATTTGATCACCCTGTGATTTTGCAAATTCTCTTACTTAGAAATCATGGAGGGGTCTACAATTTTCAGCATAGGTGCACTTCCACTGTGAGAGACATATAAAAAATCAAAAAAAGAAAAAAAATCCGGAAATCACATTGTATGATTTTTTTTTTTTTTTTTAACAATTTATTTGTGAATTACTGTGTCAGATAAGTATTTGATCACTTGAGTCAAAATTTTTTAATATTTGGTACAGAAGCCTTTGTTAACAATTACAGAGGTCAAACGGTTCCTGTAGTAAATGCACCTATGCTGAAAATTGTAGACCCATCCATGATTTCTAAGTAAGAGAACTTGCAAAATCACAGGGTGATCAAATACTTATTGACCTCACTGTATGCAAACTGCTGTAATTCCTACAACGTTCACCTGATTTGGATGTAAATACCCTCAAATTAAAGCTGACAGTCTGCAGTTAAAGCACATCTTCGTTTCATTTCAAATCCATTGTGGTGGTGTATAGAGCCAAAAATGTTAGAATTGTGTCGATATTTATGGACCTGACTGTATGTGTTTCTCTTCTCTTTGTTTCTGCAGCTATACCTTCTCTAAGGTTCAGGAGCGCAGTGACACATACTGGAAGTTTCAGCGCTATAATCTGATAGTGGAGTATCATTCACGCCCAACTCTCGCTCCACCCTTCATCATCCTCTCCCACATCAACCTCTTAATCAAAAGAAACTTACGCAAAGTGCCATCCACCAAAATCCACAGATTTGGTAAAGTTAGAACCCAACTGCATTCAAAACAGATTTGTTAAAGGTGGAATGTGATGTAAAAATTGTGCGCATCTGCCTTTTGTAATAGCATTAGAGTTGAAAGGCCGAGATGCTAACAAGCTGGTAAAATGGGAGACTTTGCAGAAGGAGAACTTTCTGACTCTCGAGAACAAAAAACGAAGAGGGACCGACTCTGAGAGGCTGAAACGCATGACTGCTAAGTGAGTCATACTTTTATGAAAAAGCATATTATTTTCCTGAAACAAGAGTTTAGTGTGTTTTGGTGTTTTGTAGACATAGAGTTACAACTTTCCTACGAAAAATATAATCATAACCTTGTTCCTCAGATTAATGCAGAATGATGATGTGTTGTGTTTCAGAGTGGACGGTGTCATCAAACAGGTTAGTGAGATCCGAGATGTTGACCGCAGACTGCGAGCACTAGAATCAGATGTAAGGACACATGATGTGAGATCTGTATCATACTGTTTATTGACTATGTCTGGCTGTTGTTGATAGATGAATGCTTAACTGTATGCAGATGGAGTTCTGTACATCTTCTCTTCAGTGGATAATGGAAGCTCTGATGCAGAGCAGCACAGCGAAGAGCCCTAAAGCACACCCGACTCGCAAAGGTACACCTGCTTCACAATAAAGAAATATATTTAGAACAGTGATTCTCAACTTACCAAAAAAAAAAAAAGTTCCCCTGATATTTTAAGTTAATATTTCTATAATTTAAAAACACATTTGCATATTCATGGTTCTCTGGTGTTGGTTAATAGTTGATTAATATGAAAGTAAACAGATTAAAATTTTAAAACATTTAGCAGTTTCTTTAACTGTTTTATATGGAAGCCCGTTTTTGCCACTGGTTAAAAAAAATACGTAATTGCAACTTTTTATCTCATAATTCTTCTCTTCAAGACTTTTTTTTTTTTTTTGCAATTGTGAAGTTTACATCTCGCAATTCAGAATTTTTTAGAATTGCGTGACACAAACTCACAATTATTACTTTTTTCCTCAGACTTGCATGCTATAAACTCACAATTGTTATTTGTAAATACAATTCTGAGAAACAAAGACGCAATTCTGAGAAGTAGCAACTTTGAGAAATAAAGTCACAATTCTGAGAAATAAAGCCATACATTTCAGAAATAAGATTGCGATTCTGAGAAATGGATCACGATTCTGAAAAATAAAATTCCAACTCTGAGAAAAAAAGTTGCAATTCTGAAAAATAGTCGCAATTTTGAGAAATAAGCTCACAACTGAGTTTTTTTTTTTTTTTAGAATTGCGATTGTGACTTTTTCCTCACAATTGTTTATCTCGCAATTTTGACTTTAACTTGCAATTGCGAGTTTATATCTTGCAATTCTTACGTTCTCAGAATTTTACGTTTCTTTCTTACAATTCTGAATTTATAACACAGTTGCAAGTCAGAATTGAGAGAAACTTGCAATTCTGAGAACATTTCTGTCTTTTCTTTCCCTTAAAATTGGACTATGCACACGTGGACAAAATTTTTGGTATCCTTCAGTCAATGAAAGAAAAACTCACTATAGTCACCAAAATAACTTCAATCTGGCAAAAGAAATAATAAACAATAATTCTATGAATGTTAACCAATGAAAGTCAGACATTGCTTTTCAACCATGCTTCAACATGGTTTATTAAAAAAATAAATAAACTCATGAAACAGGCCTATACAAAAATGATGGTACCCCTAACTTAATATTTTGTGGCACAACCTTTTGAGGCAATCACTGCAATTAAACTATTCCTGTAACTGTCAATGAGACTTCTGCACCTCTCGGCAGATATTTTGGCCCACTCCTCATGAGCAAACCGCTCCAGTTGTTTCCGGTTTGAAGGGTGCCTTTTCCAGACGGCATGTTTCAGCTCCTTCCAAAGATGCTCAATGGGATTGAGGTCAGGGCTCATAGAAAGCCACTTTAGAATAGTCCAATGTTTTCCTCTTAGCCATTCTTGGGTGTTTTTAGCTGTGTTTCGGGTCATTGTCCTGTTGCGAGACCCATGACCTGCGACTGAGACCAAGCTTTCTGACACTGGCCAGCACATTTCTCTCTAGAATCCCTTGATAGGCTTGAGATTTCATTGAACCCTGCACAGATTGAAGACACCTTGTGAACATAACGGAGCCTCCTCCATGTTTCACAGTAGGGACAGTGTTGTTTTCTTGATATGCTTCATTTTTCCGTCTGTGAACACAGAGCTGATGGGCCTTGGCAAAAAGTTCCATTTTTGTCTCATCTGTCCATAGGACATTCTCCCAGAAGCTTTGTGGCTTGTCAACATGTAGTTTGGCATATTCCAGTCTGGCTTTTTTATGATTTGTTTTCAACAATGGTGTCCTCCTTGGTCGTCTCCCATGTAGTCCACTTTGGCTCAAACAACGATGGATGGTGTAATCTGTTCTTTGAGCATGAAGTTCACCTCGGATCTCTTTCTGGGCTCTTTTGTTACCATTCGGATTATCTGTCTCTTTGATTTGTCATCAATTTTCCTCCTGTGGCCACGTCCAGGGAGGTTGGCTAACAGTCCCATGGATCTTAAATTTCCGAATAATATGTGCAACTGTAGTCACAGGAACATCTAGTTGCTTGGAGATGGTCTTATAGCCTTTACCTTTAACATGCTACTCTATAATTTTCTTTCTGATCTCTTGAGACAACCCTTTCCTTCGCTTCCTCTGGTCCATGTTGATTGTGGTACACACCATGTCACCAAACAACACAGTGACTACCTGGAGCCCTATATATAGGCCCACTGACTGATTACAAGATTGTAGGCACCTGTGATGCTAATTAATGGACACACCTTGAATTAACATGTCTCTTTGGTTACATTATTTTCAGCCTTTTCTAGGCATACCATTAATTTTGTCTAGGCCTGTTTCATGAGATTATTTTTTTGAATAATTCAGTTGAAGCATGGTTGAAAAGTGATGTCTGACTATTAGGGCTGGGTATTGTGACCAATTCGGCGATTCGATTCTTATTTTTATGGTTTCGATTCGATTTCGATTCAATATCGATTAGCTATCAATATTTCATTTAAAATGTTAGTTTAGCAGACATGGGATCCATTGTACACCATGTAAACAAACTGCAAAATGCACATTACTGTAAAAAAATTAAGACGGTAACAGTTCTTAACTACAGCCTAATCATTTTTGATCTGCAGATTTTTCTGCAAAAAAAGCAGCTGATGGTGACACCTTCAGGACAAGAGGTGAATATTCATATCCTCTTACGTGAAGCACGCGCATTAAGAATCGTTTAGGGGATTTCCCGAATCGATATCATTGCGTTAAACTGAAGATCGATTAAAATCGGAGAATCGATATTTTTTTACCCAGCCCTTCTGACTATCATTGGTTAGTTTTTCTTTCATTGACCAAAGGTTACCAACAATTTTGTCCATGTGTGTAACTCACATTTGCGAGGTCGTATCTCACATTTCTGAATAACAAGCCTCATTTACGAGAAATTAACTCGCAATTGTAAGAGAAAAAAGTAAGAGTTGCAGTACACAAACACACATTTGCACATTTATTTCTGGCAATTGTGAGTTTACTAGATTCAAGTCGGTGAATAAAGTCAGAATTCTGACTTTATAACCTGCAATTGTGAGTTTGTATGTATTTGTGAAGTCAGAATTTCACATTTTTGTCTCACAATTCTGGGTAATAAATTTGTGATAGAAAAATCCAAATTGTACATTTTTTAAAACGTAGGACTCTGTTGATAACCAGTCAAACCAGTTCAGAATCAAAGCTTTAGTGGATGTGTTTTTCCGTCGCTTGACAAGCCTAAACTGATTCACGGTTCATCATTTTGTCATCAGGTTCAATCATTTCAGCCTCCATTGAGAAATGAAAAAGAGCCTTTCCTGTATTTGTATTCTATCACTTTCACAGACACATGAACCAAGAAGCTGGAGAGTCAGTGAAAGGAGGGGCGACGACTTGTCAAAAAAAACTACCCGTATTGTTCTGCTTTCCATTTTTAAACTGGTCATCCTGGCCTTTTCACGGTTCATCCTGCTCTTACAAGTTTAGTGCTCCCAAATGACCTGTCCTGTTTTTCCATGTGATTGTGGGAAGAGAACAGGGCACAGAATGTCCTTGAACTTACTGTACACTCAAAGGTCAATTATGTCATGTTACATTCATAGATTACATTTATTGTTAGGTTTTATTATAAGGTCAGGGTAACTATCTTCAGATTTGAAAATCTGATTGATTTTATTGAGCTACAACATTGTTTAGAAGAATAAATAAATATATTTGGGTTATGGCTTAAAAGCTGCAGCAAGAATGAACAAAGCATATTGTAACTTATACAACTTTGTATGTCATCTTGTTTTTGAAAATATGAACAGTTTACATTTATTAATTATGAAGTCTATCTTAGCACACATATTTTACAGTATGTTTAATAGGGATGTTTTAATATCTAACTTTATTATTTGACAAATTGAACAAATGAAAAATCTATAACTGAGTTTTTTGTGCATTCAAATATGGAACTGGAATGCTGCAGTGATTGTTTACATTTAAAATATAGCAAGATATTTTCATAAGACATACTGTAATTGCATTCTGTAACAATGTTCTCTTTTTTATATTTATGTTTAACTTTGTGATGCCATTTTCTAGTTCTTCATTGTCTTATTTGTGATATTGTTTTAATTTTGCTTGTTATTTTGTATTAGACTTTATGAATACATTCTGGAACCATGACATCTGATGTAACAGTTTGGATGGTGATTGTAATGTTTTGGCAACCTCAGCTGACAGAGAGGAGATAAATAGATTGCGTGTCCAAGTTTGCCTCTCGGATTTCAGGGGCAACAAAGATCCTTCACCATGTTCTCTATCACCGACCCCCACCCGTCTAAAACTAAAGCTATTCCTATGGACTCTCTGAACTTGTAGAAGGTTTTTATACTTTTCCTGTGTTAATGTATTACCCATTGAAACAGGAAGTTTGGGCAGGACAGTTTGTCACTTAAAAAAGTGTCAGGTTGTAGTTATGCGACAGCTATGAGCTATAATTTAGAGATGGGAGAAACTAAGCATTAGGCTTCCAAAAATCCGTTGAACGAAATTCTTTACAAAATGTTTGACTGTTTTAAAATACTCAAAACGCACATGCAAGTGACACACCTGATGGTCAAAATGGTGTATATTCAATGCAAATGCTATTACAAATGATGTTCTTGAAGAGTAATCTATTTAAAATATATCATTTAAACTCTATTAAATACGAAGTGTGTGTGTGTGTGTATATATATATATATATATATATATATATAAAATGTGTTCTTTTATTATTTTGTAGGGCTTGCTTTGTGGGTTTGGCTAATTAGGCCAATAAGGGACAATGCTCACCAAGCCTACATTTATTTGATCCAAAATACAGCAAAAACTGTAATTTATTCCTGTGATCAAAGGTACATTTTCAGCATTATTACTTCATTTTTCAATGTCAAATGATCCTTCAGAAATTCTAATATGCTGATTTGGTGTTCAAGAAACTTTTCAATTATTATCTATATTTAAAACAGCTGAGTAAATTTTTTCAGGATTCTTTAAATAATATTATCCGTTTTTGTAACATTATACACTATACCATTCAAAAGCTTGCAGTCAGTATTTTGTTTTGGGAAAGAAATTATAAAAATGAATACTTTTATATACTAAGGATGCTTTAAATTGATAAAGTGATGATAAATACATTTATAATGTTACAAAAGATTTCTATTTCAAATAAATGCTATTTTTCTGAACTTCCTACTCATCAAAGAAACCTGAATAAATTCCACTCAGCTGTTTTTAACATAATAATTATAATAATAAATGTTTCTGAGCAGCAAATTAGAATATTAGAATGTTTTTTGAAGAATCATGTGACACTGCAGACTGGGGTAACAATTTGAAAATATATTTAAATAGAAAACAGTTATTTTAAATAGTAATATATATATATTATTTTAAAATATTTTTTTAAATTCTACAGTTTTTGCTGTACTTTAGATCAAATAAATGCAGGCTTGGTGAGCAAAAGAGACGTCTTTAAAAAAAACATTACAAATCTTACTGTTTAAAAACTTTTGACTGATAGCGTATGTCACTATATTACTGATGTTACAAGATTTTAGAGCAAATTTCCAGTGAGTTAATAAAGGCCTTCTGAAGGGAATTGATTGGTTTGTGTAAGTAAAATATACATATTTTTATAAACCATACTCTTCAATTGTGTTCGTCTGAAAGAAGAAAGTCAAATACACCTATGATGGCTTGAGGGTTAATCATGGGTAATTTTTAGTTTTGGGTGAACTATCCCTAAAAGTTAAAATACTCCACAAAAAAAGTAGTTACTGTAAGTGTTCTTATCATTTTGTGGACAAAAAGTCCCCTTGATTTTCAATACGAGTCAGGAAAGACTACTAGAGGAACCTGTGGAGAACTCCACTGGTTGGTGTTTAGAGGTGAAAATCTTCCAGAAAGTGAATACAAATCCATTTCATTTTCACCGTACAGTGACAAAAATGGTAGCAGGTGCAGACAGCAGTAGATAAAAGGGTATGTGGTGATTAAGACGTATAGAGGTGACCTTTAGAAAAGGACCCGATATAGGGAAAGCGAGTGCGAGTAAGGGAGGGATGGAGTTTCAGCAGCTGAGTGATCTGTTGAAGGTCAGACCATGCAGTGTACTGCTGCTTTTGAGAGCCTCTTTATATAGCTTCCCACCCACCAGACCAAGCCAGGCCTAAGGAGGGTTCAAAATGGGACTGGCTTCACTTGGTTGTCTCTATGTTTCTGTAATGTTGGTCCTAAAGTTTATTTGTGCCTTCCATTAATCATGAGCACATCTATTTATCTAATTTTCCCTCACACAGACAAAGAAGTAATAATAAAGGGCATTAGAAGTGTGTCTTGTGCATGTGGCCCTGTCAATCATCTCAGTATGTTCCTCTGTTCTACACCATTCTCTGAATGGTGCGAGTGTACATGTGACCGTACAACAGAGACCAGCCCCCTCTCTGTCACTCAACCAACTCTCTAATTCTCTCTGGTGGATCCAGCGACTGCACTTCCAAGTACTTGGTTCAAAGATTCAAAGATCTTGGATCTCTGAACCCCGTAAGAAACTGTTCCTCTTGGGTGGATACGAACACATTTTTTCTATACATTTTTTAGAGATTACAAGATGGTAGCTTCACATAGCTGGCTGTTGGGGCTTATCGTAGCTCTTCTTTGCACTGGACCGTATAGGGATTCTGTACAGGCTGAAGAACGGCTGCAAAGTGAGGAAGCCGAGGTGCTGAGGAGCCTGGAACCTACTGAAGGTGAGAAAGAGGAGGTGGCTGATGAGGAGGAGGGTGGAAATGTATCTGAAGAAGCAGATGAAGACACAGGAGAAGATGGCGAAGCAGAGGGAGCTGAAGATGAGGACGATGGCGAGGAAGCTTCTGAGGAAGAAGTGACGCCAGAAGAGGAGACAGAAGAAGAAGCTGAAGAAGAGGAAGCAGCAGAAGATGAAGAAGTAGAAGAGGAAGATGAAGAGGAAGTAGAAGAAGAAGATGATGAGGCAGAAGGAGTAGAATATGAAGAGGAAGAAGAAGAGGAAAACACAGAAGAGGAGGAGGAGGCACAGGAAGAGGAAGAGGAGGAGCAGATAGAGGAAGATGTAGAGGAGGGATCAGAAGAGACCACAGAGGAAGAAGAAGAGGCAGATGAGGAAAATGTAGCTGATGATGAAGATAATGAGGAGGCTGAAGATGAAGAGACCATAGATGAAGATAATACTGAAGGTAACTACTCAATCATTCAAGATCCTTTTGGAATATATTTACTTGGAATAGAAGCTATTAAACCATTTTAACTCTAGTTTCTAGTAGGAATTCTCTCGTCGATTTTACTGACACTTTGTGAAGTTTTGAGAATGATTATAATAATATTAATGGTAAAATATATTTAAAATAATTTAAAATATGTATTAAAATACTTTTTTTAATCTTTACTTCAGCATATGCGACCCTGGACCACAAGACAATTCACAATGGTAATTTTTTCCATTGATGTATCGTTTGTTAGGATAGGACTACATTTGGAAAATCTAGAATCTGAGCGTGCAATAAATCAAATTTTGAGAAAATTGCCTTTAGAGTTGTCCAAATGAAGTTCTTAGCTATGCATATTACTAATCAAAAATGAAGTTTTCATATATTTACGGTAGGAAATGTACAAAATATTATCATGGAACATGATCATACCTTAATATCCTAATGATTTTTGGCATAAAAGAAATATCTAAAATTTTGACCCACACAATGTATTTTTAGCTATTACGATAAATATAGTCGTGCTACTTAAGACTGGTTTTGTGGTCTAAGGTCACATATTTTAATGTTACAGTTCGTCAGTCATTAGTCTGAAATGTAATTTTAGCTAAAACCTGAAGGTAGACATTTTTACAATTATGCTAAAAGCTTTTTATTTGCTTAAGTAGTATAAACTATCAGTCAGACAAGAAAAGGCATGTAGTAGATTGTGTATAACAAGTTTTTCAGCTTTTCAAGTTTTGATTATGTAGATAAAGGCCTTAGAAATCTGCATATCAAATGTGATACAATAGGCTTTACAGGGTTAAAATACTGTCTACGTAGGCATCTCACTAGATTTTGGAACAGAGCCATTGTTGGCTGCGCAAAGTCCTGTGAATGCCTCTCGGTGAGTCTATGAAGTCACACATTGGCCCTGAAATAGCTCACTATATCAGAACAGCAGCAGCTGAAATATTTCAACCACTTCAAGTCCTTTCTGGCCGAATGCTGTTGACACACAGCATATGTGTTACATGGTATCACTCGATTGTATGGCCACAGCTGAAACCTAGGGTCTGTTATCAAGTAAAAATTTACAATAGCTTTCCCTCAACTACCTGCTGTCAGATGAGTAAACAAATTACATTTTTGCACACTGTGAAGGGCACTTTGAGAAAGGGACACCATTTGTAATGGCATTCCAAATGAAACCGAATGCCTTGACAGTGGACCCTTCCACAAGTTCATTAGTGAAGGATCAGTTCAAAGAAGTAATTGTATTGTTTATGGTTATGTCACAAGGTGGCAAGTCCTTGTGATTCATTTTAACACTAGATGATTGGAGACTTTGTGTCTTTGAGACTTTGAAATTGTCAGCATTTAATAGTTGATACGTTAGATAAATGAGATAAGTGTCTTCCTGCAGGTTTCAAAAAAGAGAGATGGTAAGTCAAGAGAAGAAAAGTTGTGGTTGTGGGAAAGTAGCCAGTAAGAGATGCATTTATGTGAGAGAGTGTAGTTGGAGAGATCTCTTATACAAGGTCTTGTGAATAGTCTGCAGGTGTCTGAAGTGTTGCTGATCTTGTTTCAATAGCAAGTGACCTTAGCAGCAGAAACAGCTAAAGGAGAAGGATATAAGAGTTTGATACTTGCTCAAGTCATCTGTGGTTGTCCAGGTGGACGTTAAAGTCAACATGTACTACCACAGAATGCCATGACAGCATAGGTCATCAATGTAGTTCCCTAGTTGACTTGAAGGATAATAACAGTGTGAAAAGTGTGAGTTCCCACACCTTGGTTAACTTCAAATTCAAGGATCTTTCAAGGACTTACCAGGTCCAATACCCTCAAATTCACTTAAGGAAACACTTATGGTAAAAATGCGCATAACTAACTTAAATCAAGCAAGCCAGTATGCATAGGCCATGTAGTGTTTTTGCAGAGAGAAGATAGGGGAGTGAGTTTCCAAAGTTGAAGACAATATTGGTAGAGAAGACTTGAGGGGGAGTTGCCATGTTGTCTGGGCAGATCAATGTCTGTCAGACCAAAACAATTTAAGAGGACTGACTGGCCAAAGCAGGGATAAAGTCAGCTTTGCTGACAGCCAACTGGCAGTTCCAACAGCTACAGAAAGACTGTGAGTGTAGGCACCCTGGAGTGGACGTCTGCTTCTGTTAAACAAGGAAAGAAAAGCAAAGGACATGTGACCAAGTATGGTGACTCATACTCTAGGGCAGGGGTGCCCAAACTCTGTCCTGGAGGGCCGGTGTCCTGCAGGGTTTTGCTCCAACTTGCCTTAACACACCTGCCAGGAAGTTTCTAGCATGCCTAAGAGCTGGATTAGCTGGTTCAGGTGAGTCTGAGTTTGGAGCCATTCTCTGAAGGGCACCGGCCCTCCAGGACCTAGATTGTGCACCTATGATCTATGGCAGGGGTGCCCAACCCTATTCCTGGAGTTCTACTATCCTACAAAGTTCAGCTCCAACCCTAATCAAACACACCCCCAGCTAATTAATCTTTTAGGTAGCCCTTGATAATTACAGACAGCTGTGTTGGAGCAGGGCTGGAACAAAAGTCTGCAGGTAGGTAGATCTCCAGGACCTAGATTGGGCACCTATGATCTATGGTGACCAGACGTGTCACTTTTCGGGGACACGTTCAGCACAGGATTTCTAAATTGCCTAAAATATGTGAAAAATGTTGGCTGTTTGCGCTGCGACGATTGAGCGTTGTATGACATCAAAGTACTGCAAGAGCGAGGGGAACTGACCTGATCTCTGTATTGAGATCATCAGGGTCAAGGGTCTGTCAATATAAACTTCCCTTGTCCACTTCATGAAGTGGAACACTCTTCGAAATGGCAGTGGGGATTCCCCCAAATGCAAGTGCGTGTCTAAAAGTGGAGTGGAGCGCAGCCTCGATTTGCATGTTTTTACAAAAGGAGGACTGCCACTTCCTCTTCAGAATCAACTACTAATTAAGTACTTGTCCACTGCTTTAGAGCAGTGCCTTAAAAAAATAGTTCACCCAAAAATGTAATTTCTGTCATTGATTACTCACCTTCATCTTGTTACAAATCCGTAAGACCTTTGGTTATCTTCAGAACAAAAATTAAGATATTTTGGATTAAACCTGAGAGTTTTTTGACCATGACAGCAATGGTACTACCACGTTCAAGGCCTAAAAAGGTAGTAAGGACATAGATAAAATAGTCCAAGTGACATCAGTGGTTTAACCGTAATGTTATGAAGCTTCGAGAACACTTTATGTTCACAAAGAAAAGAAAATAACTTTATTCAACAGTTCTTTTTCTTCTGTGTCAGTCTTTGACATGTGTTTATGACAAGGCCTTGAATGTGGCCTTTTTGTTGCTGTCTATGCAGGGTCAGAAAGCTCTCGGATTTCATCAAAAATGTCTTTATTTTGTGTTCCAAAGATGAACAAAGGTCTTACGGGTTTGAAACGACAATAGGGTGAGTAATTAATGACAGAATTTTCATTTCTGGGTGAACTATCCCTTTAACCAGCTGAAACAATACCTAATGCCAGGCGACCACTTACAGCCAATGAGAGCACACGACAAGAGAAAAGTGCAGAGGGAGGACTTATAATCAGTGTACAGACAAGCTGGATTGCAAGATTTTTGTGGGCTACCATTTTTGACAGGAATAAATCCATCCAGTATCAATTCTCATGTGTTTGGTTGTGAAATGGCGACTGATGTCAGTGATTCTTCCTATTGAAAAGTTTTGTAATGTCTGTGACTCTGTTGCTGATCCATTGTGTAGCGTGCAAACAACAGCAGCTAGATGGTTATTCGGACAGTTGTGCAGTGTGAGAAAAGCATCGATCAGTTGATTATAAAAATCATGCAGTGGGTGCCCGCTATAAGTATACTTTGGACTTTGCTGCTGAATGTAACACTGATGCCTGACCCATTACTAATTATGATCTTTGTTAACCCTAATCTTTCTCTCTCTCTCTGTAGAAACTGCCAATGAGGAAAATGTAGAGGCAGAAGAGTCAGCCTCCATGAAGGATGTACAGTATAGCTCAGGCTCTTTCTGTGCCCTGTGCTCAGTGTGTGAGGTAAACCATGATAATACCACACTGCACTTAAGCATGCCACATGTTGCATAGGGCAAAAGTGCCATGCAGCAAAATGAACAAAAATGCCCCCAAAATTCAAGATAAGGAGGCAAAAATAACTATGCACAATTGAAATAAATCTATTATGGTGAATTGAGAAAATTAATGAAAATTGTGAATGTTTACATATGCTCATGTTTGCATCAAAGACTTATTTTACAAGATATTTTTGTAGGAATGCAATGGTTAATCAGAACCATTTAGAATAGTAATCAGTGATTAAGAAATCTGTTTTAATCAGTACATATGCTTGCTGACTGAATCCTGCACTGTTGTGAATTCTTTCATCATAAACAACAAATTGCTGCTATGATGTAAGCAAGACATTCATTTTGCAGTGTAAACAGTTTTAGGGATTTTAACAGCCGTTTTTGCAAGAGTGCATAGCTTAGTTGGCTTGTGCTAAAATTCCCCAGTGATGGGGAAAGCTCTCTGCTCGCTTTCTGCACATATTCTTGATTACCTTGTTCAGTCTGTGCAGCCTACAAGAATATGATGAGCCATTTCCCCACAAATAAAAACAATTGAATGTATTGATTTTTTCAACATTATTCAATGATAACAATCATTATTACAAAATCAGAGGCAATAATCAACAATGACTTGTCATAATATTGCAGTTTTGCCCTGTAACGAATTCCTTTATTTTCTATAATTTATATATTATTAACAGTATGCAACATTATAGAACTGTTGTATAAATACATGGATGCAACCTTTAAGCAGAATTAAATAATCATGCCATGTCAGATGTTATAACAGTCTATAGTAGTACTGGCCAACAAATAATCGCGACTGATCACATCCAAAATAAAAGTTTTTGCGTATATATTCTGGAAAAATTTACATGTATAATATATATATATATATATATATATATATATACATATACATATACATATATATACAGTCAAGCCCGAAATTATTCTTACCTCTGGCAAATTCTGACTTAAAGTTACTTTTATTCAACCAAAAACAAAATATTTTTTGACCGGTAATTACACAGGCTTCTTCCAAAAGATATTAAGACAATGTACAAAAGGCATCATTGTGGAAAAAAAATATTTACTTATTTATTTATTTACATTTGAACAAAAAGTGGCATGTCCAAAATTATTCATACCCTTTGCAAACTGTCACAGTCTATGGGAAAATCCAAAGTTCTATACCATTTCAAATAGTCCAAGCTGTTCTAGAGCATCCTAGTTACCCTGATTCATTGGGAACAGCTGTTTTAATCAACTCAACAGGTGAAAAACAGAAGCTCTCTGCTGTTGGTTTGTGGACAGTCATGGCTTAGACAAAGGAGCTCACTGAGGACCTGCGGCTGCGCATTGTGGCTGCTCACAAGTCAGGAAAGGGCTATAAGACCATATCTAAATGTTTTGAAATTCCAGTGGCTCAAAATCTCAGAGGACTCAGTCGGAAGCCAAAAGTGACACCTGTGCTGGCCAGGAGGATAGTCAGAGAGGTAAAAAAGAATCCAAGGATCACCACCAAGGCCATCCTGATGAATCTGGGCTCTGCTGGTGGCAACATCTCAAGGCAGACAGTCCAACGGACACTGCACACTGCTGGGTTCCACGGACGCAGACCAAGGAGGACACCAATTCTCCAGATAAGACACACAAAAGCCTACTTGGTCTTTGCAAATGCTCATCTGGACAAAAAAGAAGACTTCTGGACTTTTTTTTATGGTCAGATGAAACAAAAATTGAATTGTTTGGCCACAATGATGTAGCCTTCATTTGGCATAAAAAAGGAGAAGCTTTCAACCCTAAGAACACCATCCCCACTGTCAAACATGGTGGTGGGAACCTAATGTTTTGGGGGTGTTTTTTAGCCGGTGGACCAGAGAACCTAATCACAGTTAACGGCACCGTGAAAAAGGAGCAATACATCAATATTCTGAACAACAACATCAGGCAGTCTGCAGAGAAACTTGGCCTTGGACACCAGTGGACATTTCATCCCGACAACGACCTAAAACACACAGCAAAAGTGGTGAAGAAATGGTTAGCAGACAAAAACATTAACGTTTTGCAGTGGCCCAGCCAGAGTCCTGACTTAAATTCAATTGAGAATCTGTGGAGGGAGCTAAAGATCAGGGTGATGGCAAGCTGACCCTCCAACCTGAAAGAGCTGGAGCTCACCGCTAAGGATGAATGGGCAAAAATACCAGTGGAGACATGCAAAAAGCTGGTCAGCAATTATAGGAAGCGTTTGATTGCTGTAATAGTCAATAAAGGCTTTTCTATTGATTATTGAGAAGGTTATGAATAATTTTGGACATGCCACTTTTTGTTCAAATGTAAATTGAAAGATGCGTAATATTTTTTTTTCCACAATGATGCCTCTTGTACATTGTCCTATTATCTTTTGGGAGAAGCCTGTGTAATTTCTAATAAAAAAAAACTTGCTGGTTGAATAAAAGTAACTTTAAAACAGAATTTGCCAGGGGTATGAATCATTTCGGGCTTGACTGTATATGTATATATATGATGATCAGTGACGGTGATCAGTGCAAGAGGTCATTTAACCTATTTTTAGTGTATGCCGAAGTGTATGCAAAGGTGTAGCTTACAACTCTTTGTCCGCCTCTCTCTTTCCACTCAGCACTGCGGTAGCTGTGACAAATGTCCCTGTGAGGATGGAGACACGTCAGCACAGTGCAATCACTGTGAAGTAGGTTTTCTTTCTTAGTATGATCAAAATTCATATTAAAGGCCAAAAGTATGTGGACACCCGAACACTATACCTAATTTAATCTAAAATCCTGATGTTAATAAATGTTGATGTTGTTATGCATCACCTACCCTCTTTAATTTCTCCTTCGACAGGATTGTTCTTACTGTTACATTTGTCCTGTGATCTGTGAAACAGTCTGCCAGCCAGGTAGGATGCTGTTATTAATAGGATGCAGAGTCTTACTAAGTGCTTGAGTATCCGTGTTCAAAAATTTCAGTTATTCTAAATCTCTTTGGATTATAATTTTGTTAAGGTGGAGTTCTTGATGTACTGAGCGGTTCTCTCTACCAGTAAGGATGCAACTTCTTTTCAAAACAATATTTGCACAATAATCACATTATAAATGTTTTCACACCCTGTTTTCAGCATAGTTAAGTCTTATTTGTGTTTTGTGCCCTCTCCACCTACAGGACAGTGAACACGTTGCTCTGAATACGTTCGGCATTCTTCACACCGCCATCTTTTGGTGAACAGAGGAACTACAGACTAGCGTTCAAATCATTCACTTGTAGGCCTGGTAGGCCAAGATCTGGGGATTTTCACTCTGAGGCCAGCGACAGAAGTGGACAATTTATCTTAAATATAGCTGAGGAACTGCTAGAACCCTAATGTTTACCATTTAATGGCACTTTAAGGCTGCATTGAATGAATACCAATTAAATGATTAAGTGCAAATAATTGTATTTAGTACTTATATGTCACAATATTACTGTTTTTGACTGTATTTTTGATCAAATAAATGCAGACTTGGTGAACATAATCTTAAATGTTATTAATCTGAATCTAATTAAAGATTAATCAGTGTCAATTTAAAGAAATGTGTATAATTCTAAACTAAACTGGGTCTTTTATTCACCCTCAATTTGTGAATAAAAAAAAAACAGCTAAAACCAACCTAGGCTTGTTGGCTGGTTTTAGAGGTGTTTTGGCCACTTTCCTTTCTTGTCAGACTGGTCTTAGCTGTTCAGGCTGGGAGACCACCAGCTAAAACCAGCCACCCAGCTTAGGCTGTTTTAACTGTTTTTTTTTTTTTGTGTGTTTTTTATTTCAGCAGGGATGTATGAATTTCCTTCTGCTGAACACAAAAAAAGAATATGGCTAAGGCAGTTTCTGATCCCTACTGGCTTCCATAGTATTTCTCCGTACTATGGAAGTCAATGGGAACCAGCAACTGTTTTATACCCGTGTTCTCATACAGCAGCGTTTCTCAACCCTGGTTCTAGGTGCCTCCAAAACTTCACATGTATGTCACCCTTATCTGACACACCCATTTCAGATCCTTAAGTTTCTTCTAATGAGCACAGGTGTGTTTGATAAGGAAGGCACAGAAAATGTGAAATGTTGGTTCAAAAACTGTCATAGAGGTTTGGGACAACCTGAGGGTAAGTAAATGATGACAGAATTTTAATTTTTGGGTGAACGATCCCTTTACACTCTCTTAAAAATAACGGTGCTTCACGATGCCATAGAAGAACCTTTTTTTTTGTCTAAATTGTTCCATAAAGAAGCTTTAACATCTGAAGAACCTTTCTGTTCCACCAAAAGTGGTTCCTCTATGGTGTCACTGTGATGAACCTTTTTAAAGCACCTTTATTTTTAAGAGTGTATCCCTTTACACTTTTAAAAATAAAGGTGTTTCATGATGCCATAGAACAGTGATTCTCAACTCCAGTCCTCGAGGCCCACTGCTCTGAACATTTTGTATGTCTCCTTCATTAAGCACACCTGATTGAGATAATCAGCTCGTTAGGAGAAAGATCCATGAACTGAACTGAGTGTGTCAGATTCAGAAACATAGAAAATGTGCAGAGCAGTGGGCCCCGAGGACTGGAGTTGAGAATCACTGCCATAGAAGAACCGTTTTTATCTAAATCAGGGGTTTTCAAACCTGTCCTGGAGCCTCCCCTGCCCTGCACATTTTGTATGTCTCCCTTATTAGGCACACCCAATTCAGGTCTTGCAGTCTCTACTAATGAGCGGATGATTTGAATCAGGTGTATTAGATGAGAGAGACAAGCAAAATGTGCAGGGCAGGGGAGGCTCCAGGACAGGTTTGAAAACCCCTGATCTAAATGGTTCCGCAAAGAAGCTTTAACACAGAGGTCTCAAACTCAATTCCTGGAGGGCCGCAGCTCTGCAGAGTTTAGCTCCAACCAGCTCAGCTCACACCTGCTTGGAGTTTCTAGTAATCCTGAAGATCTTGATTAGCTGGATCAGGTGTGTTTGATTAGGGTTGGAGTGAAAATGTGCAGAGCTGTGGCCCTCCAGGAAATGAGTTTGAGACCAGTGCTTTAACATCTGAAGAACCTTTCTGTTCCACAAGAGGTTCTTCAGATTATAAAAAGGTAAGAAAGAGATGGTTCTTTAAAGAACCTTTAACTGAATGGTTCTTTGTGGAACCAAAAATGGATCTTCTATGGCTTTGCTGTGAAGAACCTTTCAACGCACCTTTATTTGTAAGAGTGTAGGACATTTTTCATGTTAGGAAACTGAACAAATGCAAGAAATGCCAGTTATCACAGTATCTGTAAATTATGTAAATGGAGAAATCATGATGAAATGACTTCAACATCTGCATTTTAGATTGCTTAATACTTTTATACACCGTTTGTTCTTAGTGTCCTCTGCAGTTGTGTCTATTCAACACACTATTCCTACAGTTTACTAAAACTAAATGACTAACGTCTGCACTTTGTCGTGCTTTGCTCATAAACAGAAACTTAAGGTGTGAAAACTTGGTTAGAGTGTTAACTTTTACTGAGTTCTTCACTTCTCTAAAAGCCATGAAATGGAAAGTGCATTGAATTAAGCTGTTTGTTATGACAGAACATGTGTGGAAAAATTTTTGGTGTACAAAAATGTTCACTCATAGATTGCTAATACATTTCACAAACAAAGAAAAGGTGGTAGACATTTAATTCAATGTAAAATAATATACATAAATGCACTGTGTGTGTGAATGTGTACACCTTAACCCATTTCCTTAACAGGAAATATTTTTTTTTTCTTGTGGAGGCAGAGGCATTGACAGCCTGAATAGCCTTATCTATTGCTGTACTGTGGTCTGGTCAAAAATAAAGACATTGTAGCTTATGCAAAGGTAAGTTTTGAGCACTTTTAAGTAGCTTAAAGAATTTAAATGTAGTGTAACCCAGGAAACATATTTAGAATTTGTTGAATTCTCTGACAAGATATTGAAGATCTAATGATTTAATGTGGAAATATGCTAAAAATGCTTATTTCTAACAAGCAGATGCTTCTCATGACCTGTGTGGTTGTTATTTTATTGTCTGACTTCAGCATTGCAAAAGGTGAGTATTTTCTGTCACTTTCATGTTTTGTTGGTTGAATCATTTTATTTTGGTAGTCACCGAATGGAACTATATATTCATGCATAGATTTTTTTTCTTCCTAAAAACACATCCAATAACACAGGACTATAAATGGGCCAGGTTAAATGCACACTAGTTGATTTAAAAGTTTTCAGGCATGTCTGTTTTTTCACAACTCTCACTTTCAACTAACGCAGTTTAGGGCTGACCTTGTTGTCTTTTCCTTTCAATTTTATTTTAGATTGGTGCTACTTTGGCTGTGGTGAGCAACATAACATTTTTATTACCTTTAAATCAAATATGTTTGTGAATATTAATACGCTACCAGTCAAAAGTTTTTGAACTGTCGGATATTTTTTTTTTTTTAAGAATTCTCTTCTGCTCACCAAGCCTGTATTTATTTGATCCAAAATACTGTGAAATTTATTCCTGTGATCAAAGCTAAATTATCAGCATCAGTGTCACATGATCCTTTAGAAATCATTCTAATATGCTAATTTGCTGTTTAAGAAACAATTTTATTATGATCAATATTTAAAACAGTTGAGTACATTTTTTTCAGGATTCTTTGATGAATAGAAAGATCCAAAGATCAGCATTTATCTAACATGAAAAGTTTTTGTAACCTTATCCATTATACAATTCAAACATCAGTATAATATTTTTTGGGGGGAAATAAATTATAGAAATTAATATTTTATTTAGCAAGGCTGCTTTAAATTGATCTAAAGTGGTGATAAAGACATTTATAATATAATGTTTCAAAAGATTTTTCTTCTGAACCTTCTATTAAACAAAGAAACCTGAAAAAATTATACTCAGCTGTTTTCAACATGATAATAATAGTAGATGTTTTTTGAGCAGCAAATCAGAATATTAATATGATTTCTGGGCCCGTATTCACAAAACATCTTAAGGATAAAAGTAGCTCCTAACTTGCTGATTTAGGAGAAAATCTTATAATAATGGGCGTGTCAGTCCTAAATTTAGGACTCCTAAATTTTTGCTCTCAGAGTATTTCACAAAGCATTTTAGCCCTAAAACAAGCCCAATAAGACCAAATCCCAAACTATCCAAAACTGGCTATTGCCGGTAATCTGCCTCAGAATGTATACTTTTTATAAACACACTGCATTTATTTGCCCACATAGGCATGCATTTTTTTAATTTATTTTTTATTTTTTTTGCTTTTGGAGGTTCTCTCCAAATGTGTCCTTTTGAAAGGTCATTGTCAGAAATTTTCTTTGGGTAAAAAAATAAATATGACCTCATGTTGCGTCAATCATGTTTACATGCCTTCAGAACGTCATAAAAAAAAAAAACCGATCGGGTTCGATTTTCTGCATTTTTGCATCCGTAGCAACCATTTTGAGAGGTGTTTTGACAGTATAGAGCCACTATACAAGCGAACGCCAAAATCCAGAATTGCGTCTGACAAGTTCAACTTGGTCCTGCAGCACAAAGCAGTGTTAAGGTCCTGGGCCCGTATCCCTAAAGACTATGAGAATCCTCTCAGAGAGCTCCTAACTTAACCTAAAAATTCCTTGCCAGGAGTTTTAGCTTATAAGTGATTCCAGAACATTTTCAGTGTACTCTGAGCAAGGAATGGATGGAAAATCCTATCTTAGTGAGGAGGTGTGGTTGACCCCGTTGCTAGGTATGAGTCATCATTTCAAAAGCCGTGATTGGTTGATCCTACAAGTTTGATGAAAATGAACTTTTGGTAATAATGAGCAAAGGATGTACCCTCAAATCAATAAACATAATTATACACTCTAATCTTATGCAGACTGTAATTGTAAATAATATTTCACATTCAAGAAAATATCTGGAAGATGAATAGTAAGCTGTAGGGGTTATAGCCTAACATTAGAATCTAAAATATGTGAAAACTTAAGCTCATTACACCCTGTTCAAATAATGATTCGTGTCTTATTTGCTCATGTTAATATCCTAGCTGGCATATTTTGTACTTTCACTCCCATATGGACCCCATTGAAAACAAGATGGCCTATCTCAAGGGGCTGTCCTTTATGAAGTAGAAATTTCAACGTTACAACTCAGTGTGGTCTTAACGAGGGTAACACGGCTCAATGTCTGTGATTGCTGGCTGGTCTATTTATGAAGGCTTGTTAACAAATATCCTACAAACACAGCAAATGGAGAAAAAAAGGAATCGCAAGCCGAACTGGCCTGAGGAGCAAGGTTTGTTGCTGGCCCAGTTGGTGAAGTAATTGCATCTCTAAGGAGATCCACCAAAAACATGATTCCTGCATGATCCAATCTGTAGCGTCTCAATAATTCCCTGTCATCAAGTGTTTGCAGGACATCTCTCCTGCCTCTGTTGGCCATTTTGTGCAGCTGCTTAGGGGAACTCCTAAGCCACTAAAAGTCCTCTTCCCTGCTCTTAGCAGATCTCGCCTTAGGAGCCCTTTTAAGCGCTAGGAATCTTGAGGAATAGCTTTTATATTAACTGGGAATTTCGTGTCACTTTTAGGGGAAATTCTAAGAAAACGTCATGACTCTGAGAATTTTCTTAGAATTTGGCCGCTAGGAGCCACTTTTTGCACAAAAATTCTTTAGGGATACGGGCCCTGGAGTACTTGAATTCACAGAAATTAGTGGTCTTCTTTATAATATGTGGCTCCAGTAATTCTGGCAAAGCATCAAAGTTTACTGACATTCTTAAGTAAACTTTAAATTGCTGGGATAATCCCGGAGATCCTTTGAGAAGGTGCGCACAATAAGTATTCTCTCCTTTCTCTTTATATCTTATAACTAGATGGACCCAATATGTCCTTTTTTCTCTTTTTAAGAAGAAAGTTGACAACCAAATCATCCTCACTGCAAAGACTGCATTTTGTATTGTTTTGCGCTATTTTTATTTGAATTTTTTTTATGACTTGAATTTTTTTTTATGAAATTAAAAACAAATCTCTTCCCTATCAGCCAATCACAGTGTGCATAGTTAGTTGGTATGCTGACATCATGCATAGCAACGAGGTCAACCCCACCCTTACTCTCAGCTTAAGACTTCTCTCTATTTCTTAGTAAAAGTTTTTCTCAGCGGCTTTGTGAATAGGTTTTAAGAGAAAACTCTTAGCTAAAACTTTTACTGCTATTTAGGAGAAACTCTTAGTGCTAAGATAAAATGTTTTTGGTGAATACGGGCCCAGAAGTATCATGTGACTGGAGTAATGATACAAAAATAAAAGCTTTTAAATCACAGGAATAAATTAAATTTTAAAGTTTTTTAATTTTTTTTTTTAAATGGTTATTTTCAATGGAAAAATATTTGGCTATTTTACTACTTTGGATCAAATAAATGCAGGCTTAGTGTGCAGAAGAGACTTCTTCAAAAAACAAAATGATCTTATTGTTCAAAAACTTTTGACTGGTAGTGTAAAAAAAATAAAAATAAAAAAAAATAATAAAAAATTATATATATAGTGTGTGTATAATTTTCATTTTTTCTTTTCATTTTGTTGTATGTCATTTGTGCATTTATGCATTTTTAATATTTTTAAATATTAAATTACATATTTGTAATATGTCTATTTAGTTCATTCGTGCAAAATAAATGTTTAAGTAAATTGTCTTCTCCTGATTTACTACTTAGTATTTATTTTCATTATTATAATTGTGATTATTACTTTTTTTATGATTTATTTTTTAAAGAAAACTCTCTCCCAAACTGGGGTACACACTATCCCAACTGTAATGGGCGTAAACAGTCTCCAGTCAACATTGACACCCAGAAAGTAATTAAAAACCAAGAGCTGGGACCTTTTGACCTGATTAACTTCAGTTTATCACACACCTTGAAGACGCTGAAGAATAACGGACACACAGGTGTGGAAACAGGAATATAGGCTAGTCACTGTAAGCACCTCAACACCTGCATCTCATCCGTGTCGTCTT
Organism: Garra rufa; assembly: GCF_049309525.1. Lineage (NCBI taxonomy): Eukaryota > Metazoa > Chordata > Actinopteri > Cypriniformes > Cyprinidae > Garra > Garra rufa. The sequence continues at coordinate 6,254,453 of NC_133382.1, read as the reverse complement.
TCATGTTTCCCTGCAGTTGAATGTGAGCTGATGGCAGGAGCAGTGGGAGTTCAAGGAGGAGGTCTGAAGCACAAATACACCGTCCAGCAGTTCCACTTCCACTGGGGTGGAAAGGACCTCATGCGCCATCCGGGATCCGAGCACACCCTGAACGGACACAGATCGCCTCTAGAGGTGAGAGATGAGGCCTGCAGATGATAGACATTGAAAATATCGCTAGTATATTATTAACTAACCTGTCTTATTTTTCTATGCAGTTGCACATTGTAAGCCGGAGAAGCGATCTTAGTGACAGCACCGCAGCAAAAGTTCAAGACGGCTTTGCTGTGATGGGCTTTTTTATTGTGAGTCGCATTTCAAATCCACTAGAGGGTAGTATTATCATTTCTATTTACAACGCTCTCCAATGACTTTGTATTGCGGGACTCTGACTCCTTGTCTTTTCTGACATAACAAAAAACAAAACAATGTCTAAAAGCTGCTATGAGACGAGGTGTACCTACAGTAAACAAGCTAAAAAATACAGACTACAAATTTTATAAAATACAAACTAAAATTTTATAAGCTGTCGACCCAAAAAAAGAGTGTTTAAGGACACAAATAGTTGTAGATGTCAGTGTATTTCACGTTGGGCCACCCTGCTGAAAAACCAGCATATGCTGGTTAGGTATGTTTTGGTGCTGAGATGCTGGTTTTAGCTGGTTTATGATGGTTAATCCCTTTGCTGGTTTATGCTTGTCATGTTGCTGGTCAATGACCAGCATAAACCAGCAAAGGGCCAGCAAAAACCAGCAAAGGACCAGCACAAACCAGCAAAGGACCAGCACAAACCAGCAAAGGACCAGCACAAACCGGCAAAGGGCCAGCACAAACCGGCAAAGGGCCAGCACAAACCGGCAAAGGGCCAGCACAAACCGGCAAAGGGCCAGCACAAACCGGCAAAGGGCCAGCACAAACCGGCAAAGGGCCAGCACAAACCGGCAAAGGGCCAGCACAAACCGGCAAAGGACCAGCACAAACCGGCAAAGGGCCAGCATAAACCAACAAGGGCATAAACCAGCAAAGGACCAGCACAAACCAGCAAAGGGCCAGCACAAACCAGCAAAGGACCAGCATAAACCAGCAAAGGACCAGCATAAACCAGCAAAGGGCCAGCATAAACCAACAAGGGCATAAACCAGGAAAGGACCGGCATAAACCAGCAAAGGACCAGCATAAACCAGCAAAGAACCACCATAAACCAGCAAAGGGCCAGCATAAACCAGCAAAGAACCAGCATAAACCAGCAAAGGGCCAGCATAAACCAACAAGGGCCGGCATAAACCAGGAAAGAACCAGCATAAACCAGCAAAGGACCAGCATAAACCAGCTAAAACCAGCATCCCAGCACCAAAACATACCTAACCAGTTTGTGCTGTTTTTTTCAGGAGGGCATTCTGTTCGAAACCATTTCTCCAACAAAAGGTAAGGAAAAGGAGCACATAGACCAATAAATTTTAGTTTCTCAATATATTTCCTCCTTTCAGGGTGGTGAAATAATACTTTGACATGGTTTAAAAATAATGACTGTTTACTGTCGCCTTTAAATTTCCCTCCAGTGGACATAGTTCTCAGACTAATATGACACGTTGTGCTCTACTTTTGTTGTTAAATGCTTGTTTTTTAGGTCAACAGCTCATAAAAATGTAATTCTGTGTTTTGTAGCTTGTTTACTGTAAACCTTGTCACATAGCAGCTTTAAGACATTGTTCTGATTTTTGTTATAAGTCAAAAATGACAAGGAGGCATCTTCCTGCAATACAAAGTCAATGTAGAGACGCCTCACGGTGGGCGTGGTTTTCAGATTATGACGTGTGTCGCTGTATATATTTCATATAATATTAATATTTTAATTCAAGTACTGTTTATTTTTATTTCAACTTTATGGTTTTGGTTTTAGTTACACCTGTAGCTATATCAACACTGGTAATAATGATGTCTATTATTGAGCCAAGTGCTTGCCAAGCAATTGTGGTTAGCTAATTATGATCGTAAAAGGTATTGCCATTTCCAGTGCAGTGACAAAATTAAAAGTAATGCTCACCCTCTCCTTCTGTTGATAAAACACAGTGAATGGAGAAACATGTCTTATATTAATTGTACTTTGATTTTTCTAGTAGCACCTAACCAAACTGTTTAAAGATTTCAGGGAAAGTTGAAAATAAATTATTAAAAGTTGTAAATGATATATTCCACCTTTTTTTCTTTCAGGAGGGCAAAGAAAAGGAAAAGCAGACGTCAGCAGTCTGGGAAAGCTTCACCGAGTATCTCCAAAAGATACCAAGAAAGGGTAAAATAACTGTTTTAAAATAACTAACAGAAAGCTGATTGGTTCAAAAGTGATACAGTGAGCGACACTTCATAAACGATGAGCATAGACAATGGACTTGTTTTTTTGTCTGTGAAATTTAGCTTAAATGCCACTGTATAGAGGTGTTTTCATGAGATGTCATCAATCGGCCATATTCGCAGCAATAAACGTAAACAATGCCACTGAACTGAACAAAACTGGCATATTTTGCTGATTATTGCTGCGGAAAATGATCAATTATTGTCATATTTTGGGATGTAATTGGTTGGATTGGGAAAAACATTTAGAGTAACACTGTAAAAAGTTTTCACCAGTTTCAACTTAAAAACTTAAGGCAGCTGCTAAACTTAAGTCATTTAACCTCTCAAGTTATATCAACTAATTTTTATTGTAATAAGTTCAAATGACTTGTAGTTTTAAGCTGATTTAACCTAACTTAAGGCAGCTGCTGAACCTAGGTTTTTAAGTTGAATCTGGTGAAAACTTTTTACAGTGTATAGACTGACAAACAAATCAAGGACAAGAGTGCCAAAAATGGCACAGTTTGTGGTTGGTCAAACTGAACCAGGATTTCCATGGCAAAATCTTGACAGCATTTGTGTTTGTTCTTATTTCTGGTTAGGTAGGTGAAATATTTGACTTCATACTGCTTCTTAACTTTAGTTTGTCAAAATATTGCACCCTTTCCTGCTTGCTAAGTCCTTCTCTATGATTTAACGGCTTCAGCATTTTGTGTCTGTGATTAGACAGCATAAATTAGCAGAACAGCATATTCAATAGTACTTTAACCATACATCCCATGCTGTTGATTACATCTGAGTATCGCTAATATGGCCCAACATACATCCGGGCAATTAACCAAATCGTGATTTAAGTGCAAACCCTCTGTTGTTGTAATATTATGTTGATTTTGTGGTCTCATTTTTATTTTACTTCTAGGAGACAAAGTCAGAATTATGGAGCCCTTTTCTATGGATCAGCTCTTAAAGGGGGTTGATCTCAGGAAGTACTACCGCTACAACGGCTCACTGACTACTCCTCCCTGTAATGAAGCTGTGGTTTGGACCATCTTCAAAGACCCCATTAGGATCAGCAGAGATCTGGTACAGGCGAATTCATTTCCAATTCCAAATAATTCCATGACTTTCTATGAGAATTTTATGCATTATCATACCAAGCCCAAATGGCATTGCTTACCAAGGCCACATTTATTTGATTAATAATACAGTAAAAACAATATTTTAAAACATAAGTAGAATTTTATATATCTGTTTTCTATTGTAATATTAAAAAAGCAATTCCCGATTAAAGGCTGAATTTTCAGCATCTTTACTCTATTCTTCAGTGTCACATGATCCCTCAGAAATTATTCTAATATGCTGATTTGCTGCTCAAAAAACATTTTATATCAATGCGTTGCATCATATTTCTGTGGAAAGCTTTTTAAAGGATTCTTTAATTGATACATTTTAAGTATCAGCATTTAAAAAAAATAGATAATTTTAAACGACTTTACTGTCACTTTTAATCAGTTTAGTTAACCTCTTCTGAATAAAAGTATTTGTTTCTTAAAAGTGTACATTGAGTAGTGTATATCTCAGGAAGCTTTAAGTACTTGTAATTACGTTAAATTACATTTTTAAATGCTCATAATCGTTACTTTTTATGCAAAATTGCTTATTCACACAATGGCAGTGAATTATTAATAATTTATTGATTTTCCTTCAAATTCTTATTTTTTCTCTTTTAAAGTTTCCTTTCTAAGAAAGCCATTTACTTTTGAAACCTTTGGATGTGTAATGTCATTGCTGTTTTTATGCTTATTAATGTTTGTTCATGTGGTGCAGGGATTCCCAAACTTTATTTTTTCATCCTTATTAAATATTTAGTTAATATCTCTGAGGAAGTTAATATTTCAAACAAAATGTTCACAGTTCTCTGATCAGTTAATGGTCACATATATATGCAGGTAAACAAATTAAATTAAATTAATTTTTCTGTTTTTAGTGTTTTATTTTATTTTTACTTTAATGTATTTTTATTTTCTTTATGTTAGAATTAATTATTAGCTTTTTCATTTCTGACATATAACAAAAAACAGAACAATGTCTAAAAGCTGCAATGAGATGAGGTGCACAGTAAACAAGCTAAAAAACACAGAACTCAAATTTTATAAGCTGTCGACTCAAAAAACGAGTGTTTAAGGACACAAATAGTTGTGTCCTTTAAATCAACTCAATCAAACCCACTGCCATTGTTTTATTACCCCAGTTTTGGGAAACTGAATGCATTTTACGATGTTGAAATGTATTTTCTTTCTATTATTTATTTTTATATCAGTGTGGTTTAATGGTACGTTTAAAGCAAGTTAGGTAATACATAATCTTCAGTTTTCATCTTGTGATCTGTAATCAATTTCTACGTAATCTACCCAAAACTGCTTTACAGGCATATAGAGGTATTTTTAATGTTGTGTAAGAATGTGATTTTCTGTAGTGTATGTATAACTAACTTCTAACTTCTTAAAATTAAGAAGAGATTAAAAAAAAATCAACTTCTTCTTCTTTTTTTTTTAAATGCCTTATTTATTTTTGTTGCAAAAGACACTTTTGAAATTTTCACATTTCCAGGGTTCATTGGGTAGTGGTGAACAGAAACCAGATTAGGTTTGCATAAAAAAAATAGTTTTTATGCATTTCCAAAAGAGGTGTAAAAAGTAAATATTGTGATTGTTTGTTTGTCTAAAAAAAAAAAAAGCTGGTCTGCAGCAAGCAATATGAGAAAGGAGTACACTGCAAAACAATGCTTTTCTTACTTAGATTTTTTGTTTCCAGCCAATATATTTAAAAATTCTTATATCAAGAAGGATTTTCTAGACAAGTAAAAATTGTCTTGTTTGAAGAAGAAAAAAAACCAAGTCAAAATTAAGTGCATTTTTGTTTGAAACAAGCAAAATTATCTGCCAATGGGTAAGAAAAATAATCTTGCTTTCTGCTTGAAATACGATTTTTTTGTTTTGCTTACTCCATTGGCAGATTATTTTGCTTGTCCTAAGCAAAAACTCACTTAATTTTGACTTTTTTTTTTTTTTCTCAAATCTAGAAAATCCTTCTTGATTTAAGGATTTTTAGATGTTTTAGCTGGTAATGAGACAAAAAAAGGAATTTTTGCAGTGTAGGAACTCAGAGTAGCATATTTTTAAACTTCTTACTACTACAGGAAAACATAGGAGAAACCAAAATTAAACATATACAACACTGAACAAGGAACTGAATGAACTGAAAGCTTCTATTAATACAAGTAAGGATGATGAACAGAACAGGTGTTTAACTTATCAACCATGGGATCTAACAATGACAGGGAACTCAGGCAAACAAACTGTATAAAAGGATATAAAAACCTTTTAAAAGATGAATATATAAAAAAGCTTTGCAAGACTTACAGTGCTAATAACGGTCTAAATGCATTCTCAAAATCTCTACCCTGTAGAGGAAATCTCTATGTTATGAGACAAATGTTATGTTTATCTGAAGTAATTTTTGCTTATTAGTATGATTGATCATTAAAATCAGCAAAAACACTGGTTAATAAAATGGGATTAAAAATATAAAGGCTAGTTGTGTTATTTAACATATTAAAAAAATTGCAGATAATATACTCACCCCTTTGTCATCCAAGATGATCTTTCTTTCTTCAGTCAATAAGAAATTGTTTTTGAGGAAAACATTTCAGGATTTCTCTCCATATAATGGACTTCTTTGGTGCCCTCGAGTTTAAACTTCCAAAATGCAGCTTCAATGGAGTTTCAAAGGACTCAAGACACATCTTCCTTGGCTGAGATTGTTTAATCAAGCAGACTTATATACTATATATACTATATACTTTTTAACCTCAAATGCTCATCTTGTCTAGCTCTGTGTGAACTTTGTGTATTCCAGTTCAAGATAGTTAGGTTATGTCGAAAAACTCTCTTCAAAATCATCTTACATCACTGCAGGTGGCCTGGGTGAGGCAGTGTAACATGCAATGAAGGCTAAACGTCCTTTACAAAAAAAAAACAAACAAAAAAAAAAAAAAGATTTTGAAGTTGAAGAAAATGAGATGAGAGTTTTTGACATACCCTAACTGCCCTGAGCCAGACTACAAAAAGTTTACGCAGAGCTAGACAAGGCAACCATTAGAGGGTTTTTTTCTGAGTTTGCATTGCACTGGTTTTATTAATGCAAGTGAGATGTAAATGCATGTGCACATTTATTCTAGAACTACGGTAAGCATCAAGTTTACACGGTACACACAATGCACTTAATCCCGATTTCTCTCAACATGTGGACGTTAACTGATTACGTAAGCCTTTTTTGTAATGTGTTACCCAACACTGCCTAGTGAACTCTGCTTTGATTGACAAGCCCATATATGTTTTGTGCTCATGTGATGAGTATATCATTTGTTCTATCTGACTGTCATAATACTATCTTCTATCTCCCCCATATCCGTCCCTTTTTTCAACCTGTGTCTCATGTTGTATCTTTACTGCCATTGTTTCTTATCACACTCATCTCTTTCAGCTTCATACACATCTTAACAAAATTCCTTTGGCAGCAGTTGCAATGTCCTTGTGATCCAAGCATGTGACCACATACACACGCGCCTCTGCTAAATCAGTGCGATCAGTAAAATGCTAAAAAATGTCTTTTTTTTTTTGTTTAAGTTCAGCTATTCCTTCATGCTGCTTTCTTTTTTTTGTCTGCAGCTCCTCAGATTCCCGACAAAAATTTCTTTCGACAATGTGTATCGGCCGCAGCAGCCTCTGAACAATCGTGTGGTCTATTCTTCTGCTGCTCTCACCACAGGTGATTGTTCTTTTGAAATGTAGTATAGTGTGAGCCATAAATATCTGGAGATAGAGGGCTATAATTAACAATACCTGTCTTTTCCCCCTCATATTTACCTCAGGTCATGCAGGAAAAGCTGCGCACATCCTGGAGCTGCTGATCATGCAGAGGCCCTAATCGCAGAAGTTTGCACACAGTGTTAAATCTGGTTTAAATATTTAAAAAGATTAATAAACGGAGAAGTAAGGACTATCTACTGTAGTTATATTGACATTGCATACCATGTGTTTACCCTTCTAAACAAAAGTTGGGGTAACGCTTTATTTTAAAGGATCAATTCTCACTATTAACTAGTTGATTATTAGCATCCATATTACTAGTAGATTGGCTATTTATTAGTACTTATATAGCACATATTACTGCCTTATTCTGCATGATTGTATTTTATATTTAATATTTTATTAATAAGCAGCAAATCAGGAGTTTGTTCAGGGAAAAAATATGTTCCTTATTCTAAAGAGTTTAGAATATTCTAAACTGGTAGCTGGTCTCATGGACTGACTAAGCTGGTGTGTTTTGCCCTTTTTTTTTTTTTTTTTTTTTTTTTTTTTTTTTTTTTTAAAGAGAGATTTTCAGCAAGCTGACTAAAACAAACTAAACTAACCAAACAAACACCATCCATTTTGTGCATTTCCATTAATGCATTCATTTACAGGAAGAGGTCACTTAAAAATTAAAAATTTGCTTAAAATGTACCATTATATACAGGTGCTTCTCAATAAATTAGAATGTTGTGAAAAAAATATATTTCAGTAATTTGACTCAAATTGTGGTGATAGTGTATTAAATAAATTCAAAACACACAGACTGAAGTAGTTTAAGTTTTTGGTTCTTTTAATTGTGATGATTTGGCTTACATTTAACAAAAACCCAACAAATTAGAATATGCTGACATGCCGATCAGCTAAAACTCAAAACACCTGCAAACGTTTCCTGAGCCTTCAAAATAGTCTCTCAGTTTGGTTCACTAGGCTACACAATCATGGGGAAGACTGCTTATCTGACAGTTATCCATAAGACAATCATTGACACCCTTCACAAGGATGGTAAGCCACTAACATTCATTGCCAAAGAAGCTGGCTGTTCAAAGAGTGCTGTATTCAAGCATGTTAACACAAAGTTGAGTGGAAGGAAAAAGTGTGAAAGAAAAAGATGCACAACCAAGTGAGAGAACCACAGCCTTGAGAGGCTTGTCAAGGAAATTCGATTTAAGAATTTAGGTGAACTTCACAAGGAATGGACTGAGGCTGGAGTCAAGGCACCAAGAGCCACCTCACACAGACTTGTCAAGGAATTTGGCCACAACTGTCATATTCCTCTTGTTAAGACACTCCTGAACCACAGACAACATCAGAGGCGTCTTACCTGGGCTAAGGAGAAGAAATTGACTTTCCCAGTGGTCCAAAGTCCTCTTTTCAGATGAGAGCAAGTTTTGTATTTCATTTGGAAACCAAGGTCCTAGAGTTTGGAGGAAGGGTGGAGAAGCTCACAGCCCAAATTGCTTGAAGTCCAGTGTTAGTTTTCCACAGTCTGTAATGATTTGGGATGCAATTTCATCTGCTGGTGTTGGTCCATTGTGTTTTTTTAAAACCCAAAGCCAATTTTTACAGCACTTCATGCTTCCTTCTGTTGGCCAGATTTTTAAAAGATGCCGGTCTTATTTTCCAGCAGGATTTGGCACCTGCCCACACTGCCAAAAGCACCAAAAGTTGGTTAAATGACCATGGTGTTGGTGTGCTTGCCAGCAAACTCACCAGACCTGAACCCCATAGAGAATCTATGGGATATTGTCAAGAGGCAAATGAGAAACAAGAGACCAAAAAATGCAGATGAGCTGAAGGCCACTATCAAAGTAACCTGGGCTTCCATACCACCTCAGCAGTGTCACAGACTGATCACCTCCACGCCATGCCGAACTGAAGCAGTTATTAAAGCAAAAGGTTCCCCTACCAAGTATTGAGTACATATACAGTAAATTAACGTACTTTCCAGAAGACCAACAATTCACTAAGATGTTTTTATTTTTATTTTTTTTTTTTTTTATGAAGTATTCAATTCTTAATTTGAGCTGGAAGCAACAGTATGAAGTTTAAAACGTTTATTCAGTACAAACATCAGCAGTTTGGACTCTAATTCTGAAGCCACCAATTCACTAAAGAATACATTGGTGAGCAAGTGATAAAATGCTAAATCCAAACTCAATTAAAATGGTAACTCCTTTAAGTCTTAAATGGCCCAAGGGCAAGTAAATTTTTCAGAAAACATGTTTTTGATTTTCTAGTTAGCTCGTCTTTACCAGTTTTAGTGGAGGGTGCTGCATGTTTAATCAAGAAGTTGAATAGGCAAGGGTTTAATGATGGGTCACACACCCACAAACGCATTTATTAGTCACTTAAAACCTGCGCTCCACTTTGCAAAACAACGACTGAAACCACATGACCTTTTTCCTTTTGTATGCATATATACATGGAGAATGAAAAGAATGAAAAAGGAGACGAAGAGAATAAAGAAAGTCCAGGCGAAGCTGTGGGTTTGATGCCATCTTACACAACTTCATCTTACAAAACTGTTGGTGGCTGTGATGGAAATAACTTAAAAAAAAAAAAAAAAAAAAAATACAACCAAGCTTTTTATTGGCAACAAATCAAATACAGAAACCATTTTAATGATTGTTAATCTCAAATGTGTAACTAGGATTAATCCTAGATTATATAATAATAAATTATGTAAATGTATGATGCAAAATGTTATTAGTACAATTTAAATATGCATTCTTGCATCCATTCTTTAAACCACTTGACCTATTTAGGGATCATTGGACAAATAAAATACAAATGTAACATGTCCTCAATCACAAATCTTGCTCAAATGTTTCTACAGAAGGAACCCTTATAATGTCTACACAGCTCATTTAAAGCCACAGCCCTACAAATATGTACAGCCCTACAAATATGTGCAGCATCTAGTGAGATGAGATAGCTGGTTCATCAAGTGACCTTATTGATGGTTTCAAAAACATTCTTTTTCACATTTTTGTTTGTTTGTTTGATAGTCCAAATAGAATCTCCGGGCTAGAGATGCTGACAGGATGCCATTATAAGATTAGCGTTTTCACATGATTGATTGTGAGTGCAACTGTGGTATGCACTTCAGTGTACTACACGCTCTAGTAGTCACTGAATTTAAAGTCACGGCATTCCTTGAATATTTTGGCAAAATAAACTGTACTGTTTTCGCTTTTGTTATTTAATTATTTGTGCAATTTCCAAATAGTTTCATATGAATCATCTTTGTTCTGATTTTTGGAGCAAGACTGGGATCATAATAGCTTTTTCTTTTTTAATTTTTGCCTATGCTATACTTTCGCTTTATAAGCTTTTGTTAAGTATTTTGGTAGTGCCCATGTAAATAGTTTCCAGGTGTGACTTGTTTGCTAGGTAGTTTTGTTAAAGAACAGGGTTTCGCATTCCGGTTCTTCCAGGGTAACTTTCCAGTAGATTGTCCCTTTAATGTATCTCAATCAACAAATTAATGTCTGGTCTGTAAGTTTACTTTAAATGTACAGTCAGATGCACAAATTGAAACTAAACTTTCAGGAGTGAGGAACCTTGTTATACCCTTATACTATATATGGTTTTTAAGGGCTTTTTGTTTTGTTTTGTTTCTTCTGAGGAATCAAGTTTCCTTAAAATGTCTTCTGGAAAGGGTCAGGGAAGTCTTTTAAAGGACGAAAAAAACTGAACAGTATTTAAATCATTATACTGTCCTGAACGCGCTCAGGACACCAGAACATTGTGGTGGATCGAAGGTAAATAATGATATAAATACTGTTAATTTTCTTGCACAGACTGACCGTTACGTGTCTTAAGACCTCAACGTATCGACAGGAGCTGCAGGGTTTAATTTGGTTTTGCATGTATATGTTTTTCTTTTTAAAAGATTTGGTAACCATTGACTGCCATTATATGACTGACAGACTGCAACGGTTTGAGTTAAAAATCTTAGTTTGTGTTCTATTGAAGAAACAAAGTCACCTACATCTTGGATGCCCTGGGGGTAAGCAGATAAACACCAATCAATTTTCATTTTTGGGAGAACTGTCCCTTTAAAAACAAAGCATACTTTTAAGATGATCTTGAAAGAATCCTATTTCAGCATTTGTATAGTGATGCATAGTCTGCATAACCCATATGTGACCCTGGACCACAAAACCATTCATAAGGGTCTATTTTTGAAAGCTGCCAAGTTGAAAGCTGAATAAATACACTTTCCATTGATGTATGGTTTGTTAGAATAGGACAATATTTGGCCGAAATACAACTATTTGAAAATCTGACATCTGTGTGTGCAAAAAGTCTAAATATTGAGAAAATCCTTTAAAGTTGTCCAAATGAAGTTCTTAGCAATGCATATTACTAATCAATTAAGTTTTGATATATTTACTGTAGGACACTTACAAAATATCTTCATGGAACATGATCTTTACTTCATAGATTTTTCTTTTATGCCAAAAATCATAATTTTGGCTATTGCTAATATTCCTGTGCTACTTAAGACTTAGATTTTGTAGATTTCTAACAGTGCACAAGTTGGTGCAGAAGACAGCTTACAAAGATTTTGAAATAGTTTTGAATCTGTAGTCAGATTCTTCAAGAGACTGAAATGGATCAATCTGATAAAGATCGAGTGAAGCACTCATGAGGCATGTTGCTGAAATCACGTGTTAGACATGTGGAAGGAATTTTTTATCACCTTCTCTTCATCCTGCAATTTTCTGTTCTGAACTGGCAAAAAATCAGAAATGCATTCAAATTTGTTTAAAGACTAAATGTTTTATTAATTTTACGAGCCTTGTAAATGGAACAAGGCACTAACAAAATGTTTCCTAGAATTGAATTATGCCCTTGTGGTTTATATGTTGACTGCCAATAAGGAATCACAATACACAGCTCATTTTGAATAACTGCCATTTGAAAAAACGAAAAAAAAAAAAAAAAAACCCTGCTCTTTAGATTCAGTTGTAATTAAATCTACAAGCAGAGACTGAGACAAGATGCCATGTATGAGCTTGAGATGACTCGTTTCGGAAGGTTAGTTTCATCGAACATCCCAGCATGAGCCTGAACACGAATAGAATTGAAATTATACTAACATGCATACAATATGGCTGAGGTGGGACACACTTGCGTCATGGAATGCTGTGCCTATCCTTAAGATGAGCATTTGTAATTACTGCTAAAGGTGTGTATACACAATAATAATGACAATGTGCATGTTTCCCTGAGGAATGAAACTTGAATACTTTTGTATTATGTAATAGCTTATTGTGTGTTTCAGGTATCTCATCCAGTTCAAGCAAAAGCCCTAAGTGTTAACTGTAGCATTGGTTAATATGCATAATGTATATAATGTATAGCTACCTGAAGTACACTGAATGCCTAAATTCCATACTATCTCTCTATATGTCTGTCTACTCCTTAGGTATTTTTTTACAGATTGGTAGCTAATTCATTCTATCTATTTATGTCCCACTAACAGTTGGGTGGGCACTCATGCTTATGTATATATTCATGTTTTATGTCGCTGCCTTTTGTTAAACTGCTGTACATTACTATTAATCTACACTCATTACACATAATGACAAAGCAAAAACTTCATAACTTCATAAATGTATTAAAAAAAAGAAAAATACATAGAAATACATGCATTGCATAAGTATTCATAAATTTGTACTTAGCTAAGTCACCTTTTTAGCCTTAAGTCTGTTTGGGTACGATGCAACAAATTTTGCACATCTGCCTTTGGCAATTATCTGTCATTCTTCTCCTCACCTCTTCACCTCTCAAGCTTGGATGGGACCACACTGCAAAAAATTTCTTACTTAGTTTGTTTGTCTTCCAGCCAAAATATCTAAAGCTTTTTAAACCAAGAGGGAATTTCTATACAAGTAAAAATTATTTTCTTGTTTAAAAAAAAAAAAAAAAAAAAGATGTAAAAATTAAGTGAGTTTTTGCTTAGAACAAGTTTAATAATCTGGCAGTGGGGTAAGGAAAAAAATCTTATTTCAAACAGAAAACAAAATTATTTTTCTTACCCCATAGGCAGATTTTTTTGCTTCTTTCAAGCAAAAATGCACTTAATTTTGACTTTTTTTTTTTCTGAAAGCAAGAAAATATTTTTTATTTGTGTAGAAAAACCCTATTGATTTAAGAATTTGTAGATATTTTGGCTGGAAACAAGACCAAACAAGCATTTTTTGCAGTTCAGTCACACATTTTCAAGTTTCTCCAGAAATATTAGAGTGGGTTTAACCCCAGGCTTTGGCTGGGCCACTCAAGCACATTCACAGAGTTGTTTTGTTTTTGCAAATTCCACCCTACCAAAACCCAGATAGGTGGAGTGTTCCAGTGATGTTTTTCCTTGTTCTCCTATCTCCATATATGATCATGGAGCTGAACTAAAGTTTTTAGGTTCTTGGTAACCCATAAAACCAAGCTCAGTTTTGCCAGCTCTAGGAAGAGTCCTGTTTTTTTCAAACTTCAGTTAAAGGTAATGGAGACTCCATGCTTCTGTGAATCTTCAGTGCAGCAGATTTGTTTCTGAACTCTACCCCTGATGCTCGACATGCATTTTTTTTAACCTCAATGCTTGGTTTTTGCTCTGATGTTTTTAAATTATACTGTATTTACTGTGTCTATGCCTATTCTGATTTTTTTGGTCAGTTTGTAAAGAGTGTGCAACAAACATACTCTAATTCCATAAAAATGTCAGACTTAAAAGTCTTACAATAAAGTTTATATCATATCATATATGCATTTTTAACTGTTAGACCTTTTATTTAGACGTGTGTGCCTTTTTCAAATCATACACATTAAAATGAATTTGCCACTGGTCAACTCCACTCGAAATGTAGTAACATAGGAGCAATATTAATGTTCCTGAGCTAAATTTCAGCTATTCCATTTAAGGGTATACATTTTTATGCAATGGAATTTTTAAAATAAATTTGCAACTATGTTAAAAAGTTTTTAGCTTTACCATAATGTGGTATGGAGTGTAGATTGATGTGGGAACAAAAAGTAATTTAAAGCAGTTTAACATAAGGCAGCAACATAATAAAACGTTAAAAAAATGAAGGGGTCTGAATACTTTCACAAGGATATAGGATATATATATATATATATATATATATATATATATATATATATATATATATATATATATATATATCGTATACTGTATGTATGTATATATATATATATATATATATATATATATATATATATATATATATATATATATGGCTGTATAGTGACTTTGTGACTTATTTGGTTAAACAAAAGAAGCATCAAAAGATAAACTTTTTAAAAGTCAGAATTTAACAAGTAAGGTAACAAAATCAAGTAGGATAGTCGTCATTCATCTGTACATGCGTGATATTGTAAACGCCCTTTACCATAACCTCTAAAGAAGAACGAGGATGATTGACAGCAACAATACAGGCTGATGGTTTCTGTTTATGTTATTCCGGCTTTGCATGCTACGGAAGAACCATCATGTTTGGAAAGACATCAACAAATGATGATAGACATGGTTAAAATTAAAATTATATTTAATAAATCACTAAATGATTTGTCCATTTCTACGGATTCCATCGTTTTTATGACTCATAACTTTTAATTCTACAACCTTACGAAAGGATATTCATAGCATTTGACCTTTTTAGATAATTACAATTATTTAAACTGGCGCTATTTACAGCTACCCAATTTTGGAAACGTTTGGAACTTACTTCGGCGTACTTGAGCAGTTTTAAAGGCTTGGAAGAGAGAAAGCGGTTTCTAATGAACTTCGTTTTTACCCTCCATCACGAGGGGGCATAAGAACATGATTTAAATGATACCTGAAAGGTTAAATCGCGATCAGATGATTAAACGAAATCTGCGAAGATAAACGACGCCTTGCGGTTTGGCATGGGTGCTTTCGATCGGAATGTAGTTTTTCAGATGAACTGATGGAAGTGACACACCCACTCACAGGTGACCAGCGAAGAGTACTAAAGGCGGGAATGAAGCCAAGTCATCTTATTTCTGCATACGGACAGGTGAATCAAGTCGAAGAGGTACAGTAAAACCGGAGCAACCTGTATTTGATTAATTTAATTTCTCGTATTACTTTGAATTAACTGATAAAAAAATGACATTTTGTTCTATTCTGTATTTTTTTTCTGTTGAAAAATAATGTATTGTTTGATGCTTGTTAGATGATTGTCTTGCTGGTAACTTGCTTCGCTGCTCTTCTGTGTCCCACCGTTCACAGTGCGGACGCTTCAGTAGGTAAGTTTAATTGAAGTTCATTTATTGAAGTTCAATAAATATGTATAGCGTCATTTTTATGACTCTGTTAAAGATTCTTGATGTAAAGTTTCATTGATTATTTTGTTATAATTTCGTTAAACAGGATGGTGCTATCACAAGCCAACATGCAGTGAGTGTGATTTTTTTTATATTATAGAAGATTTCACATTGACATAAAACTTAAACTTAAAATATTAAAAACTTGTTCTGAAGTGACTTTTTCTTCACTCCTGATTTGTAACAGATTATACCACCTGGCCCAAGATTGCCCCAAGCTATTGCAGTGGATCCAAGCAATCTCCCATTAATATTGTGACTTTGGATGTTCAGCGCAATTCTAAGCTGACCTCATTTACCTTCACTGGCTTTAATGACAACTCCACCTTCATGTCAATCACAAACTCAGGCGACTCCGGTAAGGATCACTGCACACTGGGAACCTTGATTTGCTTAATTAATATTGCATTTATTTCAATGCACAGAATAACCATGATTGAACAAGGATTTTGTTCATCTTTAAAAAATATTGTTTAGCAGATTCATTCAGTGACGTCCAAATGAGAAATACCTACTGTACTAACAAAGCCCATCTTTAGGAAACTGTAAAATGAGAAGCATCACATTAAAAAGGTTGCACAGAAAAGTACAAAAGTCCGAGCTACAATAGCAAAGAGATGTCGTTGATATACGGCCAAACAACAGAATGAGGATAGTCATTTGATGCCTCTTTGTGTTCAGTGATACACTCTTAAAAATAAAGGCGTTCAAGCGATGCCATAAAAGAACCATTTTTGGTTCCACAAAGAACCATTTCTTGTTTACCTTTTTATAATCTGAACAACATTATTTGCCACAAAGAACTTTTTGTCAAACAGAAAGGTTCTTCAGATGTTAGGGTTCTTTATGGAATTTCTATTGCATTGTGAAGCACCTTTATTTTTATTAAGAGTGTGCTCAGACTAGATAGTGGAAACTTAGACTAGCAATCATCAATCACCGGAAAGGTTTAGTATCAATGTAGTATATCCTGAACCTTTTTTACACAGCTAACTTAAGGCTCCTCTGAGCCTGCTCAGAATTTAATGTGAGGATTTAATGTTGCATAAAAGCCAGGCTAAATTAAGCCAGTGTAAATGCATTTATGCTACTTCTGAGCAGGATTAAACTACTCATTTAAAGAAACCTAAATGCCACTTTAGTAGCACTTCTGTGCCAGGATTGCAGTGTAAATTTTCTGTAATATGTTCATTGTCTTTGCAGTGGTGGTCTACCTGGATGATGAGAGATTGTCAGTGCAAGGAGGTGATCTTCCAGCTTTATACAACCCTAAACAATTCCATCTCCACTGGGGTAACGGCACCACTTCTCCTGGCTCCGAACACACCGTGGATGGCAAACAATATCCAATGGAGGTATAAATCCTTGAATCTTCTCTGCACTGCATTATATCAAATATGTGACCCAGGACCATAAAGGCAGTCATTACTAGGGTCAATTTGAAGCTGAGAATTATACATCTGTAATATAAATTAGCTTTCCATTGATTTATGGTTTGTTAGGACAGAAGAATATTTGCCCGATATATAACTATTTAAAAATCTGATGGTGCAAAAGAATCTGAATTTTAAGAAAATCGCCTTTAAAGTTGTCTAAATTAAGTTCTTAGCAATGCATTTTACTAATCAAAAAAGTGTCAATATATTTACAGTATTTACAGTCTTCACTTAATTTCCTGATGACTTTTGCCATAAAAAAAAAAAATTGATAATTTTGACCCTTATTTCCCCGTATTTCCCCATATTGACCCGTATTTTTGGCTGGACTGGTTTTGAGGTCCAGGCTCACATATTTCCCCTCAGAGCACAGTTCTTAAAAATAATGTTTTCTTTGTGTGAAGAATATTTTAATAATCTCTTTGTGAAAGTGTGAGTTTATTTTTTATTTTTAAGCATTCCCTCTATGTTCTTGTGCGTCTCATAGCTGCACATCGTAAATGTCCATTCAAAATACAACGGGAATGTGTCAGCTGCGGTAGCTGCCAAAGACAGCCAAGGATTGGCTGTGCTTGGCTTCTTCGTTGAGGTGAGCATGGCATTTATTATATCCAAAGGAAAACCTGAAAGCATATGCATGGCATGGTTGTGTGCAAATATGCACGTATAATATATGCATTTTAATTGAACCAACAGGGAACCAGTGAAGCGAACAAAACCAAAAGCTGGGATATCCTAACATCCTATTTGGAAAGGATCCGCAATTCAGGTAAACAAATGAGCGATCAATCAAAAACCAACTTTTGTAATTTATGTCATTCCAAAGATATTTTAAAGAATGTTTCAACCATTTTTGCTCACAGTGAAAGTCAGTGAGGTTCAAAACAACACTGGTCCACACTGACTTTCATTGCATAGACAAAAACAAGTTTTTCATTTGACACCTTTCAACATTTGGTAAATCTCTTTTCACCAGTGTGATCCAATAACAGCACAAAAACAGCCAAGTAGTTTCATCACACCCTATTCACTGTTTTGTATATTTAGGTGATACAACCACCGACATTATGAATCAAATCACACTGGACAGTCTGCTTGAAGGTGTTGACAGGACTAAATATTACTGATACCAAGGCTCTCTAACTACACCCAGCTGTAATGAAGTTGTGATTTGGACTGTGTTCAAGGAGCCCATTAAAGTCAGTCATGAATTTGTAAGTAAAGGAAACTCTTTGGTACAGTAATTCATAAAAATCTGCTCACTGGATGAGTAAGAAAGTCACTCTATTAACTTTATTCCTCCAAACAGATCAATCGCTTCAGCACAAAAGTCCTTTTCAAAGACGCAAACGCTACAGTTCTGAACACCAACAACTTCAGAGGTGCTCAGCCCTTGAATGGCCGAGTTGTGACGTCACAGGTCTCAGGGGGATCCAATGCACCTTCATCATCCTTTTTATTTATCACAGTACTTCTCTTGTCCAGTTTGTGCTGGCTGTAAAAATCACTTTGTGCACATTTGAAAGCAATATGAGTGTATTTGATTGATTGCTTTTGTAAATTTGCACGCGCTTTATTGATTGTATTTGATCAGGTTTGATTTTGTCACTTGTGAATTTTATTGCATGGACAAACACGATTTAATTTAGTTGACACCTAGCTGCTCATGTTTCTACCAAGTGTATTTTTAAACGCACAATTTGTTATCTGTGAAGATAATAAGTCTTTAGGATATCAGTCTGTTAGTTTATCCCTAACTCTTAGTTTAAAACCGTTACAGACTGCTTATTTTTATATGAAGAACCCTCTGTAATTGTATTTAATGTTAGTTGATAGTTGATGTTAGTCAATAGTATTTAAGATGATTATGTTTTAAATACCATGACTGCTATTGAAAATGAAGTAATAAATGTTTGCTGCCTAATAACAAATAATCTCTTATGCTCATCAAGGCTACATTTAAATAAAAATAACAACTGTGAAATACAACTTTTTCTGTTTGCATATATTTTATTTTTATTATTTTTTTGTGATGCAAAGCTGAATTTATCAGCATCATTACTTCAATCACATGATCCTTCAGAAATCATTCTAATATGCTTTCTAATATTTGTTGCCCAAGAAGCATTATCATCTAACTTAGCTTAACATATAAAACAAAACCCATGGAATTAACGTAAGTTACTTTTGGAGCTCAGGCTGTTCATTAGTACATCTGCATGTCTTCTGGGTGGAGACCTGCTACACCTGCTTCACCAAATCCCAGCTGGCCTTAATTAGCTGACACCCTAAAGGCCAACACCTGTTTCCTATTTGTTTTTGGTGGTCACTTTGAGTTTGTTTATCCCTATAAAGCTTTTGAGTGTAACGCTTTCAGGGTAAATGTGTAGGCCTATGTAAAGTAAGGTTTTACAGGTTCAACTGCGTTTTGGTTGCTAATCAGAAGAGGGCAAGTCTGTTACCTGAACTAGTGGAACTTGTATAAAGTAAAATGGTAAGATAGCAATGGTATAACCAACAATTGAATTTGTTTTGTTGCAAAGTTGCCTATATTGTGTTTGTTATGCCATTCTGGATGACTGTGAGGAAAAACATACCTTGCACAAATATTAATAGAAAACCATTAATCTAAAATAATGAATTTTAAATTGTGCCACAAACCCATGCATGTTTCTTTGCCACCCTCCAAGATGAACGCTTGGATTATGACCTGCCTTGCAGCTTTTCTCTTTCCTGTGTCACATGGGGCACCAACATCTGTAGGTGAGATTTGACCATGTGCTATGATTCATTTTCCCAAATTTATGTAATTTCGGATGGTTACTGTTTCTCATGTGGGTGTCTGTAAAAATAATATTACTTGGCACCTCAATGACAAATCATGATTTGCATGGTATTTGCAATTAAAGGAGATCTGTGATCCTACGAACCGGAAATGCATTGCTTAGGACTAATGTGGTCAGTTGCAGGATTGTCTGCTGCAAATAAAACGTTATTTATTAGTGGTGTCAAAATTAACGAGTAAACACAGGAGATTAATTTGAGTAGTTTAACTCGTTAAAAATATTTAACGTGTGGGCGGGGCTAGACGCAGAACGCTTAAGAGCATCTATCAAACAGGAAACTTTCCAGAAGCGCGCTCCAATTTTACCTCGGCACCAGGCCCGAGTCAAACAAGCGCAGGAACGGCACCAGTGACGAGAAGCTTCAGTAGAACAACCGTGAACCGCGGTTAGATGGGATGTTGTCTGGCCTTATGTCAGTAAAAACGAATTTACCTGTTCTGTCAGCCGTTGTTCTGCGCTCGTGGTGCGTTCTCTTCAAGTGCGCGCACAAATGGGCCAGCGCACGCTGTATGGTTATATCAAAGCGCTGTGTCATATTTAAACCCAACATGCAACCAAGAGATGGCAGGCTCGTAGTTATGTCGTTAGTTAAGTCATGAAGTTACAAAAAAGGCAGGCGATTAAAGCTAACTTAAAGCTGTGCATTAGAATTTATTTACCAGTCATATTTAAAGCAGTTTCAGTTCTGGATCAAGTTCAGCAGCGCCAGCTATTAAAGTAACAGCAGCCAAAATAACCTAATAACCAGCTGCTGTTATGTCTGGCTATCTGTTGTACATTATCTTTAAATTAGTTAATAGAAGAAATCCATTTCTATAGTTACTATCTTTAAGTGTTTAACTTATTAAATTGCTAACTTTAAATTCTTGCCTATAAGGGCATTTATTAAAATGGGTTTGTGTAGGTTGTTTTAAGTTTGCTTAAGTTAGAAGTCATTTTAAGTCTAATTAATGTTAAATATACTTTCGAAGTCATTTCTATATTTTACTATTACTGTTTATGTTGGAATTTCACATTCAGTCTTCAAATTAATTTTTATTATTTTTAATGTTCTTAACTGTGCCACCACAGCAAGTGTGAGCTGTTATGAAATATTTTTTTTTTTTTTTTTAAATACTTTGCATGCATGTCTGTAACTGAAAAGTATTTGATTGTAAAGTACAACAGAGTGCAACGGTTATCATATGGTGTTTGGCAGTGGTCAAAAATGTTAACAGAATCAATTTCTTCTTGTAAACTCCGACATGGATTTGGATGGTAAATAAATTACAAACTTAATTTGTGTATATATATATATATATATATATTAAAAAAAAAAAAAAAAAAAATTCCCCTCAATGTGGGAGGAAAAAAACATTCTGGACTCGTACGGCAATAAAATCACAGACTAACCCCTGTAAATGTTGAAAATCGTTTTCATCCACATTAGAAATAATTACCCTTGAATAGGGCTGTTGAATTATGTTCTTTGTTACTTTAGCATATTTATCTTGTGGTTTTTGGTCTTTTCTCAGCTTGGTGTTATCACATGCCATCATGTAGTAAGTCTTCTATAATATTACTTTGTCATTTTAAGGCCCTGAATGTAAAAATGTCTTTTGTAAGCTTCGCTGTAAAGTGCTTTCTCCATCTCAGATGACGTCACTTGGCCCATAATTGCGGAAAAAGACTGTAACGGCACTCAGCAGTCTCCGATAGACATCATAACCGCAAATGTTCAGGGTAATGCTAATCTGACCTCTTTCAACTTCACTGGCTTTGATGACAACACAACTTTAACTGAGATTAAAAACACTGGCAAGACGAGTGAGTACATAATCTTTTGCAAATGTACGAATGACATGTAAGACTTGGTTTTGTTAGCTTGTTGCTGCTGTTTCTGTGCACTTGGCTGTATCTTCAGCATGCAGGAGTTATCCATTCAGTAGTGTTTAGTGTATTTTGGTTTTGTCTTCAGTTAAAGTCACACTTGATCACAAGAAAATGCATGTGGAAGGAGGTGATCTGCCAGGACTGTTTGCAAGTACGCAGTTTCATCTTCACTGGGGTAACGGCAGTTTCATGCCTGGATCTGAACATACTGTGGATGGCAAACAATACCCTATGGAGGTGGGTTTATGCCGTTTAGTGTAACTTAGTACTAGTACTTTATTCCTCATCACTTGTCCTGACCATCTCTTACAGCTGCACATAGTGAATAAGTTTGTGCATAATGGCTCAACTATACTGGCTGCTCTTGGTTTTTTCATCGAGGTATGTTTTCTACACTTTAATAAAACGATCAATATGAGTGTGTAACCATTTCTGGTTTCTGAAACAACCTTTCAGTAATTTATTTTATTTTTTTATTTTTTTTTTTTTTAAAAATCAATCTAAAGTTCTTTCTACAGGAACAACAGATGGCACTTAATGACCCCTTATTTTTATTTGTTTTAGACTCTTCAACCTGTGAACCATTTGTGTGTATATATATTAGGGGTGGGAATCTTCAGGCACTTCACGATCCTATTCCAAAACGATTCTTGATCCACTTTTTTTTTTTTTTTTTTTTTTTTCTCCCTAATTCTTCTGTGCAAATACAACTTTACAATTTTAAAAACATGTAAAATTGCAATTTCTATGCTTTTTGTTTATAGTTGGAATCTCTGTAAAAGTAGGTGTGTCAATCTTCACTGGTTTCAAGATTCAATTAAATTACTGTTTTTATTATAAACTAAATATCACGATGCTCACATTCTCAGTTTTCTATAGTGCACATGGCTACATTTTCATGTGTTTTATCAATTTTACTTTGTGCCAATTTTACTTTATTTTTTAAATTACATAAGCTATGTACTTTTAAAACAATTTCTTATTTAAAATAAGTGTTCTTTAGGTATCCAAAAGTTTAAAGACAATATTTTTTTTTCTTTTTTCCTCAGCATTACCGCCATTTTATTATTACTGATGAGATCATAGACATGCAGCTTTACCAGGCTGCATTCAAACTAATGCCTTTTTTTTTTTTTTTTTTTTTTTTTTTTTTTTTTTTAAAAACCAGGCATGCTGAGAGCTAAAAACCACCAGTAATGCCGAAAATAATATCTTTAGATTAAGAAACCAATAAAATCAGAGACGATCACATTTCAATATTTCCTCATTTTCCTTTGTTATCTTAAAATATTATATACATTTTATATAGGCTATTTTTTTTTTTTTTTTTTTTTTTTTTTTTTTTTCAGTGGACTTTCACATTTTTAATTGAGAAATTATGTAAATATACAGTTAGGATGGGGTTTTTTTTTTTTTTTTTTTCCATTTGATTTAGTCAAGTAAGTTGTGCATTAAACACTATGATTTTCGGCAATCAGGATCTCGCAGCCTCTGTGCGTTTTTTTTCTGATTAAATATTAATTAACACCTGAACACATTCTCTCTGACAGCCCGGGAATGCGGAGCAGCAGCTTGTAATGGACGGAATGCCACTGATGCACAAATCTATTTCGATATATCAGCTGTTTTTTCCTGCTCTGAAAACATAACTGACTGTATGTACAGTTTCGTTTAAAACTATTCGCAAGTGCATTTAACCGCATCCGCGATCGAGCTTAGGAGGAACAAACGCAAAGCGCACGTGAAAGTCTGTCAGTGCACGAGTTTAGTGCATCTAATAGTACTGCATTCCAGGCGGCATAAATGAAAGCATATCTTAAGTAAAACACGGCAGATGGAAACACACACTGTCAAGCAATGCACGTGTCTCACAGTGCAAATTCGGTGCAAAGAAGCCTGTCGCGTCTCTAGCACATGTGCCATATGCGGGGAAAAAAACAAGCTCAGAATCGTTGAAGAGAGAATCGCGATGCATCGGAGAATCTTTTTTTTTTTTTTTTTTTTTTTTTTTTTTTTTTTTTTTCTCCCACCCTGTGTGTGTATATACAGTGTGTGTATGTATGTGTATATATATATATATATAATTATTATTATTTTTTTTTTTTTAATAAATCTACAGGCCACTTATGACACTGGAAAACCAGACAGCTGGAAAACCTTAACATCTTACCTGTCTAAAGTTACCAATGCAGGCAAGTTTCTGGTTGCAGAAGTGGAACTTACTTGCCACGTTTTCATAAAGCGCAAAGTAATTAAATCACTGGGTGTGTTTGGCTTGAAGCAGCACTGCGCAAATCGATCAGTGTATGACAAGGTACCATGAGAGCTATTTTGAGCAGATACTTGCAGTACTTTGTCATACATTGATCGGTATAAAAATTGTTCCCTCGGTCAAAACTGACCACTACCCAAATCCTTTAATTACTTCAGATGTACTTTAGAATCTCTTGTGCTTGCTTTGAACAAAACTGACCATCTTTTAATTGCTTTTGTGAAAGATGTACAAATAAACTCGTTCTTCTAATGCCCTTTATGCTTCTCAGGTGATAAAGCATGCATCACTCAATATATCTCTATGGATGACCTTCTTTCTGGAGTGGACAGGACTAAATATTACCGCTATCTTGGCTCTTTGACCACACCGAACTGCAATGAAGGTGTGATCTGGACAGTCTTTAAAGACCCCATTAAAGTCAGCTGGGATTTGGTAAGTCTTTTGGGAGAAAAGATTGTTTCACAACTTCTGACTTGCATCAATTATCTTAATAGATTTAAACCGTTTTAATTTCCTTTCACTATTAGATTAACCTGTTCAGTACAAGTGTTTACGTCAACAAGGCAACCAACTCTCCTCTAATGGTGGACACATTCAGGGGTGTTCAGCCGGTCAACGGCAGGATCGTGATGTCACAGGTGGCTGGTACCAGAGCTACTGGTTCATTTTCTCAAACGGCATCTAACTTGAATGTTCTAGACCTCTCTTCTGCTTGTCAAACCCCTGAACCTTTCCCCAGATTTGATTACGAAACCATATACTGGTAGGATTTGAGTGGGAGGACTAAGTGTTACAGAACGAGTTAAATTTAAAAATGATACTAATTTAAAAAAAAAAAAAAAAGTACAAAGTAATTTTAACATTGTGACAGTTCTTTAAGAATTATACTTGATTGAGATCTCAGGTAGCAACCTATGCAGATTGTTAATATCCGTAATTGCATCCACACTGTAAAAAATTTGCTGTAGTTCTGCAGCTGGTTGCCAGTAACTTACTGTAGATTTTTAATTTGTTATTTACTGGCAACAGTTTGTTCAAAGTTAAATGAACATTAAACATTAACAAGTCTTTGTCTTTACAGAATAAAACTATAAAATAACAACCTACTGCAAAGCATTCTGGGAACCAGAAACCTTCAACCTTTTTCTGTTTTTTTCCTTCAGATTTTGGTTCCCAGAATGCTTTGCATGAGGCTGTTATTTTAGTTTTATTCTGTAAAGATAAAGGCTTGTTAATGTTCAATTAACTTTGAACAAACTGTTGCCAGTAAATAGCATAAATTTAAATCTACAGTAAGTTACTGGCAACCAGCTGCCAGTAATACTGTAATTTCTACATTTTGTTTACAGTGCAGCACTCTGCTTAACATGTAATTACTTTATACAAAAGCTTACTTTTGTGTATAAGCTAATTTTGTTGAATGGTTGGGTGTTTTTGAAACTCTTGTGCACTCTACATTTTAAGACTATCAGTTTCTCACTTTAGGATGTGATGAAGCTTTTAGATCTGTGCTGTAGTTTGGTATAGAGTTGTCATCTGAATGTAGACAGAAGCTGATGAAGTGAAGTCTTGGTAGTTTGTCATTTGATTTAATTTGAAGCAAATATTTTTAAATGAGTTCAATTTAACAGCTGTAACAGGTGCTTGTTTTGACTGACATTCAGTAGCACATGTTTGTAGTCAGGGTTTGTTTTCCCTCCCACAGGAATCACAGGTCTTTGCACAAGGGGTTTGGTTTCTCAATGGTAATTTAAATGCTACTTATGTATTTTGTCTTTGCACCAACATGTGACTGTTTGTTTTGTCAAAATGCTTGTGCCTTCTGGTTAATCTAATCCATAAACATTTGTTATCCATTATTTTAATGTATGTATTTATACCAAAAAATAAATAAAAGCCTATTATTTTAGTCAAGTAGCAAGTCTCTTTTCTCCCAAGTTGTATGGTTTCTATATGCTGTTAAATGGTTATGGGTTTGTGCATTCAAATTTCTTGACTTCCAGCTACTTCTAGAATTACTTTCCAAACTTAAACTCATTTTATAATGAATGGAACAAGGCAGAGTTTTCAGCATTTGTTTGATTAATATTTATTTTTTTTTTTTTTTTTTTTTGTACTGAAGGAGAAACGTGTTTGTTTAAATAATGGACTACTTCACACTTCAAAGAGAAAATTGATAGTTGAGACTGATGCATTTCTCTATCAGCCCTTTTACCATCACGGCAGTATTATAGCAACAGGTTTACAATTGTAATAAATTCTCTGTTTGAATCTAGGCTTCGTTGAGAACCATTAAGCATTTTAACTTTTATGTTTTGTGTTGTAACAAGATTAGGGACTGGGTAGTGGAGAGGGGGAAAAAAAATCATGGAGTTATAGTATATTTAGACTAAATACCCTGATTAGACATTTGAAACGGAAACTCCAGGACCTAATGTTGCTTGTTTCAGGAACTTTGTACCTACTTCTCAGGAAAGATACAGGACCATTACTGTTCCACAGGTTCTAATGAATCTCAACAAAGAAAAAGAAGGGCAGTATGACCAAAACACCTTAACAATACACCAAAACACAGATGGCGGAAGAGTCACTGTTTGCAATCTCTTGTAACTATGTTTTCCTCCCGTATTTAAACTGCATTTGACTCATGAACTGCTTCAGTTTGTGAAGGATTGGACACCATGAGGGTGTAAAAAGCTTTCACAATCCTGTTAAAACGGTAACTATGAGTTGTAAAAAGAATACAATGAGTCATGGTACCACTTATATAGATCAGTGCATGGTACTCTATTTGAAGTTAAAGTACTGTGACGACTGTCTCCGGACTCGTCAGCGTCGCCCTGGCAACAGACAATCTATATCTGCACGTCCTCATCACCGCAGATCAGCCACCGCTGCTTCCCAATCAACAACCGGCTTTATAAGCCGGCACGCTACTCAGCCAAACAGACGGATGTCTCAAGCTGGAAAAAAACGGCTCTAACGTGTGTTCTCTTCTGTTTTAGAAAGCAGCGAGTGACCGATCTCCCTCACTGGAGCACCTCTGGCCACCCACTTTCGACATTTGAAGAGCACAACACAGACACGCCGCACCAGCCTCAAGCCACGCTTCACATTCACGTTTTAAAGTATTTGTTTAATAAAATCCAGCCTCCTGGGCTGTTCACTCAGCTTTCCTTGTCGTGTGATTCTTCGCCTGTGACAGTACATTCAAACTTTTCCTGTAAATTTAATTATCCTTTTATTTATGCTGATTAATCCTGAATTAACATTTTTTTTTCTTATGTTCTTGGTCCATGGCCTAAATAGAGCTCACGAATGTGATGGGATGTCATTGTGAAGAGGTATCAATCATTTTTTTTTCCAAAACATTAGACGTGGCATGACTTTGCAGTGAAGACCATCATCAACAATAGTAGATAGTCCAAGTAAACAGAAACACACACACTGTTGTGTGGGTACAACAGTGATGTTCCAATTAAACAGAGCGAGGGAAATGGACAAATCAAAGAGTTAGAATCTTGTTCAAAAAGTTTGTAGACTTTTTACATACCCACTGAATAAAGGGGATTTATTCTAAAAGTGAATTTGGTGGATATCTATATATCTATCTACATTATACTTATGAGCAATATCACAGAAGTAGATATGAGATATGGCTGTATAGTGGTACTGCTGTGATTCGGCCATAGGCACAAGGCTGCAGACCTAATGCTGTAGATAATCACAGCGTGCTAATATACAGCCATATCTCATGTCTATACAAGTGTGATATTGCATTTATACAACAATTTAATGGCACAAGTGTGTAAATACATTAAAGGGATAGTTCACCCAAAAATGAAAATTTGATGTTTATCTGCTTACCCCCAGGGCATCCAAGATGTAGGTGACTTTGTTTCTTCAGCAGAACACAAACAAAGATTTTTAAGGAAAACCGGTGCAGTCTGCCAGCCAAATAATGTGAGTGGATGGGCACCAGACCTTTAAAAGTAAACAAAAACATGCACAGACAAATCCAAATTACACCCTGCGGCTCGTGACGATACATTGATGTCCTAAGACACGAAACGATCGGTTTTTGTGAGAAACTGAACAGTATTTATATCATTTTTACCTTTGATACACAGCCACGTCCATCTGTCATGAGCACAAGCTTTTCATCTGGCTCGTTACATGTGAACGCGTTCTGGCGTAGAATACGCCAGGGTGTAATTTGGATTTGTCTGTGCATGTTTTTGTTTACTTTTAAAGGTTTGGTGCCCATCCACTGACATTATTTGGCTGGCAGACTGCACCATTTCCGTTAAAAATCTTCGTTTGTGTTCTGCTGAGGAAACAAAGTCACCTACATCTTGGATGCCCTGGGGGTAAGCAGATAAACATCAATTTTTCATTTTTGGGTGAACTATCCCTTTAACAAAATAGCAACAAAGCATCTTTAAAAGCCCTCTTTTGTGCAGATCTACTTCTTTTTGTCACAAATTCAAATCTAAAGTTGGCAGTTTAACAGCTGAGCCCAAGCCTTTGTTACATATTTCAAAACACCACTTGCTAGTAACAAATGAACATTGAAAGTTTATTGTATTACTATATTAAAAGCTCACTGTATTATGAGAGAGAGATGGACTGGGCAAGAGTGATTGCCTGCATTCGATACAGCATTCATTCTTCAGATCCATCTCATGTTCATAATAATCGTTTGGTTAAATACCTGCTGAGGAACTTTGTCATAATGTTAATATCATAGACTATAAAAAATATGGACGTAGTGTCTGTGACATCACCCGTAGGTTTCTGAATAGCATTTTGGAAGCTCATCGTGGGCGGGAGTTGGCTGTCACCATCTTGGAATTGCATCATCGCGCGGCACTCCTGGATAATCTAAAATAGTCAAAGAGGCGGGACGTGGGTGGAGCTGGTTGCGGAAACCACCCCTGGTTAGCATGACAGTGGCAATCCCCCTGTCACTCAAGTGACCACACCCTTAATTATGCAGAACTTTAAGGCTTAATATAACTTAAATGGCTGAGTTATAAAAAAAAAATTCACCCCGTCACAGTTGGCAGGAAGGGCAAAATTAGCTATATAGATCAAAACCAGTTTTTGTACCAGGCTGTAAACATATTTTTTCTGCTGTAAAGTTGGGCATTTTAACATGAGTCTATGGGATTGATTCACTTTTGCAGCCAGTCTCTAGCGGCCAGTGGATGAATTCCAGTTTAAGTCACTTCCGTGTTGGTTTCAGTAGAGAGAGCAGGAGGATGCCGCTTGGTTAATATCCTTTCATCTGTTAAGGGTGATTTTGCTGCTCTGTGCATTTGTTCGCTGCGTGAAGCTGTTGTTGAAACAAAAAAATTACTCATGCTTATAGCGTTAACTTTTCAAAATAAAAGGTCTTTTGTCTCTCTGTCAATTGTTGCCATCTAATGGTGGAACATGTAACTAAAATCACCATCACGAACACACGCACTATTTCTCAATACTAAACACTATTATTAAATACTGTTATTTCTATAAAATATTATTTATTGAATAACAATATTTAATAAACAACAACAACAGCCATCATAAATGTTGCTAGGCAATTCAGTCAAAAGTACAAAGTCAGCACTCTGATATACAGCATTGAGTTTACATAAACATGAGACTTTGCCAAAACTATCTTTGCCAAGACTACTGTTAGATTTACCCATAAAAATGTATTTCATGTGTAACCACTACAGAGACAGAGCAAGTGGTAAATTCCAGAAGATCTAGCCGAGGTAAGGCGCCCTCGAGCAGGTTCGTGAGGGCAGAACGCCCGCTGACGCTCTGGAGGTCTCATATCCGAAAACGTCAATGCAAATTTTTAAATAGATGTTATCTTTTTTTTAACAAACTGCATACAAAAACAGGAGTATTTATAAAATTATACTGGATTGTGGTACTGATATCACTCTAATATCGCAATATATAGAGTTTTGATAATTATGGTTTACTTTCCTTTTCTTTTGACCTGTAAGTTTTCTGTTGCCAATGAGAAAGTCAAGGCTACCCGTGTTGCCCGTGTTATTCAATCAACTTTCTCCCCTATTCAGCTGTTTAAGCCATTACAGAATTACTGTATGCATGAGAGCTATAGGCCTCCTAGTGTCAGACTACATTGCCTGGGGCTCTAAACGGTAGACAGCCCTATAGAATGTAAGGGTGATTTGATTAGACATAACTCCACATAAAATTTTGGGCAAATGTTACTTTTAATACACTCTATAGGAGTCTGTAATGTACTGTGTTAATATATATTTTTTATATTTATTTTTGAACATGTATTATACTTCGAATTAAGGATTTTGTTATGTTTTATGGTTACAGGAAATGTCCATAATGGATAATGAGTCTCATTCACAAATTGCACAAATTTGTACATGAACTTAGGCACACATGCCAACTTCTTTCATGAGAATTTCTCTTGCATACAGATTTGAAATAATTCACTAAATGATTAGGGAATGAGACCCAATGTCCTGGTGGAAAATTACCAGTCCGTTTTTCATTATTTTGACAGATTTGGTACTTGTAGATGTTGAGCATGTTACAATACTTTATCTTCATAAGAAGGTAACTAATTATGTTGCATTGCTACATTTAATTTAAAGTTGCTTTAGTTTCCCTCACGTATCTGTCTGTGTCATATGGCTAGACCTACAGGAGTTTTTGTTTACATTTAAAAAGCTGTGGGAAAAAACAGTGTTTATCACCCCCAACATAGTTTGCATGCAATAAAAAAACATGACAATAAGGGCAAAGATCATTCAGTACAGTACCTGTAAGCTGGTCGTGCAAATCCACTGCTGCTCTGCGGTAAAACAAATGATGTTGTTATTTTCCATTGTCACAGGTTGGATGGAGAGCAAGCAAAGTTGAGGTAAGGAGTTATATCCAAATGGTAGAATGCCTTATATCTCCTTAAAGGGATGTTTGCTGATCCCCATTGACTTGCAAACTTAATATATTTATGTTTTCATACTATGGAAATCAACGGGGACCAGCAACTGCTTGATTACCCACATTTTGCAAAATAGCTTTTGTATTAAGCAGTTGAAAGAAATTCATACAGGTTTGGAAAATAATGAAAGAATTCTTATTTTTCAGTGTTCTGGCCCTTTAAGACCATCATGCCGCTCACTCTCGGCTCATTACAGTTTGCTTACAGATGCAACTACTCCACTGCTGAAGCCATATCATACACATCAAAATCGCAGGGTGGAAAGTAAGCCAATTTGGGCTGTTTTGCAACCTACAGATGTGTCAAACACAGAGAAATCCAACTGTGGATTACTTTAACCTTTGGATGCGTTCAGGGCTTTAATACTAAATAAGTTAGAATATTATTAAAATAAACCCTTGAACACAAATGAGCTATTCTTCACACACTCTTCTCCTTTATTCTGTTCTCCTCTCACGCCCGTCATAATAAAAGTCCTCACAACAATATCCAACAACACATTTTAACATTTATACCATATGTAGCTACATACAGTAGTCACCACTAATAAGCTACTAAATATATTGTAGTAGCCTACATTTTTGTACGATTTGTATCGTGAAAAGCGAATGAATGGATACTGCTAAATTAACATTGAATATTTAAATATCACATCAGCATCCATTTATTCAACATAAACTCTCTAGTTACACAACTTTGTTAAACTCTAGTTAAACTCTTACCCTAGCATGTTAGGTTGTTACCTCATATAAAGTTAATACTTCCAGATTAACCTAAATATTTTATCATTTTGTAAAATACACTACACAATCACTGTTTACTCAATACGCCCTTTATTTTAGGATGAATGCAGTTGTAAATACAGCATATTGTATGCATTTTTTCATTCATGTGTGCAATATTACTACATTTTAGAAATAAAATGTAACATTTAAAAGCAACACTTTAATTCCAGAATAATTAACCATTATCTGTTATCTATTTTCCCTCCAAAAATGGGGGAACTTTTAATGCTTAAATAGTTTTAATATCTATAGTACTTAAAATGGACTTTTTAAGTATTATAACTATAACTGTGAATATTTGGCAGTGACGCACCAGTTTTAATTAAGACCTGGAACCTGGGTTATAAACTGGCCATCAAACTACCTGTTTGAGGCTGGACTATGATTGCTGTCAGTCTAAACGATTCATCAAACACCTGAACCAAATAGGCCTTAATCACTGAAGTTACCACTTATCTCATTTTGCTGCCTTTCTCTGTACAGTTTAGGACTTATAAACCCTTCGTACAGCTAGTGGTTTTTAAACAAGGTTTTGCAGGTTCAATACAAGACTCTGGTTTTGGCTTTAGTAATTAAAAAAAAAAAGAAAAAAAATTCAAGTTTGTTCTTTATAAATATTTATTGGTCTAATAATGGTAAGTTTCTGTCTTTGCACTGAAAACTTGTGTATGTATAATATTAACTAACCTGAAAATAACAGAACTGGGCAGAGTGTTTGCATTACTTTTGCCGTTGTGTTTTTTTTTTTTTTTTTAAATAGACAAATGCTATCATAACCTTCCTCGCAGCTTGTCTGTTGCACATGGTTTGTAGTGAACCAACCTTAGTGTGTAAGTGTTTGTTATTTGGTTGCTTTTTTCATTTCCATGACTTCTGTTGCATGATTGTGTTTAACTTAATTTTTATGTGCCTTTTTGTAGCTTGGTGTTATCACAGCCCTTCATGCAGTAAGTAGGTTTTTGTCATGCTTTCAGAAAGAACATTAAACTCTAATGGTCACTTGATTACGTGATTTAATTGAGCCAAAGTATTTCACTGTTACTGTTAAGATCAGATTTGTTTTGGTTTTTGAGAGATGACTAACTGGGTGAGGATGTTTTAAAACATTTTCTGCATCTCAGGTGATGTCACTTGGCCCACACTCGTGGGAAAATACTGCAATGGCACTCAACAGTCTCCAATAAACATTGTAACTGCTAATGTCCAAGCTAACACTAATCTGACCTCTTTGACGTTCACTGGCTACAATGACAAAGCAGCCTTAACTGAGATTAAAAACACTGGCACGGCAAGTAAGTAGCTTAAAGTTTCTGTTCTGCTTTTGTGCAAAGAAAACTTACTGACTGGGAACAGAATGTTTAATTTGTGTTCTGGTTTTACACCTTAGTTCAAGTTACAATTGATCACAAAAAAATGCATGTGGAAGG
This sequence comes from Garra rufa, assembly GCF_049309525.1. NCBI lineage: Eukaryota > Metazoa > Chordata > Actinopteri > Cypriniformes > Cyprinidae > Garra > Garra rufa. The sequence continues at coordinate 6,221,168 of NC_133382.1, read as the reverse complement.
AGGAGATCTGCCAGGCCTGTTTGCCAGTACACAGTTTCATCTTCACTGGGGCAATGGCAGTGCCACGCCTGGATCTGAACATGGTGTGAATGGCAAACGATTCCCTATGGAGGTATGACCATAACTTTACTTTTAATAAAGCTTTTGTTTTATCACTGGCCTAATAAAAGGATTTGTCTCAGTTGCATATCGTGAATAAGGCTGAACATAATGTCAGTGTGTCTGGAGATTCAGCATTGGCAGTTCTTGGTGTCTTCATAGAGGTATATTGTCTTTTCCTCCCCAATATTTGGAAAATTTATGACCATATATTTCAAATGAGTGTTTCAATTGTAATTCTCCAACAGGCATCTAATGACACTGGGAAACCAGAGAGCTGGAAGACCTTAACGTCTTATCTTACAAAAATTGCCAATGCAGGTTTGGACATGATTTTACAGTATGAGTAAAGAAGTGGTTGCATATGTTGGTACATGCTTAAAAATAAAGGTGCTTAAAGGTTCTTCACATCGACGGCATGGAGGAACCATTTTTGGTTCCACAAACTGGTTATGCTACAAGGAACCTTTTGTGAAACCGAAAGCTTCAGCGGTTAAGGGTTCTTTATGGAGCCATTTAGATAAAGGTTCTTCTGCTACATTGTGAAGCACCTTTTATTTTTAAGAATGTAAGCGACATTTATGTGTTGTCTCAGGTGATCAAGCACGCATTTATGATAGCATCTCCATGGATGACTTGCTTCCTGGAGTGGACAGGACTAAATATTACCGTTATATTGGCTCTTTGACCACACCAAACTGCGATGAAGGGGTGATTTGGACCATCTTTAAAGACCCCATCAAAGTCAGCTGGGATTTGGTGAGTCTAAAAGCTATGCAGTTTAAAAAAAAATAAGGCCTACACTTAAGCTTTATGTATTTGAATTGCACACTTGTATCACGATTTGGTCAGTTATCCGGGTGCGAGATGCACGGCCATATTGGTGATCCTCTGATTCAAATAACCGCATGGATTGTATGTTAATGCACTACTGAATAGGTTGTTTCTGCTAATTTATGCTTTCTAAACCACAGGCAAAAATGTGTGGAAGCAGTTAAGTCATATAGGGGGCTTTGTAAGTAGGAAAGGGTGCAGTATTTTAACAAACTAAAGTTAATGGGTGGTGAAGATATTAGCAGTATTAAGATATTAGCCTAATATTTCACCTTCCTGACCGAGAATTCTAAGAACTAGCTCAAATGTTGTCCGGATTCTTGCCCTGGAAATTCTGGCTCCGCTTGGCCAACCACAAACGCGTGTCTTTTCTTTGACTTGTATCTTTTGGAAACCTATAGTACTTTTGTTTTTTCCCCGGTTCAACCGACAGCCCAAAACATTACAATAATTGATCATTTTCAGCAGCAATCCGCAAAATGTTAGTTTCGTTCGGTGCCTTTTTAAAAAATAAACATTCAGTGACTCCATATGGCCTGTTGATGTCGTGAAAAGGCTCTATAAACTGAATGTTTTAAAATAACCTGATATTTCTAAACAAACCTAGTTTTCATATTAATTTCTAGCTAGCTGAATCTGCATTGTTCCATAGTTGTACCATGTTCTACAAATTAACCATGCTGCTTAAATGTTTTCAGAATCAACAGATTTAAATTATTCCAAATTTAAAAACCAATGCTTATTAAACTCCATGCATGTCAGATGTTAAATCTTAAATTTAGGCCTGAATCTTTAAATGCAAAGGAGAAATGTGTATTTTATATGTATATTTATTTTACCCACCCCTTTTATACAGATTGACCTCTTCACAACATTGGTCTACATCAACAAGACCACCAACTCTCCCCTAATGACCAACACATTCAGAGGTGTTCAGCCAATCAACGGCAGGGTAGTGATGTCACAGGTAGCCGGTCCCAAAACAACCCGCCTTGTAAAGCCGACATCCAGTACCGAGACAACTGGCCGTGTAGGTCTCAGAAATACCAGCCTTATAAAGCCGACATCCAGTACCGAAACAACTGGCCTTGTAGGTCTCAGAAATACCAGCCTTACGAAGCCAACATCCGGTACTAAAACTACTGGCCTTCTAACACCAACATCAGGTATCAAAACTACTAGTCTTCTAAAGCCAACCTCAGCCACAACAAACCTATCCCAGGCTGCCTTTTTGCCTGTTCTCAGTGTTGTACTCCTTTACTGCATCTTACCTTTGTTGTAATACTAGTCCACAAAATATTGGGATTAATAATCTGACAGCACTCTATGTGATTGTATAAATATTCTATTTAATGTTACAGCTTATGTAAAAAAAAAAAAAAAAAAAGAAGTGTCTTTGTCAAATTTTAGCTGGTTTAATGTTATTTCTGTCTAGTTTCCTCACCCTCAGCTTGTTTCCTGCAACTGTTTCTACCAGGTTGTGGAAGGTCCTAAACATTTGGTTGTAGTGCTGGGTATGTTTTATAAAGGTGTTAATTTGTTTGATTTGCATGCACTGTTTTGAAAACATTTAAGTTGCTTGTGGTTTTAGCGTAAATGCACGTATTTTAGGACAACTGAAGTTTGAAGTGACACTATTTCTATTCAACTGAATGTAGGCAACATGCTGAGGGTGAAGGACATGTCATCGATTTGCCTATGTGGGTTTTATAATGCTTAAGGAGATTAGCAAGATTAATAAAAAAAAAAAAAAAACTGTATCTGCTGCTTTTGACTTCTCACAGTTGTGTGGTTTTTTTTTTTTTTTAAACCGTAGTTTTCCACTCACTGTAAAGGTTGGGTTTGTTTCAATGCATGTACAAGAGGTTTGTGTCCTTTATCGTTGTCTGCTGTGCCACGACGTGAATGTTTGTCAAAATGCTGCAGTACATTCAACCAGTCACTTTCATTGTGACTTACTCATTTAAATTTTTCAATAAAATCATTAAATGTATCTTGTACAACATGTGTCCTTCTCAATTGTTTTACAGCGGGCAAATTCCATATTTTGCTATTAATCTTTTTGTAGAACTGGGTATCAAAAGCTTCTAGCTCTATCACTTTTCATTAATACCTAAAAAAAAAGTTTAAGTAGTTAATTTTCTGGGTAAAACACTGATTTGATTCTGGCATGCAAATATCTTAAATGAATGACCAGTAAAATTGGAACATCTACAGAGTCTCAATACTGTCTTTTGTGCATTCAGAAATGAAGAGAAATGTGACCCTGGATAACAACTAGTCATAAGTGACACGGATATATTTATAGAAATGGCCAACAAAATATTGTACGGTAAAAATTAGTTCCTTTATGCCAAAAACTGTTAAAATATTATGTTCCATGAGTTTGCATTAGCCTAGAAACCAGAAAATAATGGGTCTTCACATTTCTGGGTCCTCAGCTTATTCTCATGCTAGATTTATGATATTCATTGTTTGGAATGGGTTTTATCTTGATGTCTAGGACAACATTTTAACATCTGGATTGACAAGAGCGGGCATTGAATGAATAGTTGAGAACTCAAAAGATTAAATTTCTCTCCCTGTGACTCATATGTGACATCCTGACGAGAACTTTCTTTGCCAGCGGATGTTCCCTAGGGCCCTTCAATCACTGCGGATCGAAACTCGTTCCAAATGATTGCTCTAAGAGGAAAATGATTCAAACATATGGGCATGTGTTTTTTCCACACAATAACGTTGGCAATGTCCCCAGTGATGTCTTTTGTATGACTTTGTAGTTAATACAGTACTACCTCCTTTGAGTGTTAGTTACACAAAATATTGACTGATATCGGTCAACAAAGGACGCTGAATGTGCAACCAGTATAAAATATTTTGAATTCAGTTAGGTTAACAGATTTTGAATATTTGAAATATATTTAAATATCTGGAATCTGAGTGTGCAAAAAAATCAAAATCAAATAAATATTGAGAAAATCACCTCTAAAGTTGTCCAGATGAAGTCCTTAGCATTGCATATTACTAATCAAAAATACAATTTTGATATATTTCTGGCAGAAAATTGACACATCTTCAAGGAAAATGATCTTTATTTAATGATTTTTTTATTTAATGGATAATTTTGACACATACAATATATTTTTCCTCAACATAAGATCTTGTGTTCATGTTACCAAAAGGTTCATACTATGTCTTTTCTGACATTCCCATGAAATATGGCGTGGCAACCAACAAATCTGAGTGAACTGATCCTGTTTCTTCAGGGTATCATAGCATGCATTTTTTCAATACTGTACATTGTGCCACTTTTGTAAAAAAAAAAAAAAGCTGGAACCAACTTATTTTCATGACTCTTAGTTCTGTAACTGATCTTGAAAGCCTGCATTCTTCCAATACAGATTTTACATCTCTGAAAAGGGAAATTTGGCATCAATAATGCACAGGTTGCTCTTTTCAATGCAGTTAGAATGAATGGAGACTAAAGCTTTCAAGCTTCCAAACCATAAAAGTAGCACACACAAGATTCATTCACTAGATTCAGGCTAAAATATAATAAAGAGTTTTTCATTTATAATATTGAAATAGCCATCTTGTCTGAATCAGTAGAGAAACATGCACAGATCAAACCAGCAAAAACGGTCCAAAACAGCTCTAAAATTTTTGATGTGAGATGACAACAGGGGATGGACTTTTGACTGAAGGAAGCGTTATTGATTATCATGCAAATGAAGCAAGTTAATAAATTAATGACTCTACTGATTAATATATAAAAAAAGTTCACAACTGGAACAGTGGATGTGAATAAAAAGAATCGTTCACTTATGAAAAACAATGCTGTGATGTCATTGATGTTGTACACTCTTAAAAATAAAGGTGCTTCACGATGCCATAGAAGAACCTATTTTTGTCTAAATGGTTCCTCAAAGAACCTTTAACATCTGAAGAACTTCTCTGTTCCGCAAAAGGTTCTTTGTGGTGAAAGAAGGTTCTTCAGATTATAAAAAGGTAAGAATGAGATTGTTCTTTAAAAATCCTTTGACTGAATGGTTCTTTGTGGAGCCAAAAATGGTTCTTTTAATGGCATTGCCGTGAAGAACCTTTTAAAGCACCTTTATTTTTAAAAGTGTATTCATGTTGCCAAAACGTATACTATATGTTGATTCTGACATTCCCATTAAATAATATGACGTTGTAACTGACAAAACTGAGTGAACTGATCCTGTTTCTTCAGGGTATCATAGCATGATGCTTAGTTCCATTAAAATATCTTGAGCATCTACATTTTTTCAATACTGTACATTCTGCCACTTTTGTAAAATACAAAAAAAACAAAAACTTATTTTCATGACTCTTAGTTCTGTAGCTGATCCTGAAAGCCTACATTCTTCCAATACAGATTTTACACCTCTGCAAAGGAAATTTTGCATTAATAATGCACAGGTTGCTCTTCTCCATGCAGTTAGAATGAATGGAGACTAAAGCTTTCAAGCTTAGAATTCATAAAAGTAGCACACAAGATTTGTTCACTATATTCTGGCTAAAATAAAGAGTTCTTCATCTATAATATTGAAATAGTCATCTTGTCTGAATCAGTAGAGAATTATGCACAGATCAAACAAGCAAAGCAGTCCAAAACAGCTCTAAACAATATGTTGGTGGATTTTGAAGTGAGACAACAACACAAAAATGAATTAGTTTTTTTTTTTTTTTTCCCACAAACATGCAGATTTTAATTTCACAATACGTTAACTGATGGACTGGAGTGGTGTGGATTACTTGTGGATTATTGTGATGTTTTTATCAGCTGTTCGGACTCTCATTCTGACGACACCCATTCACTGCAGAGAATCCATTGGAGAGCAAGTAATGCAATGCTGCTTTTCTTCAAATCTGTTCTGGTACAGAAACAAATGGCATATGCCAGACGGCAGCATGTTACTCTCCAAGTTTACAAGTCCTAGTGGAACAGAACCTAATACAACCTTTGTAAGCAGAACAATAAATGTCTGATCATTGTGAGACTGCTATCTATATCAGATCACTGATAAGTCTGAAATATCATGATTATATAATATAAGGTTAATATGAATGATCTGGAAATGGTTTTGCAGGTGCAGTACAATGCTGCTGCATTAAAACACAGCTTGTATTTCAAGTTGCACAGTGGATTTCTTTGTGTGAAGTTTCACGTATATGTTCTTATTTGAAATTTGAGCCTATTAAATAAACCATAAACGTCACAATTTAAGAACAAAGATGGGATTTACTGCCAGTTGTTATGAGATTATACGTTGAAGTGAGTATTTCCGACATTAAATTGTAGTGTTACGCATTTCCTTTTCTGAAAGGTATCTGAAATATAATCAAGGGAGTGTGAAATCCAGAGGGCCTGAGGACTGTTGAGTGCTTCTACACAGACAACTAAAGGATCAGCTTCCATTTCAAAGTGGAGAAAGGGACAAACTGTTCTATTACCTGCTTTCAGGTGACATAAATGTGGGTGTAAACTACTGTCACACTTGATCTTTTGTCTAGTTCTTTATTGTTAAATGGATTGTGTTCATTGTTCGAAAATGCTTTCATAAGATTAATCAAATAGTTCTTTCATCGTATGGATAGCGTGAAATGTCTGTAATGTGATATTAGTACTTGCAATAACACTGATCTTCAAATGAAACATGATCTTATTACAGCACTGTTGGGTAATGTAACAAATACAAGTTACAATATAAAAAAAGATCATAACAATAATAACAATCCTTAATTATAATTATAATGACCTTGACAGAGTTCAAGCGAAATTTAAACCATAAAACATTTTTGTTACTTGAAATGTAAACACTAACTGAACTATTTTTTTTTTTTTTACTTTTTATAGACATTACAATTAAACTAAATTAATAAAAATTGTGTAGACATAAAACAATCTAGTAAAAATTACAAAAAGGCACAACAGAATAACTAAAGCTTTAAATAAAATTTAATTCAAAATATTAACAAAAATATTAATATCACTCTCTACTAAAATAACACTGGGCCATATGTGACCCGGGTCCACAAAGTCATAAGTGTCATTTATTTTTTATTTTTTATTTTTTATTGAGATTCATACATTATCCGGAATCTGAATAAATAAGCTTTCTATTGATGCATGGTTTGTTAGGATAGGACCATATTTAGCCAAGATACAACTGTTTGAAAATCTGGAGGGTGCAAAAAATCTAAATATTGAGAAAATCACATTTAAAGCTGTCCAAAGAAGTTCTTAGCCAGGCATATTACTAAATAAAAGTTAAGTTTTGATATATTTACAGTAGGAAATGTACAAAATATCTTCATGAAACATGATCTTTACTTAACATCCTAATGATTTTTGGCATAAAAGAAAAATCAATCATCTTGACCCATACAATGTCTTTTTGGCTATTGCTACAAATATACCTGGTTTTCTATGGTCACATATATAGTCTAAAAAATACATAAAATGCTTATAATTAAACAAGTATTTATACAATTTTATGTAACTGTTTGTTTGTTAAAGGTGTCATCACTCGTGCCTTTCCGAGCTATGTGACTTTCTTCCTATACAAAATACAAAAGAAGATATGTTAAAAATTATTTTCTGTACATACAAAAAAGCCAATGTTGTTTTAACCAGACTGACATTCATTGTATGGACAAAAACTGTGCGTGTTCTTTGAACAATAACAGCTTTGGAATTGCATAAAGACGAGTAAATTAGGATATATTTTTAAAGCATTTCCCCTTCAAGAAAACACAGGTCCTTAGCTGGTGGTTCTGTTGGTGGGGAACTTTTGCATCAAAACCACTGTCTAATGTCCTTTATGTAAAAAAAAAAAAAAAAAAAAAAAATTAAAGGAATTCATCTTACAAAATTAATGCATAGATTCTTTTATTGTAAAGAGGTCAAAAGGACAAATACTCGCTCTGCCAGTGATGCTCATTTCTTTTAGTTTAAGTTAGAGCAGCTCACAAACAGGTGTCACTTACACAGTGGTATTTCTGACTATATGGTGCGCAATCTGTAAAATGCTAAACAGGCTTTCTTATCTCCTCATCTCAGAGCTGTCTTCTGAACTCTGCCCATGGGACACATCCTGGATTGTTTTCAAGCTGGTATTTTTTTAAATTGCACAAACAAATCATTGCAGTGGAATGTGATTTCTGCAATTATATTTTGCTTAAAGGCAAAAGTGACATGGTAATTAGCCTTTTCAGGTGACAAAATGTTCCTAAAGCTATAGGTCAATGTTAAGGTGTGTCTAGGTGAAGTTTGAACATTCCATTTTATAATGACGTTGACTGATGTTGTGACAGAAGTCAAACACTCATGTGACACTGAAATATTAGAACAAAATCTGAGGGTTATAGTTGACTAAAATTGAAACCAAAAACATTGTTACTAACACTAAAAATAAACGTGATCTCATTAGTCATGAAATCCCCGATGTCAGCCCCTGGCGGTTAGCCAAGCCCACGCTAAATACCCTCAAACAAAACTGAAGATCTGGCACACTATCCAGTGTATCAAAAGTTATTATTTACAATATTTTTGTAGTGTTGAGCAATGTAGTCCAGCACAAACGGATCTGTTTATTTTTTGAAAAATTGGCAATCAGAAAAGTTTTTGTTTGTCAGAATTTACTCTCAGCTGAAAGCGCCAGTGTTTTTAATTAAGTGCAGTTTTACACATTCATTTTGACACACATTTTTGATCTAGTCTTGGTCTTTATCTTGAGACGAAAATGTTTAATAGTCTTAGACACATTTTAGCCATTTGAGTCTTTCATAGTTTTAGCCGACGGAAAGTCATTGCATTTTTGTCAACTTTTAGTCATTACTTTTAGTCAAACTGCTGTTACCAACTTTTGTTTTGGTAGCTATTTTATAGTCTTCAAACTAAAATAGTGATTCATTCTTCTCTCTTTAGGCCAAACCAGTTAAGCTTATGATACATTTGAATTGAGGATTGAATTTGGAAAAACTGCAATAAATGATGACAATTTTCATTTCTGGGTAGAGATACAAATTAAACTAATGTATTCAGATACAGTAGGTTTACTTAAAATGTATGAATTTATTTAACATATTTTGTTGGTTAACATTAATGACGCAGATAGGTATTTACTTAGGAATGCAGTCCCTAGGCATGAATGTAATACTGACAGACATTTAGTTTTCACTCACATGTTTACGTTTAATTAAGCCATAACTGAATGTATTTATGTGAGATACTCAACACGATAGACATTTTGACTGCTCTGTGTGTATTTGAGCACTGAGAACTGATCGCACACTGTTTGAAAACTGAAGAAGTGGAGTGCGCGCGAGAGAGAGAGCACTCCTATCAGCGCAATTCCGCCTACCCTGTTGGAAAAAAAAAAACAGTATATGCTGGTTAGGTAGGTTTTGATGCTGGGATGCTGGTTTGAGCTGGCTTAAGCTGGTCCTTAGCAGGTTTATGCTGGTCCTTATCTGGTTTAAGCTGGTCATGTGCTGGTCCTAAGGTGGTCCCTCCTGCTCAGGTCCAGCATATGACCAGCTAAGGATCAGTTTAAACCAGCTTGGGACCAGAATAAAATAGCTCAGGACCAGTTTAAAGGAAAGAAAAAAGAAACAACATGACATGTTGGGTCACAAATAAGGAATCTGTGCTCTGCATTTAACCCATCCAAGTGCACACACAGAGTAGTGAACACACACCCAGAGCAGTGGTCAGCCAAATTTCTGAGGCACCCAGGGAGCAGTTGGGGGTTGAGGGTGGAGAGAGCACTGGTCATTCACTCCCCCCACCTATAATCACTGCCAGACCTGAGACTCAAACCCACAACCTTCAGGATACAAGTCAGACTCTCTTACCATTAGGCCATGACTGCCCCTAGTTTAAACCAGTAAGGGACAAGCATATGACCAGCTAGGGACCAGCATAAACCACCTAGGGACCAGCATATGACCAGCTAAGGACCATCTTAAACCAGCTAAGGACCATCATAAACCAGCTAGGGACCATCATAAACCAGCTAAGGGTCAGTATAAACCAGCATATGACCAGCTAAGGACCATCATAAATCAGCTAGGGACCAGCATAAACCAGCTAAGAACCAGTTTAAACCAGCTAGGGACCAGTTTAAACCAGCTAGGGGCCAGCTAAGGACCATCTTAAACCAGCTAAGGACCATCATAAATCAGCTAGGGACCAGCATAAACCAGCTAAGGATCAGTTTAAACCTGAGACTCAAACCCACAACCTTCAGGATACAAGTCAGACTCTCTTACCATTAGGCCATGACTGCCCCTAGTTTAAACCAGTAAGGGACAAGCATATGACCAGCTAGGGACCAGCATAAACCACCTAGGGACCAGCATATGACCAGCTAAGGACCATCTTAAACCAGCTAAGGACCATCATAAACCAGCTAGGGACCAGCATAATCCAGCTAAGGACCATCTTAAACCAGCTAAGGACCATCATAAACCAGCTAGGGACCAGCATAAACCAGCTAAGGATCAGTTTAAACCAGCTAGGGACCAGCATAATCCAGCTAAGGACCATCATAAACCAGCTAGGGACCAGCATATAACCAGCTAAGGATCAGTTTAAACCAGCTAGGGACCAGCATATGACCAGCTAAGGACCATCTTAAACCAGCTAAGGACCATCATAAACCAGCTAGGAACCAGCATAAACCAGCTAAGCATCAGTTTAAACCAGCTAGGGACCAGCATATGACCAGCTAAGGACCATCTTAAACCAGCTAAGGATCAGTTTAAACCAGCTAGGTGTCACACAGGAGGGTCAGAGACAGACGTTCGGATCCAAATGCAGGCTTTATTTGGAAGGCGTGGTAAACAGACAGGGTCAATCACCGGCAAACAACAACAACGAGGATAATCCAAAGAGTGGTCAAACACAGGCAGAAAGGTCGGGGCTGGCAGCAAGAATCAAACACGGGAGGGAGTCCAGGAATCAAACACACGGGAAAACAAACATGGAAAGAAACGCTCGGAAATACAGACCATACGGAACAATAAGACTTCGCAAGGTGGCTGTGTGTGTCTGTGGCTTAAATGCATGTGGGAAAATGTGAAACAGGTGTGTGCAGCAATCAGTTCAGTGGAAAACGAGGAACAGATGTGTGCAGTGATTGGTGCAGTGGCTTGTGGGGAATGCAGTCCAGAATGTGTTGTGCAAGAGTTCATGATGATAGGATTGACCAGATACGTGACAGAGCCCCTCCCCAAGGAGCGGCTTCCAGACGCTCTAACCACCTTCTACAACCTGGAGGGTGGTGGAGCGGAGGCGGAACAGGGGGAGGGATGGAGGGCCAGGTCCATGTAGGGGTACTGGAACCACGAAATGAGGTGGAGCCGACGGAGGGAGAAGCCATGGTGGAGGAAGGGTTGGCTCCTGCCTGGGGCCGACCGACGGAGGTGGAGCCGGTGGAGCCCGAGGCGAAACTGGACAGTCGATGGTCCTGGGCGACACAGAGGATCCGGAGGACCAAGGCGGAACCCAAGGCTCTGGCGACCCCGGCGGAGATGGAGGTCCGGAGGTACGCAGCGGAGCCGGAGTGACAGAGGATCGAGGCTGTGCCCACGGGAGGGAGGAGGTCCACAGAGCTGGTAGGACGGAGTGACGAGGCGCAGCCGGAGGAGTAGAGTCCAGAGGTGAAGGTTGGGCGACGACTGACCGGGGCGGAGCCGGAGAGACGATGGAGCCCGGAGGAGCTGGTGGGCCGACGGCCGACAACGGAGACGAGGGAGCACAGAGCCGGGGTGGAGCTGCAGGGTCGGAGGGCCGAGGTGGAGTCCAGGACTCTGAGACTGGAGGTGATGGTGAGGGATCCTTCAGTCTGGACACCGATGGCGACTGGCAGTCCCACGGCAAGTCCTCTGCACCGAAGGTGGGATGTGGGTGAGCACAGGGACTGTCAGGAGACAGAGGTGGCGGGACTGGAGCAGCAGGGAGGGTGGGTGGGAATCCACACAGTCCATGCATGGCCTCCGTGACCAGAACCGGGCAGACAGGAATCTCAGGACGACTGGATGGAACCAGCGGAGGCTCTGGAAGGCTGGGCGGAACCAGCGGAGGCTCTGGAAGGCTGGGCGGGACCAGCGGAGACTCTGGAAGGCCGGGCAGGACCAGTGGAGACTCTGGAAGGCTGGGCGGAACCAGCGGAGACTCTGGAAGGCTGAGCGGGACCAGCGGAGACTCTGGAAGGCTGGGCGGGACCAGCGGAGACTCTGGAAGGCCGGACGGGACCATTGGAGACTCTGGAAGGCCGGGCAGGACCAGCGGAGACTCTGGAAGGCCGGGCAGGACCAGTGGAGACTCTGGAAGGCTGGGCAGGACCAGTGGAGACTCTGGAAGGCTGGGCGGGACCAGTGGAGACTCTGGAAGGCTGGGCGGGACCAGCGGAGACTCTGGAAGGCCGGGCGGGACCAGTGGAGACTCTGGAAGGCTGGGCAGGACCAGTGGAGACTCTGGAAGGCTGGGCGGGACCAGCGGAGACTCTGGAAGGCTGGGCAGGACCAGTGGAGACTCTGGAAGGCTGGGCGGGACCAGCGGAGACTCTGGAAGGCCGGGCGGGACCAGCGGAGACTCTGGAAGGCCGGGCGGAACCAGCTGAGACTCTGGAAGGCCGGGCGGAACCAGCTGAGGCTCTGGAAGGCTGACCATCTTGAGAGCAGACTCTGGAAGGGCAGCCATTTTGCGAACAGACTCTAGAAGGGAGGTCATCTTGTGAAAAGACTCTAGAAGGGAGGCCATCTTGCTTACAGGCTTGGGCGGTTGCTCTTCTAGATCACCCACAGTTAAAGGTGAGCCAGTCATTTGAAGTGCAATGTCCAAGTAGTGTTCTAAAGCCCAATCAGGTTCATAAAGTGGCATTGAGGATCGGAGTGGTTCAGAAAGTCCTCCATGAAAAAATATCATCAGACACAGATTATCCATAGAAGTCTGCTTAACTAATTCCACAAAGTCCATAACGTAATCCTCAATAGACCGCTCACCCTGCTTGAGACGCATGATCTGTACAGCTGAATCCATGCTGGAACCGGATAACTCCACAATAGCTGCTGGATCCTTGTAATGGCGAAGTCTTCTGTCACACAGGAGGGTCAGAGACAGACGTTCGGATCCAAATGCAGGCTTTATTTGGAAGGCGTGGTAAACAGACAGGGTCAATCACCGGCAAACAACAACAACGAGGATAATCCAAAGAGTGGTCAAACACAGGCAGAAAGGTCGGGGCTGGCAGCAAGAATCAAACACGGGAGGGAGTCCAGGAATCAAACACACGGGAAAACAAACACGGAAAGAAACGCTCGGAAATACAGACCATACGGAACAATAAGACTTCGCAAGGTGGCTGTGTGTGTCTGTGGCTTAAATGCATGTGGGAAAATGTGAAACAGGTGTGTGCAGCAATCAGTTCAGTGGAAAACGAGGAACAGATGTGTGCAGTGATTGGTGCAGTGGCTTGTGGGGAATGCAGTCCAGAATGTGTTGTGCAAGAGTTCATGATGATAGGATTGACCAGATACGTGACACTAGGGACCAGCATATGACCAGCTAAGGACCATCTTAAACCAGCTAAGGACCATCATAAACCAGCTAGGGACCAGCATAAACCAGCTAAGGATCAGTTTAAACCAGCTAGGGACCAGCATATGACCAGCTAAGGACCATCATAAACCAGCTAAGAACCAGTTTAAACCAGCTAGGGACCAGCATAAACCAGCTAAGGATCAGTTTAAACCAGCTAGGGACCAGCATAAACCAGCTAAGGATCAGTTTAAACCAGCTAGGGACCAGCATATGACCAGCTAAGGCCATCATAAACCAGCTAAGAACCAGTTTAAACCAGCTAGGGACCAGCATAAACCAGCTAAGGATCAGTTTAAACCAGCTAGGGACCAGCATATGACCAGCTAAGGACCATCATAAACCAGCTAAGAACCAGTTTAAACCAGCTAGGGACCAGCTAAGGACCATCTTAAACCAGCTAAGGACCATCATAAACCAGCTAAGGACCAGTTTAAACCAGCTAAGGACCAGTTTAAACCAGCTAGGGACCAGCATAAACAAGTTAAGGGCCATCATAAACCAGCTAAGAACCAGTTTAAACCAGCTAGGGACCAGCTAAGGACCATCTTAAACCAGCTAAGGACCAGTTTAAACCAGCTAGGGACCAGCATAAACAAGTTTAGTACCAGCATAATCCAGGTAAAGACCATCATAAACCAGCTAAGAACCAGTTTAAACCAGCTAGGGACCAGGTAAAACCAGCTAGGGACCAGCATAAACCAGCCAAGGACCATCATTAACCAGCTAAGGACCAACATAAACCAGCTAAGAACCAGTTTAAACCAGCTAGGGACCAGCTAAGGACCAACTTAAACCAGCTAGGGACCAGCATATACAAGCTAAGGACCATAAACCACCTAAGGACCATCATTAACCAGCTAAGGATCATCTTAAACCAGCTAGGGACCAACATAAACTAGCTAAGGACTGTCATTAACCAGCTATCTTAAACCAGCTAAGAACTAGTTTAAACCAGCTAGGGACCATCTAAAACCAGCTAGGGACCAGCATATACAAGCTAAGGGCCATCATTAACCAGCTAGGGACCAGCATATGACCAGCTAAAGACCAGATTAAACCAGCAAGGGACCATCATAAACCAGCTAAGGACCAATTTAAATCAGCTAAAACCAGCATCCCAGCATCAAAATCTACCTAACCAGCATATGCTGTTTTTTTTTTCAACAGGGTGTCTCGCCTTTACTAACTTTAGGTTAATCGACAATGAATTGTGACTCCAGGGAAAAACGAGATGTCTGGTCACCCAATTTATTAGGTAATAACTAGGTACTAACCCTGAACCAAACCCTAAGCCCAACCCTATGTAGTTGCCTTATGTTACCAATACTTTCTTAGGTAAGTATACATGTAAGTACACATACTGTAAAATAAAGTGCAACCATTAATATGCAGTTTATGACTGAATATAGTTTCACAACCGATCACTTTTTTTCTTCAAGTGTCTCACCTTTGATGGCAATGATTCAAAATGGACACATTATAAGTGATGGGATAAAGACTTTTTTCTGGTTAAAATTAAAAGGCCATCAGCTGACACTTGAAACGGAAATCATTGGCATTCAAATCATTAGAAAGAGTCACAATTTAGTAAACACTGGCAAACTCTTGTTATTCTTGACTGCTTTGATGCATTTCAATAGTGTTTTCAAGACGCGTCATCAGTTGGCCATATTGGTGCCATGCAATGTAAACAATGCCAGTGAACTGAACAAAACTCACATATTTTGCTGATTATTGCTTCTGAAAATGATCAATTATTGTCATGTTTTGGGCTGTACTAATCTGTTGGACCAGGAAAACTATTAGGAGTACTATAGACTGCCAAAAGAGAAGCACAAAAGACATTTGTGGTTGGTCAAACTGAACCAGGGTACACTGTAAAAAAACAATTTGTTGAGTCAAGTTAAAATAATTTGTTACCCAGCTGCCTTAGATATTTGAGTTAAATCAACTTAACATTTTAAATTGTCATATAGTACAGTTTAACATTTCAAGTTGACTGAACTTAAAATTTTTAAGGCAGCTGGGTAACAAATCATTTTAACTTGACTCAACAAATTTTTTTTTTTTTTTTTTTTTTTTACAGTGTAAGAATCTTGACAATATTCATGAAAATTAGGCTCATTTAAATCTGGACAGGGCTTGCGTACAATGTGCAATGTTTGCTAAAAACTGTACTGTTGGATAACATATAAACACATGGGTCATGACAAAAAAGAAAAATC
Source organism: Garra rufa (assembly GCF_049309525.1). Classification (NCBI taxonomy): domain Eukaryota; kingdom Metazoa; phylum Chordata; class Actinopteri; order Cypriniformes; family Cyprinidae; genus Garra; species Garra rufa. The sequence continues at coordinate 6,205,376 of NC_133382.1, read as the reverse complement.
TTTTAAAAGATCAAGCTTGAAACACACACTTACATTGACTCCAAAAAAAGTATCAGATTTTTTAATAAACGTGTTTACCTTGAATGTGAATGGCAGAAAAAGTTTTACAAATAATGTTTAGTTTTTGTTTTTTTCCAAAGAAATAGTAATACAATAATACCTTCATTTCATTCATTTTGTTCTTTTAATGAGGTTTTTTGTTATGATATCAGAAAGGTTTGAATTGCATTTATATGTATTTAAGAAATTTTGCATCCAGACAAATAAAGCTTTCTTTATCAAAATGTCCCCGCAAAATGAGTTCCAGGCCTTGCTGCACTGAAGTATTAAACCTTTGCCCTGCTGTGTGTTAATGCCCTCATGTGGATCCTGCTTGTCATCGCAACTAGAGATCACATGAATTACAGAACACAGCATATCTCATGCTGCCTTCATGACATATATTAATTAATTTAGATAAACTTTTATAATTTAGATCATCTTTCCTATAGCCACAAATGAAATATAGTGGATTATAATTAAATATTTTGAAGAATGCAATAGGGCGACAGCAAAAACAATAAATAATTATTCATATAATTAAATTAATGTCATTTCAACCTCAAAACTTTATCCTAAAAAGACACCTATACATTAAACTTGCATAGATCAAAACATGAATCAAAAGCTGCTCTTAAGTTATATTTAGATATTAGATATCACTCTAAGTGCTTTGATGCAGTCTGTAAAAAATAAGGCTGATGACTCTATTATTGCAAGTGGCCCTATATAAGCACACCTGGATAAAGCATTAATATGAAGAACAGTAACCAGGATGAAGCGCTCATCCGTAAGGCTCCGTTCAGGTCACAGTTACATTCTCCTTTGCGACGTGGATTGGCAGGAGGTGTGGTTGGAGTCGGTTCTGGACACATCATCCAGTCGACTGCAGTTGATTTGTGACTGACGCTGTCTTGGTCCAATCCTCCGCTTTTCAGAATCCAATACGAGTTGTTCTTGAAGAAATAGGCATCTCCTAAGACGTTAAGAAATAAACTGTGAATAAAATGCATCCAAAATTGTATATAAAGTCAGAGAGTTCTTGATTAAAATTACAAGAGTTCAATCTAAATAAAAATATACACTACCAGTCAAAAGTTTTTGAACAGTAAGATTTTAAATGTGTTTTTTTTTAAGCATGCATTTATTTGATCCAAAGTACAGAAAAAACAGTACAATTTTGAAATATTTGTACTATTTAAAATAACTGTTTTCTATTTGAAAATATTTGAAAATGTAATTTATTCCTGTGATTTCAAAGCTTTTTAGCATTCAGCTTCACTGGACATGGAAGGTTAAGCAGAGCATATTGCTTGTGGTTTTTTACTATACTTTTAATACCAGTGTCATTAAAGTAAAATAACAAATAAACTATTATTTTTTATAAATGTTTTGACAATTTGAATAATTGAATAACCAATTAATTAAATTACTTCGCTTATAGGTTTTAAATGCATTTTGATGTCTGAAATGTACATCTAACTCACCGAATTATTAAAAAAAATAACCTCATGAATTACAGTACAAAAAGTATTAAATTAAAAAATAATAACAATTTGTAGGCTAAACACAGAAATAAGCTTTCATTTTAAAACTTCCAGCTCTATTGTCCTGAGAGGTTAAGATAAATAAACTAAACAAATTTCATATTTCATATAAAGTTAGAGAATTAAAAAAATCTATATAAATAAAACTATTCACTATAAGTCAAGACTTTTTGAACCATAAGGTTATAATGTTTTATTCTGCTCACCAAGCCTGCATTTATTTGATCCAAAGTACAGCAAAAACTGTAAAATTTTGAAATATTTTTACTATTTAAAATAACAGTTTTCTGTTTGAATATATTTTACATTATAATTTGTTCCTGTGATTTCAAAGCTGAATTTTTAATATACTTTTAGTATACTTAGTATTATTGCTTTATACTATGATTTTTAGTATATTAGAAACAAGTCATTTTAGCATTTTCAGCGCTTTTGTCCTGAGAGGTTAAGAAATAAACTGTGAACAAATTTCATATTTCAAAAGTTTTTAAACAGTAAGATTTAAGCATTTTTTTAAAGAAGTCTATTCTGTTCACCAAGACTGCATTTATTTGATCCGAAGTACAGCAAAAACAGTACAATTTTGAAATAATTTTACTATTTAAAATAACTGTTTTCTATCTAAATATATTTTAAAATTTAATTTGTTCCTGTGATTTCAAAGCTGAATTTTTAGTATACTTTTAGTATACTTAGTATTATCGTTTATACTTTAATTTTTAGTATATTAGAAGCTAGTTTGTCCTTAAATCAATGGGTTTTTTCAATGGAATTTTGATTAAATATCTGAAATAAGGTATATGGTGAATACAAACTCTAGATGTTCTAACACTTTATATAGTATTTTTATGACAGAAAAAAAAAACATTAGAAATACCTCACTCATGATTTTTATACGTACATAAATGCTCATAGTACTCACTACTCCCTTAGTCTAACTCAAACTTTCAGGGAAAATGTCTTTTAAAGGGTTTAAATTGCTTAAAAGCAGTGACACTGACTGAAGTCATGTGATTTTGATTTAGAATGTTTATATATACACATGCAGTCAAGCCCAAAATTATTCATACCCCTGGCAAATTCTGACTTAAAGTTACTTTTATTCAACCAGCTTTTGGATTCAACCAGCTTTTTGAAATTTGGATTTTCCTATAAACTGTGACAGTTTGCAAAGGGTATGAATATTTTGGACATGCCACTTTTTGCTCAAATGTAAATAAAAGCTGAGAACTATTTTTTTCCACAATGATGCCTCTTGTACATCATCTTATTATCTTTTGGGAGAAGCCTGTGTCATTTCTGGTGAAAAAAAAAACAAAAACTTGCTGGTTGAATAAAAGTAACTTTAAGTCAGAATTTGCCAGGGGTATGAATAATTTCAGGATTGACTGTAGTCTACATTTAGCTTTTCAATTCTTAACGAATCATAAACGTTTGTTGGTCACAGAGCTTATTTTCTGCCATCACCAAAAATCCAATGGAAAAATCCTGCTGGGTTTTTGTTGAGGAACCAGGGTGATGCAAACTTTTGGACTGGCCTACAAAAATATGTTATCTCTGCAGAGCTCTATTCTAAACATAGTCTCATTGACTGCTTGGCTGCTTCTTAGCTCTACTCCATCCACTGATAATGAAGTAGCACTTCAAAATGCACTTAAGGTCAACAGACTTCCTCTACATTACCCTCTCCCCAGGTGATGACGTCATCTGGGTTACTGGGTGCGCCCTTCCAAAGGGATGTGCTTCTAGGATAACCTGCATCTGGACGGCGCTTCTCAGCCTCCTGGCCTTCAGAGAACCTCCAGAACTCTCCACCACTGAAGATGTAGGTTTTTCCATTATGAGCCCATATAAAGGCAGCATCTACTCTCTTCACCTCACTTCCGTCATTAGAGATCAGCCCCCAGTCTGACAGCGGACGTGGGTAGCCGTAAACCGCCATGGTGTCTTTAAATACCCAGTACTGTGAGCCTGTGTGGAAAAAGTTACACATCATCTTTGCAAAAATGAGCTTTAAATTGATTTGTCCCCCAACTGAGTAAAATGAAACTAACCTATGAAGAAGATGATCCTGCTGTCTGTTTTTCTTTCATAAACTGCATCTATCTTGTTAGTGCCAGGAGGAAGACCCATCCAGAAGTTTTTTATGAGAGCAGGGTGAAAGGACACAAGAGAGCCAGATCGCTGGATTCGCCAGAAATTTGGACCTAGACAATATCAAAAATAAAAATGAATGTTCTTCCACATACGTGACAAATAAATCGAATGGAAGACACTACAGGCACATTGATTGTTTATCATCAATTGAGCTATTTTGCTTCTTTAATTTGTCTTCTTTCAGACTAACAGAAACAAAACATACAGGCCTGGTTTCACAGACAGGGCTTAGACTAAGCCAGGATTAGGCCATAGTTCAATTAGGACATTTAAGTAATTTTTATAACCATGCTTAGAAAAAAACATTACTGGTGTGCATCTTGAGACAAAACAAAGGCACTGATGTATTTAAAATCAATCAGTGCAATTTTATTTCAGTTGAAACAGCTCAGACTTACATTTTAGTCTAGGACTAGGCTTAAGCCTTGTCTGTGAAACCGGGGGACAGTGTTTATTTCATTGCAGTTTAATTTAATTGCATCTTTACATTTTTGTTCTGGAAATTTGTGCAAATTAGTGTAAATTAATGCAAACTGCAGAGAAAGCATGGTGATGTCTATCAGTTCAATTTTTACCATCTTGCATTCAAACAGCAGATTAAATCGTGGCTTTTAAGATGATCAACTAGATCTGCTTTGCAAAATCGATGCATTTGAAAGAACAGTCATTGGATACCTTTAAAAAAGAACACATCTCCTCTGATGTTTGCCACGGCATCAAAACTTCCCTCACAACGATTCTGGACTGACGGATCAGGTCTAGACAAACAATGAGGTCATTAACACCTTTAATTTGTTATTGTTGAGTGCTGAAGCAGTGTGTATCTTCACTACTCTTCAAAAAGTTTGTGTTTTTAAAAGCATGCTCACCAAGGCTGCATTTATTTGATACAGTTAAAGCAGTATCTTATTTCATTTTCTATTGTAAAATACTGAAAAATGTCATTTAGGTCTGTGATCAAAGATGAATTTTCAGCATCATTACTAGAATTTATTGTCACATGATCCTTTAGAAATCATTCTAATATGCTAATCTGCTGCTCAAAAAATGTTTGCAGTTATTATCAATTTTGACTAGTTGTGCTGCTTCAATATAAAGATGTTTCTTGGTCAAAATGACTCACTGGGATGGTATTTTGGGCCGAGGGGGACTTGGTGGTTTGGGCAAGTGTGGTGTAGGATAATTTGGGGATGGTGATGATGAGATGCTCTTCCTTCCTGTCAAGACACAAACCAAAACCACAGCGAGATATGGTCATCGAAGCACATTGATAAAATGGAAAAACACGTTTACAAATAATCAAATTGGCAATTATTTTACCAAAATAAGATGGATCATACAAAATGCATGTTATTTTTATTTAGTACTGACCTGAATAAGATATTTCACGTAAAAGACATTTACATATAGTCCACAAGAGAAAAAAATAGTTGAATTTATAAAAAGTACCCATTCAAAAATTACTATTGCCTGATTCTTAATACTGTGTTGTTACCTCAATGATCCACATCTTTTTTTTTTTTTTTTTTTTGTAATAGTTGTTCATGAGTCCCTTGTTTGTCCTGAACAGTTTTGCCTGCTGTTCTATAGAAAAATCCTTTAGGTCCCACAAATTCTTTGGTTTTTCAGCATTTTTGTGTATTTGAACCTTTTTTAACAATGACTGCATGATTTTAAGAGCCATATTTTCTCATATGCAACTATTACAGAAGGTTTAAACGCTCACTGGTGCTTCAGAAGGAAACAATGCATTAAGAGCTGGGGGGTTAAAACTTGAACAGAATGAAGATATTTAATTTTTTCTTATTTTGCCTAAATGTCTTTTTTTTTTTTTCATTTAGTACTGCCCTTCAGAAACCTACAGAAGATACTTATATGTGTGCCAGAAGACAAAACAAGTCACATTTACCCTGAAAAAGGTTTTCACCTTAATGCATTGTGTTTCTTTCTGGTGCATCAGTGAGCATTTGAACCTTCTGTAATAGTTGCATATGAGTCCCTCAGTTGTCCTCAGTGTGAAAAGATGGATCTCAAAATCATACAGTCATTGCTGGAAAGGGTTCAAATACAAAAAATGCTGAAAAAAAAAACTGAATTTGTGGGACCTAATGATTTTTCTGAAGAGCAGTGGACAGTTCAACTGTTCAGGACAAACAAGGGACTCATGAACAACTATCACAAAAAAAACAAAAAACAAAAAAACAGCTCTGGATCATTCAGCTAACAACACAGTATTAAAAATCAAATGTATGTAAACTTTTGAATGGGGTCATTTTTATAAATTCAACTTTTTTTTTCTTTTGTGGACTATGTGTAAATGTCTTTTATGTGAAATATCTTATTCAGGTCAGTACTAAATAAAAAAACTGTTATTTTAGTAAAATAATTAACATTTTGCAGATTCGGTGTATGTAAACTTTTGACCTCAACTATATGATCAGAACCATCTGATAAATGACATTAAATGAAACAGATTTAATTTAATTTTAACTTTACATTCTTGGCACATATTAATACTAAAAAGAGTGAGAAAGAAAATAATTAATGATTTCAGAAGACTTGAAATCTATGGAACTTGCAGATTTAAACTGTAAGTGCACAGTGCACAAAATTCACATTTGGGTGAACTATTAGAAATTACAGTAAGCAGAGCAGGTGACTAAAGGTACTGAACATGCTTCTACCGTAGAGTGACTGAATGGCATAGCGATCATCATCTGGAAGAGTGTAGGATAAGTACTCTCCAACAGGACCCTGGTAGTACGGCCGCATTATGGATGGATGAGAGGAAGAATGAGAGAGACCCAGTGCATGACCAAACTCATGCACAGCCACCGCAAACAAATCAGTGCCAGCTCCACTGTCATCTAAACAAGTTGAGAGAATAAGAAGAGGAGGTCTTCATTTATGTGTAACAACATTTTTAAGTGGGCGATTCATCAACCGAGGGCACTTTCGGCTACTTAAGGTGAGACACTGCATGTGAATAGGGTAAAAAAAAATAACTAATAGTTATCACCTTACTTACCCAGTTGATAGATTACATTGAGAGCTGTAAACAATTTTTGTATTACAAGTTTTCTAAAATGTTAGGTCTAAATATGAAACTGAGGCATTATTTGATTAAATTTAATTAAAAACATTTGGGGGCAGCCGTGGCCTAATGGTTACAGATTCGGACTTGTAACCCAAAGGTTGCGGGTTCGAGTCTCAGGTCTGGCAGGGATTGCAGGTGGGGAAGGTGAATAACCAGCACTCTCTCCACCCTCAATACCACGACTGAGGTGAGTCCCTTGAGCAAGGCACCAAACCCACTGCTCCGGGTGTGTGTTCACGGTGTGTGTGTGTTCACTACTGTGTGTGTGCACTTGGATGGGTTAAATGCAGAGCACAAAAAATAGCCTCACTTCACCTCCTTTCCTTTCCTAAATATGTGCTAAAAACCAATATATTTTTATACAATTTTTGGGGGATAAAATGTTGTATAAAATCAAGTAAATTATATATGAACAAATCCCTCTGTAAAAACCTTCAGAATATATACTGGAATAAAAATGCACGTTTTTGTGTATGTAAGTGCTACTGAAGTGGAGATTTATGGCTCAGTGTAGGAGAAAAAAAACATTTTTCCTTTAAAAATATGGATTGTAATTTAAATTTACTGACAAAAATAGATAAAGTGCCATAAAAGAAACACTTAACAGTATCTTCTGCATGTTTTCTTTCCACTAGTCTGAAAAAACATTTAATGAAAAACCAAAAAGGCCAAAATCTCAAACTTGACATTTTTGCCTGCGTGTCTCCCCTTAAAAGCAAGACAAACTTCAAACTACATTTCACGTGTAAGCGATTAATCAAAGGTTAATCAAACAATCTGTGTTGTACAAAGTGCTAAAGAAATGGAAATGACTTGAATTAATAATTTAAGGATTGCAAACTCATTGAATTTGATTCATCTGTAAATATTCTGTGGGACTGTCATTCATCTATTAATCACTGAATATTTAATAAAGTTACTTGCCTAAGAAGGTCCAGCTCTCCTCGTCATCAAAATGTGTATCTCCAGCAACATCAGCCTCCCCTGGGAAGAAGGCATGAGCAAGTGTCCCTCCCCTCCCATCAAATGGATACCCGTCATCATGGAGAGAGCGAACGAAAGAGATCTTAATATCGGCTCTGTCCTGCTCGCTTGGGGATGTTTCATGAAATTCGAGGTTGGTGACATCACTCCAGGCTTTGAGGGCATAGGCTATTATAATGTTGACTTGATTGGGTTTGAGGGACGGAGGGAGAGATGGGCTATTCTGGATGCTAGGAGAAAGAAGGAAAAAGTAAATCACTGACCGCACATGTAAAAGGATAATCCTATACAACAGTGCTGACCTCCATGTGAGTTCAGACTTTGTCCAGCGAAGCCCGGTGGTTGCGTATCTTCTTTTCCTTCTCCGCTTTTTCAGCATGTCCTCAGACCCTATAATGTCTGGCAGTGAACACCGTGGCGTGTTCATCAGTTTCAGGGTGTCTTTGTCTAGAGAAGCACAGGACAGACGGTCCCAGATCAATATATAGACTTCAGCAATACAGAGCCCATTACAGTATATGAAATAAAAACCCATGTGGGGAAGAGAGACAATGAATAATTCTTTCTCTAGAAATGTATTGTCCAAACCATTTACAAGCCACAAACTGAGGAAAAAGTCAGTCTAAATTTCTTAAATACACTTGCACTAATAAGAAATTGAAAACATACAGTTTTGATTTGAGAAAAAGGCAGAAATGTACACTGCAGAAAGAAAGAGGGAGGGAGGAAAGAAAGACTTGTGAAACAATGCCGTTACACCATTTCCTGCATGTGCTGCATTTACCAAGTTTGCCTGTGTCTTTGAGGCCAGCGAAGCGCTGCATTTCTTTGATGGCTTTCTCAATGCCTTCTTTAGTCTGCAGCTTTCCTGTGCGGGGGTCCGGAGGGGGCAGGTATCCATACCTGCTCAACCAATCCTAAGAGAAATCACATGCTAACCAAAGGCAAATACCGGTACACTTTTTTATATATTATAGTTGAAGTCAAAAGTTTACATACACCTTGCAGAATCTGCAAAATTTTAATTATTTTGTCAAAATAAGAGGGGTCATATTTTTTATTTAGTACTCACCTGAATAAGATATTTCACATAAAAGATGTTTACACACAGTCCACGGGAGAAAATAATAGGTGAATTTATAAAAATTACCCCGTTCAAAAGTTAAAATACACTTGATTCTTAATACTGTTTTGTTACCTGAATGATCCACAGCTGTGTGTTTTTAGTGATAGTTCTCTTTAGTGATTCTCTTGTTTGTCCTGAACATTCCAGTCTTCAGAAAAATCCTTCAGGTTCCACGATTTTTTGTGCATTTGAACCCTTTCCAACAATGACTGTGATTTTCAGATGCATCTTTTCACACTGAGGACAACCGAGGGACTCATATGCAACTATTACAGAAGGTTCAAATGCGTACTGATGCTTCAAAAGGGAACACAATGCATTAAGAGCCAGGAGTGAAAACTTTTTGAATTTTGAAGACCAGGGTAAATTTAACTTTACTTTGTCTTCTGGGAAGCATATAAGTATCTCCTGTAGCTTCTGAAGAGCAGTACTAAATTTTAATTGTTTAGGACAAACAAGGGACTCAACAACTATCACTAAAAACAAACAAACAAACAAACAAACAAACAAACAAACAAACAAACAAACAAACAAACAAAAACCAACTGTGGACCATTCAGGTATTAAGAATCAAGTGTATGGGTTAGGTTTTTTTTTTTGGTTTTTTTTTTTTTTTATAAATTCAACTATTATTTTTTCTAGTGGACTAGGCCTATATGTAAAAGTGTTTTATGTGAATTCTCTTATTCAGGTAAGTACTAAATAAAACAATAGCATGCATTTTGTATGATCCCTCTCATTTAATTAACATAAATTAACATTAAAAAATAATCAAAATAATTTTGCAGATTCTGCCAGGTGTATGTAAACTTTTGACTTTTAACTGTATATATTTATTTTATTTAGATAAATTACAAAATACACTCTGTCAATTAACAACATTGTTTTATACATTTTGTCTTGGTTATGTAAAAAAATCAGCGTGTCCAATACAATGCATTAAAAACTATCCAATTACATTGCTGCCTACATCACTTTCTAGCGCCTTAGAATTTATGTATTTTTTTGCGCCTTAGATTTATATCGGTGGATATCGCTTGCTTAGAAGTCAGGTAATTGATATTATTCGATACTGGAGACTTTTAAAATGTCTTTTGGCAAGTTTCTGATAATTCGTAGAGGGTCAGGGTGCATTTTGCAAGCAATCTTTTCTCTGATGGATAACCTATTTTGGAGAGGCAGTGTGATTCAACTCAAATTACCTACCAGGTGCCAAATGCAGGTAAATATAGGCTATTACTTTGTAGGAAAAAACTGGTTAATTTTGAAGTCTTCCGTTCTTAAACGTTATATCTTGTCAGATGCGTCCGTGTGTCATTAATATATTAAATTATTCATTACCGCACGTGTATTTCGTACTACAGACACTTTGGACTGCGACTTTCCACATTAATAAAGTGAGAGACGCGGTTAGTGATCTCAAAGTAAGTGACTGTTTTCGCTTTGATTTCGCATAAATTGTCGCACATAAACCGTGAGTCTTCCACACTGTTAGAAATGATCCCTTTATCTTTCGGTGCCGCCAGAAATATTCTTAACCCCCTTTTATATTGCCACAGGAATGTCCCTTCTAACTTCTTCATTCTCTGTTTGTTCAGTTGTAGTTTGTATAGATATATTATGAAAGAAGGCGCAGCGATTTATGCAGTAAGACTTATATTAGGCTACTTATTACATCAAAATGGGGTAAAATAACACATTTGAACACAAATTGTGTGTGTAAAGGATCTAAACACACCTTTTGCAGACTTGCTTACTTAAAAGAAACACAAAATGTGTTTGTCCTTATCTAGACATAGAGGAGGCTAACACACATCAGTTCAAAAAATTTAGTGACATTTAACCTTTTCATATCAAGTGGAAATGTCCAGTTTAGGGTCATTTAATGTGTTTTTATTTAGCCTACTCTAATAAAAATTCTAGAAATTCCACTGATTCATTTTACATAAGGGAATTTACACTACACTCACATATGCACATTAAAAACAACTGCAACCTAAACTCACTTATAACATATGGTACACTGTTTATTTTCCTATTTATTAAAATATTTAACTAGCAATGCAGAGTAAAGCTCTTCTTACCACACCCCGAGAGTACTGATCCGGCATCGGAGCCAAATGAACCGGAGAAATAAACACAAGCACAGGGCAGGTCAGGTAAACCAACCAAAGATATCCTGAGAAAGTCATCTGCTTGGACAAAATAAAAAAATAAATAAACAGCTGCAGATATTTAAAAAGGACCTGCTTTTATTCCAAGGTTAATGTAGCTCTTGTTTTCTCATACCGTTATATGCGTTTCTCTTGCTACTTCAGTTTATGTCTCTAAGGACTAGGCAGGGCAGAGACCAATCGATGGATCTCTCTCTCTCTCTCTCTCTCTCTCTCTCTCTCTCTCTCTCTCTCTCTCTCTCTCTCTCTCTCTCTCTCTCTTTTGCTCATGCTCTCTCACTCACTCTCTCTGTTGGTCTATTCAGATTTTTTTTTATAAGAATTTCTCACTCACTGCTGAATAAAATAAGCATTACTTAGCTGTAATAAAAGTACATTATTAATATTATCATTAATTATTCAGTTACGCCTTGATTTATAACAAGTTCAGCTTAGGTATTCTCAGATTTTAAATCATAAATCAGTCAAAAAGTGCCCAAACCCACAAAACACAACTTAGGTGAAGGTGCAGTCACACCCATAACTGAAAGAAACAGGATGTTTCAACTTTTACCAAACCGTTACAACACTCATATTGCTTTATTTTTTAAGACTGTCACCCTCAGTAAAACACTGTAAACCAACAAATAAAATGTTTTTATTTTTTACTTCATCAGCAATGTTTTCTAATAACACTTTTATAAATTGATCACAAAATCAATAGTGAAAATACTTTATCACTAAGGTGATTCAAATGAAACTTTATAGTAATATTGCCTTAAATAGGTTTGTGTGACAGGAAGTACTGGCAGGAAGAAAAGATCACAGGGGACCAGGAAATTTACACACGTGTGTTTGTGTGTTTAAAGAAACAAGTTAGAGACTGACTTTACTTTGAAGTTTAAGACTTCAGTGTATTTAACAGAAGTTCAAACATCTGATGATGATGCAAAAGTCATGCAGTTTTGTAACATACTTCTTGTCATTGGACAAATTTCAACATACCACTTAAGGTATGTCAGGCACACAACCTTGTGGTAAATGATGCAAAACAGGACTTTGATTAGCAATATCACACTAGCATGACAGCTGCTGGTACTGATATGTGTTGATATCAAGGTGTGGTCACATTTACCATTGCTTGGCGAAGTTTTGCCAGATTTTGCTGAAGCTGTTCACTTAAATTCACCACACTGTCCAAAAGAAGCTGCTTGGTTTGAACTTCTGTATGAGCTGTTGACAATTGACAGTGGATTGTTTTGTGAAATTTCACTGGAATGTGGCTAATGTGACCGCACCCGAGATAGTTCACCCAAAATTGAAAATTTGATGTTTATCTGCTTACCCCCAGGGCATCCAAGATATAGGTGACTTTGTTTCTTCAGAAGAACACAAATGAAGATTTTTTACTCAAACCGTTGCAGTCTGTTAGTGATTTAATGGCAGTGGATGGGCACCAAGCCGTTTGAAAGTAAAAAAAAAAACATGCACAGACAAATTCAAATTACACCCTGCGGCTCGTGAGTCGTGACGATACATTGATGTCCTAAGACACGAAACGATCGTTTTTTGCGAGAACCTGAACAGTATTTATAAAATTTTTTACCTTTGATATACAGCTAAGTCCAACAACTGTCCCAAGCGCATGCCATCAGCCGTAACGGGTGCGGTCCTCATCCGGACCCGCGGGGTCCCGCAGCTCATCCTACGGCGGCGCAGGTTCCCTCTACGCACCCTTACTGGACCCACGAGGACACCAGCATGCATGCACGGGGGAGAGACCGGTCTCCTGAGGAGAGGCACACTCGGCATTTAAACAGCCCAGGATGTTTTCGCGCCCCTCCTCTCCCATACACACCCACTCCCGTCGGGAGCCTAGAGAAGGACGGCGAATAAGGGACGGGGTGGTGATGATAATTAGGGGGGAGGCAGCCGACTCGTCACATCCCCCCCCAAGCGGCATCCCCGTCGTCTGGTCGCCGCCCACGCAGGAGTGCTACCTTCCTCATCCAGGCTCCAGCGGTCGGAGTGGGCGGGGATTCCTCTCCAAGGCAACGCTTCCTCTCGCAGCGCACCGGAACAGGGACAGAAAAACCGGCATTTAGTCGACAGCCTCAACCAACCGCAGGATAAGTGACTAACTGAAACATCACTTACCCCTTTTGCGGCTGGGACGCCATCTCCGTCGTTTCTCCGTCCCCGTCCGGGTTTTCACGAACTTTTGCGAGCGAGAGGGGATGACGTCATCAGGTGTTGCCCAATGCGCTGTCTAAGCCCCGCCTTGCCCGCATTCTCCACCACTGTGGTGGGAGGAGCAAACGACAGACACAGTGGGTGTGGCATCAGGCCTCGGAGAGGCTTTTATTAAACATAATAAAAGAAAACAAGTGTCCAAGGGGGTAAAAGTGTCCAAAATAAACAGGGGATCTGGTGTCCTCGAGTGCTGGGGGTTTCCGTGAAGGAGGGGCAGTTCATCCTACGGCGGCGCAGGTTCCCTCTACACACTCTTCCTGGACCCATGAGGACACCAGCGTGCATGCACAGGGGAGAGACCGGTCCCCTGAGGGGAGGCACGCTCGGCATTTAAACAGCGGTGGTGATGAGGCTTCATTCAGTTCACGTGCTCCTCATCACACGCCGCCAGCCCGGGATGTTTTCGCGCCCCTCCTCTCCCATACACACCCACTCCTGTCGGGAGCCTGGAGAAGGGCAGCGAATAAGGGACGGGGTGGTGATGATAATTAGGGGGAGGCAGCCGACTCGTCACAGTATCAAAGGTAAAAAATGACATAAATACTGTCCAGTTTCTCGCAAAAAACGATCGTTTCGTGTCTTAGGACATCAATGTATCGTCACGAGCCACAGGGTGTAATTTGGTTTTGTTTGTGCATGTTTTCTTTTTTACTTTCAAAGGTTTGGTGCCCATCCATTGCCATTATATGACTAACAGACTGCAACGGTTTGAGTTAAAAATCTTAGTTTGTGTTCTACTGTAGAAACAAAGTCACCTACTGTATATCTTGGATGCCCTGGGGGTAAGCAGATAAATATTTCATATTGCTTTTTTACAGCAGTTCAATAAACAGTAAGTTGATATTAACTCCCAAATTAATTTTTCCACCCAAAGCCGAAGCTAGATCAATGATTTAGTTGAGTGAATGATTTTTTTGACTCACTCAAAGTAATCACATGTCTGTGAAAGCTTGTTTAAGCCTCAGAAAAATAAAAAGTAATTGTGACTTTTTTTCTCACAATTAATTTGTTCTGGGCTTATACATCAGTATTCAGACCTTGTTTCTCACCGTTCTGAGAAAAAAAGTCAGAATTGCAAGATATTAACCACTGATCTATATAATGACTGGATTGCTCATTGCCACAGGAAGTGTTCGATCCGCCATCTTACTATTCCCTACCGGCAGAGTGCGCCATTGATTTGCATGTAAACCACTGACCTAAAATCACCCGATTTGAAGCGTTTCATTCACACAGGATTAGTTTTTAGGATATGTGTATGTAAATTAATTTTTATGTAGGACGTTATCTGGAATATGTATGGTCTTTTTAGGCGGGATAAGGGATATATTGAAATCGTTTAGGTGGGTGTGTCAGCCACGCACTTGCAGACACAGATGAGTTAACTGATCCAATACGAAAATATATTTATTTATGTACTGAATTATGCAGGAAATAATAAACAAACCATATATATGGTATTAGTATCTCAAATTGTTTCGATTATACAATAAGTAATACAAAACACGCCTCTGTTACTATATTGCTCGTAGTCAGCAGTACAAGTTAGTTATGGTGCGTATATTTTTAATGAGCAACATCTATTTCAGACTCTTCAAATCAGCAAATTCTGTAATGATCTACTAACATTACCGTTTCCATGCGAGTAAAATGCTGTGTATATATGTTGAATTAATTTTTAATTTAACAAACAAATCATTACCTGCTTCAAAATTAATACTGTTAATAACAAATAAAAAACACAAAAGTATTGTTGAAACATGCAGTTAGCCTACTGTTAGCCTACTGTACGAATCATAAATATTCATTCAGATTTATGAGCACGTTGTCTTTTGTAAACATGTTGAACGCCCAATGTTTATGTTTATCTGATGTACGCGACTGTAATGTAGGCTATATGAACATACATTTTTAATAAGCAGAGGGAATTCCCGACATTAAACAAATAACCGTTTACATGTTTAGGACGTTTGCATTGAGAAAATGTACAGTGAGACTTCAGATATAAAAACGCTGACTTGTTATGTGATGTTTTCTCAATAAAATCTTATAATTTCCTATTCATTCAATAGAATGTATGCGAATACTAGGGAATACTAATATGGCGGCGCGGTGGCTTCACTTTTATAACGTCATGAGCAATCCAGTTCTCTATTATAGATATAAGACAATTATAGACAGTGATATAAACTCAAACTATGAGAAAAAAGTCAGAATTTATCTCTTCCAATTTTGGCTTTTCTTCTCCGAATTGCGAGACATAAACTGAGAACAGTGAGAAAAAAAAAGTCTGAATTGTGAGATATAAACTGAGAATTGTGAGTCAACATCTCACAATTTGACTTTTTTCTCAGAATTGTAAGTTTACATCTGGCAATTCCCTTTCCCCCAATTCTGCATTTATCACTTACAATTCAGACTTTGTTTTTCACAATTCAGATTTGTTCTCCCTCTGAGAATTCTCTATAGAATTTATAAAGAGTTTGTAACTCGCAATTCAGTTTTTTCTCAGAAACAAGGTCAGAATTTTGAGATTTAACTCTGATTTTGTTTCTCACAATTCTCACTTTATATTTTACAATTCGGACTTTGTTTCTCACAATTCAGACTTTTTTCCTCAGAAAAACTCACAATTTTGTTTATGTTTTTGTTTTTGTTTGTTTGTTTGTTTCCGCAATGGAATAAAAAATGAAAAAGGTAATAGTGACTTTTTTATCTCGCCTTTTCCTTGCAATTACAGATATAAACTGAGAACTGTGAGAAAAAAAGTCTGAATTGTGAGATATAAACTGAGAATTATGAGTCAACATCTCACAATTTGACTTTTTTCACAGAATTGTGAGTTTATATCTCGCAATTCCCCTTTTCCCTAATTCTGCATTTATCTCTCACAGCACAGACTTTGTTTCTCAGAATTCTTTATAGAATTTATAAAGAGTTTCTTACTCATGATTTTGTTTTGTTTTTTCCTCAGAAACAAAGTCAGAATTTTGAGATTTAACTTTACAAGTTTACATCTCTCAATTTAGACTTTGTTTCTCACAATTATCACATTATATCTTACAATTTGGACTTTGTTTATCACAATTCAGACCCCCCCCCCCCCCCCAAAAAAAAAAAAAACCTTACAATTTTGTTTTTGTTTTTTGTTTGTTTCCACAATCGAATAAAAAATGAAAAAGTTAATAGTGACTTTTTATCTCACTTTTTTCTTGCAATTGCAGGTTTATCTCAATTTTAACTTTTCCAAATTGTGAGATATAAACTGAGAACTGTGAGAAACAAAGTCTGAATTATGAAATATAAACTGAGTCAACATCTAACAATTCAACTTTTTTCTCAGAATTGTAAATTTATATCTTGCAGGTTTCCTTTCCCCTACTTTTGCATTTATCTCTCACAATTCGGACCTTTTTTCTAACAATTTGTATTTTTTTCCATCTCAGAATTTTTCATAGAATTTATTAAGAGTTTATAACTTGATAGAAATTAAGAGTTTATAACTTGATAGAAAATAGATTTTCTTGATTAATTGACTTCTATTAACTAAATAAAACCAGCATTTGCTGTGACCATACTTTGTGTTCAAAGCAGCCTTTGCCCAATAGGTGCATTTTCCAGGTAGCTTTGCTTTCTTGAAGCCTCTTGGAGATGTTGCCACAGTTCTTCTGGATTTAGTCTGTCTGTCTTCCTCTTTCTCATGGTGTTGACATATACGCCATTTGCTTTCACTTCTGTTTTTCTAAATCATGAAAAATGAGTCATGAGAAAAATAAAGTTATTAACACAGCAAGCAACATTAAACACGCATGATATTATCTGTGAGCTCCATAATGTCCATTTCCTGTTGTTTGAAAGTGCTTGCAAACCATCAGTGCTACTTCTATCTTGTCTTTCCCCAACCCCCAACTGCCAGAGAGTGCATCTGAAAGCCCTATTAGTGGTACATGACACTATATCGCTAATGCCTTGAGAGAGAATGAGACAGAGAAAGAAAGAGGAAGAGAGACGTACACAGTCATAAATTAATGACTAGACAATCTGGGTTAATTCCTGCTTCACTAAAACTATTTAAAGCTGGTATAGTGACTCATGAAGTGGCTTAGTTGTAGATTGAGATTTGAAACTAGTAAATAGGATATACATAGTGCAATCAAAATGTCCCTTAGAAGTGAAACCATTTACGATTAAATGATTATGATGAGTTGGGATGTTCTGCATAGGAGACAATTACAACACAGTGCATGATTGCAAGATAAATGTTTTATTAAAGGGTTTAATGCATACATTTTGAGTGAACACAACATTCACATACAGTACAGTGGGGTCAAAAATTTACACTGACAACCTTGGATTTTTTTTGTCTTTTAAATCCAGAAATTAACAGAAGACTGAGAATTTTAGTATATAAAATATTTTCAAATATACCAGTTTAAAGGAATAGTCAGATTAAGAGAAAATAAGTATAAAACCATAACAATAATCCACAGGTAATGACTTAATTATTGTTTTGTGAAGCCAAAAGCTGTGTGTTTGTAAGAAACAAATCATCATTAAAACATTTTAACATCAAACCAAGTCCTCTATCCTGGATATTGCTTTCTCCAGGGAAAACGTTGTCTCAGGAGAGAAATGTGCACAGATCAAGTAACATATAAAAGTTAAAACAGTGCAAAACAGCTTTAAACTTTTTCTCTGAAGGAAGTGTTATTATGGATTAAGGATTCATTTTAGACTTAAAAAAATGTCTTAAAGGGGTTATCGGATGCCCTTTTTTCACAAGTTTATATGATTCTTTAGGGTCTTAATGAAAGGTCTCTAATTCACTTTGGTTAAAAATTCTCAATAGTAGTGTAAAAAAGCACCCTTTTAATTTGTCAAAATCAGCTCTGCAAACTATCAGCTCTTTTTATCGAATGGGCCCTTTAAATGCAAATGAGCTCTGCTCGCCCCGCCCCTCTCTGTTGAAGGATTATGAGCTGTAATGTTTACTTTAAAAATGAAAGTAACATTGTCCTCTGCCTCTTATGTGGCTCAGAGGTCAGGAGTAAATGACTACTGCTATGTTCATTAGAACACCTCAGTCGCTCAATTAGAGTCTTCCTCTGCACCTGAGTCGACACAATGGCAATTGGTAAGACGCTCATGTCAATCAACTGTGTTTCGTCACAACGACAAGAAGCTGAGAATGAGCTGATTTTAAAAAGGGGATATTACTTTTAAAGATTAAAAAATTCCACTGGGTGGATTTTTATCATTGTTGGGTGGTTGTGTACACAAACTGCCAACACACATTAATGTTCAAACAACATGGAAAAGTTAGTTTTGCATCCAATGACCCCTTTAATAATGGAGTTGTTTTTTATAAATGCGCAGCTTTTGGATTCACAAGACGTTAATTAATGAACTGGAGTGGTGTTGATTTTTGTGACGTTTTTATCAGCTGTTTGGAATCTCATTCTGACGGCACCCATTCACTGCAGAAGATTCACTGGTGAGCATGTGATGGAATGCTAAATTTCTCCAAAGCTGATGAAGAAGCATGCATCTACATCTTGAATGGCCTGAGGGTGAGTAAATGTTTAGAAGATTTTCATTTTTAGATGAACTTTTCCTTTTAATTGTGGATCACTAAATCAAAAGCATGATGTACGAAGACATTCTGAAATTATTGTGAATTTTGGCTGATAAAATTGTAATCAAAAAGTGTGTTGTTAAAAAAAGAAAAAGAAGCAATTTCACTAGTGCTTTCAGACTTTTGGACCTCATTGTAAATCCTTATGTCTCTTTCTCCTTCACACACACACACACACACACACACACACACACACACACACACACACACACACACACACACACACACACACACACACACACACACACACACACACACACACACACACACACACACACAACACACACACACACACACACACACACACACACACACACACACACACACACACACAGTCTTTGCATCCATACATAATTCATAAACTTTAGTTTAAGTACAGAGATACACTCTTAAAAATACAGCAATGCCACAGAAGAATAATTTTTGGTTCCACATAGTCATTCAGTCAAAGGTTCTTTAAAGAACCATCTCTTTCCCTTTTGTGGAACAGAAAGGTTCTTCAGATGTTAAAGGTTCTTTATGGAACCATTTAGACACAAAAAAAAGGTATTCTATGGCATCGTCATTAACACCTTAGCACCTTTATTTTTAAGAGTGTAGTTTCCTAATATTCAAAATTTTCTCAGAGTCATAAATGCTGTATGACAATATGTTCAATATAAATACTTTGGCTTGCCAGATAAGATATGCTGGAGTTTTTTTGGCGATAAATTTTGCATACTGTGTTCATGTATGCTTTTAGAGAAATTATGTGATTGTCACTGCTATAAATCAATCAGTTTATTGGTCATTGATTAAGTGCAAATATGACTGGCTTTCAGTCCCTGCTTTGATTGAACTCGGCAATTGCCTTGATTGTCACAAGCTTACTGAGGTTTGTGAAAGGATAGGGTCATAAACATTTAATAAAAAAAGTGATACAGGTCCTTTTCAAAAAATTAGCATATTGTGATAAAGTTCATTATTTTCTGTAATGTACTAATAAACATTAGACTTTCATATATTTTAGATTCATTACACACAACTGAAGTAGTTCAAGCCTTTTATTGTTTTAATATTGATGATTTTGGCATACAGCTCATGAAAACCCTAAATTCCTATCTCAAAAAATTAGCATATTTCATCTGACCAATAAAGGAAAAGTGTTTTTAATACAAAAAAAGTCAACCTTCAAATAATTATGTTCAGTTATGCACTCAATACTTGGTCGGGAATCCTTTTGCAGAAATGACTGCTTCAATGCGGCGTGGCATGGAGGCAATCAGCCTGTGGCACTGCTGAGGTGTTATGGAGGCCCAGGATGCTTCGATAGCGGCCTTAAGCTCATCCAGAGTGTTGGGTCTTGCGTCTCTCAACTTTCTCTTCACAATATCCCCCAGATTCTCTATGGGGTTCAGGTCAGGAGAGTTGGCAGGCCAATTGAGCACAGTACTACCATGGTCAGTAAACCATTTACCAGTGGTTTTGGCACTGTGAGCAGGTGCCAGGTCGTGCTGAAAAATGAAATCTTCATCTCCATAAAGCTTTTCAGCAGATGGAAGCATGAAGTGCTCCAAAATCTCCTGATAGCTAGCTGCATTGACCCTGCCCTTGATAAAACACAGTGGACCAACACCAGCAGCTGACATGGCACCCCAGACCATCACTGACTGTGGGTACTTGACACTGGACTTCAGGCATTTTGGCATTTCCCTCTCCCCAGTCTTCCTCCAGACTCTGGCACCTTGATTTCCGAATGACATGCAAAATTTGCTTTCATCCGAAAAAAGTACTTTGGACCACTGCTTCTGCCGCCGTTTCTGGTTCAAAAGTGGCTTGACCTGGGGAATGCAGCATCTGTAGCCCATTTCCTGCACACGCCTGTACACGGTGGCTCTGGATGTTTCTACTCCAGACTCAGTCCACTGCTTCACTGCAAAAAATGCTTTTCTTACTTAGATTTTTTGTCTCGTTTCCAGCCAAAATATCTGAAAATTCTTATAGCAAGATGGATTTTCTAGACGAGTAAAAATTATTTTTTTGTTTTCAGAAAAAAACAAGCCAAAATTAAGTGATTTTTTGCTTAGAACAAGCAAATCTACCAGTGGGGTAAGAAAAAAAATCTTATTTCAAACAGAAAACAAGATTATTTTTCTTACCCCATTGGCAGATTATTTTGTATGTTTCTAGCTAAAACACCCTTAATTTTGACTATTTTTTTCTGAAAACAAGACAATAATTTTTACTCGTCTAGAAAATGCTTCTTGTTTTAAGAATTTTTAGATATTTTGTTGGAAACAAGACAAAAAAATCTAAGTAAGAAAAGCATTTTTTGCAGTGTTCCGCAGGTCCCCCAAGGTCTGGAATCGGTCCTTCTCCACAATCTTCCTCAGGGTCCGGTCCCCTCTTCTCGTTGTGCAGCGTTTTCTGCCACACTTTTTCCTTCCCACAGACTTCCCACTGAGGTGCCTTGATACAGCACTCTGGGAACAGCCTATTCGTTCAGAAATTTCTTTCTGTGTCTTACCCTCTTGCTTGAGGGTGTCAATGATGGCCTTCTGGACAGCAGTCAGGTCGGCAGTCTTACCCATGATTGCGGTTTTGAGTAATGAACCAGGCTGGGAGTTTTTAAAAGCCTCAGGAATCTTTTGCAGGTGTTTAGAGTTAATTAGTTGATTCAGATGATTAGGTTAATAGCTCGTTTAGACAACCTTTTCATGATATGCTAATTTTTTGAGATAGGAATTTTGGGTTTTCATGAGCTGTATGCCAAAATCATCAATATTAAAACAATAAAAGGCTTGAACTACTTCAGTTGTGTGTAATGAATCTGAAATATATGAAAGTCTAATGTTTATCAGTACATTACAGAAAATAATGAACTTTATCACAATATGCTAATTTTTTGAGAAGGACCTGTATATCACATAACTTTAAGGGGAGGATTACAATGGAGAGATGAGGAATAAGAATAAAATAAGTTGAAGTCACAGTTATGTTATTAAAACATCATAGTATGCTTCCCAATTCTGTGAAGTTGCTGCCAGGAACTTGCGGCGATGTTTCTGAACAGACAATTGCTTAAAAAAAACATGAATGTCATTGCACAATGTGTCATCATAGAAATCATATACATTCCTGTTAATCTGTAACTGAATGGAAGCAAATCTAAAAAATATGGCAAAAATAAATGTGCATGTCAAATTATGAAATTTCTTCTTTTAGTTTTAACCATGAGAGGACTGTTTGAGTTTAGAACATTTTTTAACCTTTTGTAAACATAAATATTTAGTCTTCCAATGCAAAATCTACCTCCCCTTTTCATTGCAGTCTGGCCCAGTACTGCCCCATATTTTGATCATTTCCTGGTACCTGCACAGGTACAGAAACGCCTGGAGAAATCAGACCTAAAGCAGAAAAAGAAGGACAAATTAGTGCACTTGTATCTATTAAAATAATAATTAATCTTCATCTGAACAGGTTTGGAGAAATGCAGCATTCCACCACTTGCTCACCAATGGATCTTCTGTAGTGAATGGGTGCCGTCAGAATGAAAGTCCAAACAGCTGATAAAAACATCACAATAATCCACAATTAATCCACACCACTTCAGTCAATGAATTAACATTTTACTATTTGAAAAGATGAAACAAAAAATAAGTAATTGATGGACTGGAATGGTGTAGATTACTTGTGGATTATTGTGATGTTTTTATCAGCTGTTCGGACTCTCATTCTGACGGCACCCATTAACTACAGAGGATCCTATGGTGAGCAAGTGATGTAATGCTACATTTCTCCAAATCTGATCAGATGAAAAAGCAAACTCATTTACATCTTAAAAGTAAGTATATTTTCGGCAAATATTAATTTTTGGGTGAACTTTTCCAACAAATAAAAATAGAAGTAAAGTGTTTCAAACAATAATTGCCAGGATCTTTAATAGGCTGTAGCTGTCATATAGACAGTAAATAAAGATCTGGTAGACACACCTGTGCTGGTATTAGTTGAAGGAGGAGGTGGTAGATGGGGAGAAGAGTACGATGTCTCAAATGAGCGAGGTGCAGATGGGGATGGAGGCAGCATGCATGAGTATGACGAGGCAGATGGAGAAGGAGCCGACTGTAAAGAAAAGTCCAGAGAGTGAGAAAAAAAAAAAACAGGCAGATTATAAATAACAAAACAGAACAATTTAAATAGTACTGAACAGTATCAACTAAGTAGTAAAAATAATGTTTTTAAATAAGGTTACTTTTAAACAATTTTCACTCAGAAATTGTTAATATCACAATTAATTACTAAGAAATGACAAGGAATGATGTTTCCTTCATGTGTTTGATGACTCATGTGATACTAGACTGCAAAAAATGCTTTTCTTACTTAGATTTTTGTCTTTTTTCCAGCCAAAATATCAAAAAATTATTCAGAAGGATTTTCTAGACGAGTAAAATTTTTTTCTTGTTTTCAGAAAAAAAAAAACAAGTCAAAATGAAGTGAGTTTTTGCTTAGAACAAGCAAAATAATCTGCCAATGGGGTAAGCAAAAAATCAATTTCAAACAGAAAACAAGATTGTTTTTTCTTATCACAATGGCAGATTATTTTGCTTGTTTCAAGCAAAAACACACTTAATTTTGACTTTTTTCTGAAAACAAGACAATTTTTATTCATCTTGAAAAGCCCTCTTGATTTAAGAATTTTTAAATGTTTAGTCTTGAAACAAGACAAAAAATCTAAGAAAAGCATTTTTTGAAATGTACTGTCTGAAATCTTAAGCATTAAATAATGCCTATTACTTTTTTTTTTCAGAAAAATAGTATGCACTACACATTCAGTAAGCAGTCAGCTAGTAGTCTACTCCATACTAAAAAGGTATTTTAGTGATCAGTGATGACAGTTTCATTGTCACCACAAGAGGGCGCCAATACATAATAGTACAGATAAGTGCATTGTTTTGCTATATAGAAATGTGAATCTTAGTTGTCCCACCTGGACCCCAGAGTAGACTGACAGAGAGTTATAACTGGGGATAGCCGTGTCACTCTGACTGAGCATGGATGCTAAACACCAGAAACAAATATGTGAGGGGGAAAAAAACATTATATGAGGAACAGCATAGCTCAAACATTAAGCAAGCAAGTAAATAAATATTTCTGGTACAATTCCAAAATTGGTTTAAAGCTTTTAAGCAAAAGCGTTTTCCTTTAAATGTTTCTAAGTTCACTTGAAACAAACAAGTAGTCAAGAGTCAAGTACTGTATGCAAATATCTCCATGTAAATCTTCATTCCCACCTGCGCTGTTGCCATGTGGATGATGATAGATGGCTGAGTTAAAGGATGTGCTCAGTGAAGTGTGTGTTTGAGCACAGGAAGTACTGGCCGAAGACCGTCTCTGGTTTCGCAGCTTCTCCTCACGCCTCCATTTGGCTCTTCGATTGGAAAACCACACCTGTCAATCAAGGTTCAATAGAAAATCTGAAATTATATTTATTTTGGTGCTTTTGTGAAGTCAACATAAAGACAGTGGCAGTTACATACTTGTATCCTTGCCTCTGGAAGGTCGATTTTGTTTGCAAGTCGTTCCCGTGCAAAAACATCCGGATAATGTGTTCTCTCAAACTCTAAATGAAGTTTGGTAGTTACATTTTTGTCTTTAAAAAAAAAGCTTGGTTTTAGTGTCATTCATATTTTTGAAGCTTTTTTCCTACCTTTTTCCAAGGCCTCAATCTGCTCTGTTGTGAAGCTGGTTCTGTTGCGCTGAAGTTTCCTCTTCAACTGCAGCCTCAGTTGAGACTCCTCTCCCTCATCTCTTTCCACACTCCGTCCTGACATCCTCCTATCCGTCTCCACCAGGCAGCCATCTGAAACTGAATTTAAAAAAGTTGCTTATCTAGAATAAAATACATAAATTTTAAATAATAATAATAAAGTAGCTGACATTACAAAGTGTGGAAGCTGGGAACAATTATTTGAATTCTTAAGGATTAGATCTGTTTGACTATTTTACAATAATAATAAATCATCAAACCCAAAACATACGTGTAATATGGGAATTATGTATATAATTAAAATTGCTAAAAAGTCTTAAAAATCCTAAACTGTAGCTTCTTCAAAAATCTGTTTTAGTCAAACTAAATTGACATGCTTAAAATTAATTTCAAGCATTTAAAGGGATAGTGCACCCAACAATGTCATAAACTGTATGTTTTTCTATGGAACACAAAATATGCACAAAATAGTAGTATTTTGAAGAAATATTGTAGGTAACCAAACAGTTTTGGGTCGCTTTGACTTTCATAGTATTTTTGGTTCATACTAAAGAAGTGAATGGGTGAATATCTTCTTTTGTGTCCAACAGAAGAAATTCATACAAGGAAAAATCGAAAATTTAGTCCATTTGACTAGTAGAAAGTTTGAAAATACTGATCAGATTTTTGTGCTTTATTTTAGTGTGTGTTCTAAAAGGTCAAACATATGTGACCCTGGACCACAAAAACAGTTTTAAGTAGCACAGGTATATTTGTAGCAGTAGCTAAAAGTACACTGTTGCACGTGTCAAAATTATCGTTTTTTCTTTAATGCCAAAAATCTTTAGGATATTTAGTAAAGATCATGTAAAGATATCCTACCATAAATATATCAAAACTTAATTTTTGATTAGTAATATGCATTGCTAAGAACTTCATTTGGACAATTTAAAGGCGATTTTTTAATTTTTTTGCACACTCAGATTTTCATATAGTTGTATCTTGGCCAGATATTGTCCTATCCTAACAAACCTAACATCAATGGAAAGCTTATTTTTTCAGATTTTAGTTATATAATTCTCAATTTCTGGTTTTATGGTTCAGGGTTATAACAGTGTTTTCTATCAAGCGTCTCACCAGTGCTGTGCTGGGTGGGAACTGTGTTCTGCTGATGGTACCAGTCATTCGCTCCACTCCAGTTTGAGCTGCTCTGGATATTCAGCATAGTCAACCTCTCAAACATCATGTACCTTCCCACTACAGCCTCAGAATAAAAAGAGACACAAGAATTGATTTAACTGAGACTCCCAAAGACAGTTTGACCTTTGACCCCCATTTGTTTTTATACAAAAAATTCATGTGAGCATGAGTTTAAAGTGAATTACATTAGCATCATTCTATACATAAATAGGAAGAGTATGTTACATGCGAGAGTTAGTCCACTGTATATTTATTAATACTAACAGTATTTATTTATTAGGTTGTCATGTGTTTGTCCTAGGTGTACAGATTTGTGCATTAGAATAAATGTGAATTAAAAACATACATGCATACAACATATCTGACCCTGGACCACAAAACCAGTATATTTGTAGCAATAGCCAAAAATATATTGTATGGCTCAAAATTATTGATTTTTCTTTTATGCCAAAATCCATCGTTAGGATATTAAGTAAAGATTATGTTCCATGAAGATATTTTGTAAAATTCCTACTGTAAATATATCAAAACTTAATTTTTGATCAATAGTATGCATTGCAAGAAGTTCAGTCGGACAACTTTAAAGGCGATTTTCTCAATATTTTGATTCCAGATTCCAGAAATAGTTGTATCTTGGCCAAATATTGTCCTATCAATCCATACATCAATACAAAGCTTATTTATTCAGCTTTCAGAGGGTGAAACACTTGAGTGGTAGAAATTTTTTAAATACTGATTTTGAAAGTACAACATGTACACATATGAGTGCATTATTTCAATGTGTCAATAGTAACTAAAATCAATTTATGACAACTCACGAGTGGTTTTGTGGTTCAGGGTGACTTATTAACGGTCTATGACTTTCAAGAAAACTAACCTTATAGTGACACAAGCTGTGTATGTGTTCAATTAACTGTTTTTGTTTTCTAGGCAATAATGGAAGTAATGTTTAATAGCATTTTTGTAGCTGCAAGAAAAGACATTTGGCATCTGTAGTTGCCAGAAATTCACGGTCAAAAATTCTGAGACAATGTTTCAGGTATTTGGTAGCGGCATATTGGTTCAGCAACTTATTTCAGCATATTTCATTAATGATATCATGTTAATATACTAAACTACATGAAGTACCAAAACCTGCTTTTTGCCTTAAATTTGACTAATTACTACTGATACAAGTGCTAAAGTAGAAAAGCATGATGAATTGCAAGTGGCCGGTCCATAAAACATGGCCAATACTACAGACAGTGCACATGGTTACACACACAAAGAACGTCAGAGTAACACAAATGACATTAAAATAACTCATTGAACACCAACTAAATCAAATAATACACCTTATAAATGACTAATAACAAAGAAAAATGATTCACATCAAATATAAAATGTGATGTCTCACACAGGAATGTCCTACGAATTGTCAAGATAAATTTGTTGTAAGCTAATGTTCAACCATTACAAATTTGTTTACAATGTAAAATATACAGTTAACAGGTTTACAGTAGTAAAATGTGTGGACAATACATCAGTTTCTAACAAAATTATAATAAAGTGCAAAAAAATAGTAACTCACCAGCTGTTACATTACGAGTACGAGCACCACAGCAATGTTATCCCTCTTTTTGAAGTGTTATTAAAGGTTTGCTTGCCCACTTGCTTTGTTAACAATGAACTATGTGAGGAGTGACAGAGAGATAGAAATGCATCTGCAGGCACTTTTGCCTTGGAAGAGAGAAAGAGAGAGAGAGAGAAAGCGAGAGAGAGAGAGAAAGAGTGACACAGCGAGTCAACATCAGTGTCAAGTTTGAACTTAATGCCAGAGAGAGAGAGCAGCAAAAAGAAAAAAAAAACACTACAGATAATAGAGTGATGAAAAAGAAGAGGGGGGATGGCAGAAAAAAAGCAGTTTAATATTAATTAGCATGCACACGTTAAAAGTTGAATTTTGGAGGAAAATTAGATGAATGTTGGACATTTCCTGAAGTGGGAATGTTTGCATTTCTTCTCACAACTTATAAAAACACATTAATTGTATAGTCTGTTTGTTTCAGCATGACTGAATCCACAGGTTTGGATTTATATATAGATAGTTTATAAGCAAGACTGCTCAAGATGCAGATATGTCAGTTGTTACAATTGCAAATATTTGGAAAACGCTGGGAAAAATCATTTTGAACAGGAAAATGTGTATATTTGTATATTTTTTAAAGACTTGTTTCATTAAATCTAAAAAAAACCAAATGAGCATTTTTTTTCTCTCTCCACTGTTCAAAAATCCATCTCATTATTTTATCCACAGAATAAAATGCACAAAAAGGGAAAAATGATATGGGTTAAATCAGTTCAATTAAGTCTGATTAAATTATATTTGATGTGACCTTCCTCACTGAATGCATTTTATCATAACAAATTAAAATAAATATTAGTTTCTTTGAATTAAGCACATAGATTTCCCAGTATTAATATTGTATATGTAATGTGATAAACACAATAAATTATATGTTGAAGAAGCAATAATGAGAGAGCAATGAGAGCTAGATGAGGGTATAAATAAACCAGTGTGTGTGTGTGTGTGTGTGTAGGTAGGGGAACAGGGGGATGCCACATTATTTTATTTCCAGTTGACTAGACTTTACATCCCCACACTTCTTTATCAAGCAGTTCCATATTTGTGCTCTGAAGGAAAATATCTGTAAAAAATACATGAAATAAAATGAATACAATTAAATATATTTTAAAATATCAATTATTAGTAATAAAAAATAATAATATTATTATTAAAACAGGTTTATTTACTTATTTTTATGTCTAAGGACATCTTAATAATAATGATAATTATTATTATTAATATTGGTATTCCTGTCGTTGTTATAAACACACACACACACACACACACACACACACACACACACACACACACACACACACACACACACACACACATATATATATATATATTTTTTTTTATTTTTTTTTTTAATCATGAGAAGCATACATGTGTCCAACCTTTTGACTGTGCAGTATTATAACATATTAACCAGTCATTTTGGATTATGTACAGATGTGCATTATTTACTGCGATTGTGTGTATGTGTCACTATAGTTGTTCTGTGATTAACTAATGTTTCATGTATTCATGAGCGCGGTCACGTGACCGGTGCGGGTCCAAGGATGTGTGTGTTCATGCAAAGATTCATATAGCTTTAGGACATGCATTTTTTTGTAACTAACCCCCAACCCCATCATCTCTCTACCTCTTTTTTTAGCGCTGGGGGTTAAAAGTGGGGCGGGAGGGGGCTGTGGAGAGAGAAGATGTGGTCACCATAGCAACAATGCCAGGACAAATATTCATCAAGTCCTTAAAAACAAAGCCGAGCGGAGCAGCTTTATAAAAAAACTCGTGTAGTTCATCCTGGGACAGTCAGCAGAGAGACGCAGAGATGCGAACGACTTAACTAACAACACTTAACTTAGAAAAAATTAATTTCTTTCTCAGGTAGGCTAATTAAAAAGAAGCTCGGCTTTTTTGTTTATCATAGGTGTTGTCGTTACTTTTTGGAACGGTGGTTTCCTTCAACGCGTTTTTTTTCCGTTTCTGTCCATCCTGTTGGTTCACTTATGCAGTTTCTCCGTCGTTTTTTCCTCGTGTTGTGTTGCCCCTGGCGACACCGTGCAGCATCCTCTCTCTCCCGCCCCTCCTCCCTCTCTCTCTCCCTCCTCTCTGTCCCTGTCACCTTCAATCGTGCTGTAAAAGCAGACACAGTGCCTGAGGACAGAGCGAGAGGAACACAACCGAGACAGAGACACAGCAGCAGCACAACAGAAGAGGAAGGTGAACACGGAGTCATGTAGTGATTATCGTCGGCATCTGTCCGCTTCACCCATTATTAATAACAGCGTTAGCGCCCCCTTGTGCCAGTTACCAAATCAGTTACAGAACAAAAATTTACAGATAATGTACTCACCCCCCTTGTCATCCAAGATGTTCATGCCTTTCTTTCTTCAGTTGTGAAGAAATTTTGTTTTTTGAGGAAAACATTTCCAGATTGTTCTCCATAATGGACTTCTATGGTGCCCCTGAGTTTGAACTTCCAAAATGCAGTTTAAATGCAGCTTCAAAGGGCTCTAGTCTAAATGATCCCAGGCGAGGAAGAAAGACCTTATTTAGCGTAACGATCGGTTATTTTCTAAAAACATTTACAATTTATATACTTTTTAAACCTTTACACAGATTACACACGACGAGCATTTGAGGTTAAAAAGTATATAAATTGTAATCTTTTTTAGAAAATGATCGATCGTTTTGCTAGATAATAGACGATTTCCTCGTCTGTGATCGTTTAGAGCCCTTTGAAGCTGCATTTAAACTGCATTTTGGAAGATCAAACTCAGGGGCACCATAGAAGTCCATTATATGGAGAGAAATTCTGAAATGTTTTCTTCAAAAAACATAATTTCCTTACGACTTAAGAAAGAAAGACATGAACATCTTGGATGACAAGGGGGTGAGTACATTATCTGTAAATTTTTATTCTGAAAGTGAACTACTCCTTTAAACATTTGAAAATTAAAGGGGTCATATGATGCAGTTTCTTGTTTTGCTCTTTGGAATGTTATGTTATGTCTTTGTTATGTTATATCTCAAAGAGATATTTATTATAAAAAATCAGACTCAGCCATGCCTTTCTAAAACATGCTCATTCACATATCCACGTCAGGATATGCCTAGATTTGCATAACACCGCCCATATGTATATAGAGACAGAGCGCATGTAGCTCTCTATTGACTTTGTATTGCGGAAAGCGGACTCCTTGTCATTTCTGACTTAAAACAATAAACATAACAATGTCTAGAAGCTGCTATGAGACAAGGTGTACAGTAAACAAGCTAAAAAACACAGAACTGTGTTTTTATAAGCTGTCGACCCAAAAAAAAAAAACAATTGTTTAAGGACACAAATAGTAAATGTCAGTGTATTTCACATTGGGCCATTCAATTGGAACATTTCTCCAACAAAAGGAAGGTAAGGAAAATGTGCACTGACACAGACCAATAAAATTTAGTTTATAAATATATCTTTCAGGGTGGTGATATAATCCTTTGACATGGTTAAAAATAATGAATGTTTACTGTTGCTGTTAAATTTCCCTCCAGCGGGCGTAGTTGTGGAGACACAGTGTGTTTCATTGCAAAAGCGATAGTACTTTGTTTAGCCTTCCAAATGAGGACACAACTAGAAATCAGTCTTTAAGTTATATTTACAACACTGTTCAAGGCAAATATTCGAGTGGGTGCTGCGCATTTCACAGAGGACTGTTTACTGAACCTGGGAGAGCAGCGTACAATGCCAGCTGTACACTAAGGGTTAAGGCTATAAAGTGGGGCAATTCCAGCGTTGCAAGGACAGTCTGCGCTTTTGACTGATGGCCTGTAAGTACATTTTCATATTTAAAGAGAGTGTAGAGTAATGCTTATTGTTTCTCATTCTACGATCGAAAATGCAAACATGGTGTTATGTATACGTGACGCAATGTGACGCAACGTGATGCAACGCGCAAAAAGACTGTATGAGTCATTATAATCAGTAGTTATGTCCCCACTAGATGCAACAAATGCCTCTTTTATAATGGGTTTTATTGTTTCTGTCTCGTCACACCGAGAAATGGCATCACAAGATAATAAGGGCTGTAACATTTTCATCACACGCTTGAGGTATTCAGGCAATCACAACGCACCGGACAGCTGGCCAATCAGAGAACACCTCGCTTTTCATCAATGATGAGTTTTAATAAAAGTCAAAGCGTTTCAGAAAGGCGGAGCAGAGAGGAGCAACAATAATGTACAGTATGTGGAAAATAATATGTTTTTTTAACCTCAAACTGTATAAACACATTGCATTACACCAAATACACAAAATAATGCTCTTTTTTGCAACATCATATGACCCCTTTAAACTTCTGTCAGCATTTACACCCTCAAGTTGTTCCATTGACCATATAAGCAAAAATGCTTATTCCATATTAGGAAGTCACTACTACTACTACATTAATGCATTAATCTAGAACTAAAGTACCATTTTACTCCATATTTCTCCCAACATGGGGACAGGAGATGTTTCAATAAATAGCAAAAAAGTAACTGGTGTTACTCAGATATTTTCTTGAAAATTAAAAAGTAATGCATTAATTACTAACCTGTTTTGGTAACTTGCGTTACTTGTAATGCATTACCCCCAACACTGGTCACTACCATTGGCTACCCACATTCCTCAAAACATCTTCTTTTGTGTTTTGTGTAAAAGAAACTCGAACAGGTTTGGAAAAACAAGGGCGTGCAGAGCTGGGTAGTAATTTATTACATGTAATCTGGATTACTTAATCAGATTCCAAAAGTACTTGCAATTAGAGTAAATTACATTTAAAATAGTCCTAATCAGACTACAATTACTTTTTTATGTATTACATGATTATTTTCACAATTGCAATAAATTATTCATAATTTATTGATTTCCCCTAATTCCTCTTTTTCATCTTTTAAAATTTCCTTTCTAAAACAGCCTACTGTTTATGTACACTCAGTCCAGTTTTGTGGGCATGCACAAAAAGCAGTCACTACTTAGGTGGCTACTTTGCATTTGACCACTGGTTTGCAAAAATCATTCCAGGTTTAAGAAGTGTTTTAATATTGGATCAACTATTGATGAACACATTCATTTTTATTTGAATTATCACTCTAAAAGTCATTTTAACCATGCATTTCTCTGTCTTTGGAAGGCTTTTGTCTTACAAACACATTAAAATGCACACATTTACAAACTTTTTTTGTCATCTAAACCTCATTCACCTAATATATTTAGCTGAAGCACACATGATATTTTAAAATAAATATTTTTATAATTAAGTATCACATTTGCATGTTCACAGTTGTCTTACACACTCAACATGCAGGTAAACAAATAAAATATTTATTTTTTTAGTATGGTTTTTTTTTTTTTTTTTTTTTTTGATTGATTGATTGATTGATTATTTGTTTTTATACCTGATCCTGATTCTGGTCAATTGTAGATCCATTTATTTATTTATTTTAAGAGATCATGAATTGCATTTTATAAAATTTCTAAATGTTTTCTGATGTCCACTTATAATGTTGTTAAACAATTACATCAACTGCAGTTATAATATTTTCTAGATATCTTTTCTACTCTGTTTATGGCCCTCTGGTTTAAACACTCCACTTTATGTTTCACGTCTTTTTTAAGACATCAGTGTAAACATCCACTATTATGACTGCTACTGTATTATTCTTGTGGAACACATGATTACATTTGTTTTATGATGCTACAGTTTATTACATGTACAGCAGGAAGTCATGTCCTGATTTATTATCTCTATTTTATAATACAAGTAGAAAGTGGGTCATTTCGGCAGCTTGGTTTCAGTGAAGTTGTTTTTACACTAACAAGGAAGCCTTGAGGTCACTTCAACGTACATTATATTTTTTAAAGTACAGTTTATTTACTTTAATACTCCAATTTCATGAGCCATTATCCAGTCTACTAAGAAAGCACTGTAATTCCATAATGTTACAAAAATATATAAATAAATAAAAATAAATAATTACGAAGATAATATTGATGATGTTATTACATTTTTTCTATCGCTCATCAGTATGTAAATTTGGTACATAATACATATATTGTTGTTTAACAGAAGAAAGAAATTCAGACAGGTTTGAAAGGACATATTAGCAAATGGATAACATTTTTATTTTTGGTTAAACCGTCCCTTTAACAAAGTTCTTTTTGTGTGCGTGTAAAATAGCTAAATTTCATTGCAAACATTTTCTGTACATTTGTTTTACTGCTGTTTATTATTTTTTTATTATGCTTCTTTCGGGAATATCTAATTCTGATTCTATAAAAAAGTCAGGCAGACATAAAATGTTATATTTTGTACGCTGTTTTTGACCTTCTGGTTTAAATACTTTACTTTAAGGGTCAATATAAATGTCCACTGCTAGGATAACAACTTTGGATATGAAATAATATGAACTTTGCAAATGAAATAATTATTCTACATGTCGATTAAAGGTCCAGCAGGAAGCCTGATCCTGATTTATTATCTCTATTTCATAATAAAAGTAGAAAGGGGTCATTTTGGCAACTTGGTTTCAATAAAAGCTGTTTTAAAAATAATGAAGTTTTGAGTTCATGTTACATTATGTTTTTGAAGTACAGTTTATGTACTTTATTGCCTCAGTTAATGTTACAAAAATCATTAATTACTCGAAAATAATGGTGATGATGATAATGATGCCAGTGTTATTATAGTTATTATATACATTCCAGAGTCCAGATCTCTTCCAAGGAGATGTTACACCAGCAATCCATGCAAGCATGACATGACAGATGCAATAACTTATGATTACACCGGTTATTATAGAGTGATTGATTTTAACACTTCAGCATGTGGCCAAACAAAATAATGACCACAAAATAAATGCAACTCTTTGTTTATAACTTCCCAGTCATTACGTGTGGGCCTCTACTAAACCTGTTATGCCTGTTTCTCAGTCTTGTGCATGCAAAAAGAGACTGATTGTTAAAACTTGTTTACAAAAGTCCCTGCAACCCACACAGTAGTATTAAATGACATATGCCACACAATTTAAAACTGAAGTAATTAAGCAGCTTTTTCACGGGAAACAATCAAATCAACTATTTTTCAACAAAGCCACTACAAGTTGAAGCCTTACTATGCTGTTTAAATGACATAAATGATTGACTTATACTGGGCTGTATATTTTGAAACCTGCATTCTTTAGCTCACTGCAAAAACCTTGCTCTGCCACATTCCCGGTCAAATTCCCCGAAACAAACCAGAGAAACCAAAACTGCTAGAGTGTGAATAGGTGGGCGGGGCTTGTAGTCACGGAGGGCGGGACGAACGCTCCTGATTGGTCATTGTAGGATAGGTAGACAGGTCGTTTAAAAAAAAAAGATCTCAGTGGTTGTTTTTTCATTAGCGAAACTTCCGAAGTCTCGAGCTTCACTGTGTTCTCCTTTCTTCGTCGAACAAGGAAGTGATTATTTCCAGAAACAATCATTTTCAGGATTTGCGTTCATCCCAGCCAAATTATAAACAAAGTTTATGTTTTCTGAAGACTCCGGAACAAAGGTATTTTAATAGGATGCGGCACACCTCAGGTATTCGGACTGCCTTCGTCATATTGATTGGTAGGTGGATATCTTTAGCTATTAAACTATATTTTTAGAAGAAAAAGAATTTGTTAACAAAGTAACAAATAATGTTGGATTGTAACTTCATTGTTTTGTTTTATGTTGGGCGCCATGCAGGGTTATGGATGGGCGAGGCTCAAGGTAAGAAAATTGACCTAATTTGCACAAGGTTTGTGTTTGTCTGTCAGACAATGAATACTTGAAACATTATTATATCAGTTTATAAATTTAAATTGATTATATATTATCAATGTGTTTCTCTCAGAATGTGGTCGGCCACAAATGTCTAACAGAATAGTTGGAGGTTCCTCTGCGTCAGAAGGCGCTTGGCCGTGGCAGGTGGATATCCAGGTAAGAATGGCAGCCATTATGAATCTAAAGTTTTGAAAAACTGAGTCAGAGTTCACAGGTTTCAGTTACCTGGAATACATTCATGAAGCTCAGTCGAACAACACAGAAATCTTAGTTTAAACCATAACCTGATCAAATGTATGCCGTGAATGGAATCATCATTAAATTTTTTATTTATTTTATTCTTCATATAATCCGTAGTAATTATTCATAATATTACGTATTAATCAAAAAGGTGTAGGCTAAAGCCTTATTAACCTTATTTTACCTACCCCTTTTTTATAAAAAGTGTCACTTCCACTTTCAGGATTTAATCTATACAAAGAGTTACAAAAACAAAACTGTTACTTAAAGAAATAGTTCACTGAAATTTGCAGAAATTTAGCATTACATCACTTGCTGACCATTGGATTTTGTGCAGTGCAGGGGAGCTGCTAGACCTAAAGCTCTACTGGGGCCCCATTACTCATATCACTTTTCTTTTTTGAAAGCCAGTTGCATTTACAACACAATTAACGGCATGGATATCTGCGTGTATAGACTTTGGTTAAACTGCGTTGCTTTTAAAAACGTTAATTCAGTTGTTGCATATAGTTTAATGTCTTTATTTTGGAATTATGAAAGTAAATTATAACTCAAATTTGAGATTTTACTGGGGCACAGCAGATTTTTACTGGGGCACGTCTAGCAATGCCCCTGGTGCAGTGAATGGGTGCCGTCAAGAGTGAAAATCCGAAAAGCATATAAAAAGATCACGTAAAGCACAAGTAATCCTTGTTTAAGCACTTGTTTTGTATGATTTTACTAGAAAAGGTTTTATCATATGTAAATATAAATCATGTATAATCTTAATTGCTGTATTTTTGTTTTATTTGGTTTTTATTTATGTTGTATTTGTAACTCAGTTTTTGAAGAAAGCCTTAGATGCTGGGATTAAAATGTTTACTACTAGCTATTACTTCATACAATTAATCCACACAAATCCAATCCATCAATTAGTGACTTGGAAAGTGAAAAGCTGTGTTTGTAAGAAGTAAGTCTATCATGAAAATGTTTTATTTTTTTACTTTTAAGTCCTGTATCCATAATAATTTTTTCTCTAGTAAAAAAGTTGTCTCATCTGAACCAGAAGAGCAATAGACACAACTCAAGCACCATTTACAAGTGAAATAAAATGTTTAGAACTGTTCTAACACTTCTGTGTTGGTGGTTTTTGACTGGAGGAAGCGTTATTATGATTGTTGTCAGAAGGAATGGGTTAAAGTTAAAACACCTTTATACAAATATGCAGCTTTTCACTTCACAAGATGTTAATTGATACAAGTGATGTAATGTACAAGTGATATCATGTGAAAAATTTCCCAAATCTGTTCCGATGAACAAACAAACCGATCTACATCTTGAATGGCCCGTGGGTTGACACATTTTCAGAAAATGTACATTTTTGGGCAAGCAAAAAAAAAAAAGACTAAAATGTATTGACCCCTTTATACATAACAGGAAATTACACCTTTAAAATGAAATCAATACATTTGTTAAAGTATTTAAGATATAAATGATTAAAGAGCTATTTTAGTTTTTCCACATTTATATATATATATATATTTATAATAAAAAATTATTATTATTTTTTTTCTTGGTATTATTTTTTTATTTTACATTTCTCCTTTCCTTTATTTTTTAATATAAACAACCAACGTTTACAAAGTTGACTGAATCAAGATATCAGTAAACTTTAATTAGTTTAATGTCAAGGTTTAGGATACATTCTGAATTGTCTGTCAAATCTGTTTTCTTATCAATTTCCTCTTGATCTCTGGCTGATGTGTGTTTAGACTGAAAAAGAAGGTCATGTGTGTGGAGGAACTATCATCTCAGAGAACTGGGTGCTGTCTGCTGCACATTGCTTTCCCAAGTAGGTTTTACACCTTTTTTTTAACACCCATATCATTCTTGTTTGTTTATTTTTCTTCCCTCTATATAACATCTTGATTTTTTTTGTTTATTTTTTTCCCTCTGTCCAGTCCTAATGACATCTACCACTACATAATTTACGCGGGCCGGCAGCAGCTGAACGGCTGGAACCCAGACGAGACCAGCCATAGGATCAGCCGCGTGGTGGTTCCTCTGGGTTACACGGACCCTCAGCTTGGACAGGATATCGCTCTAGTGCAGCTGGCCACACCTGTTAGGTGGTCCGACCGCATTCAGCCTGTCTGCTTGCCATATGCCAATGTGGAGTTTAATAGCGACATGAGGTGCATGATCACCGGATGGGGTGACATCAGAAATGGAGGTGAGTGAGAGCTAAATGAAACCCGTCTGAAATTTCGTCCATGAGCAGGTTGTGATGTTAAAAGTGTTTAACTAAGAAATGTCATTCGATTTCAACATGAAATAGAACCTCTAAGTTACAGCTGATATTAAATTCAATATTATTTTGTATAAATAATAAATGTAACACCCCTAATTTTCTTTTAAATTTAGTATCACAACAGTAAAGGAATAGTTCACTCAAAAATAGGGTTTGGGTATCATTTGAATTTTATCGATTCCAGTTCCGGTTCCGATTCTGCTTAGAGATTCCGATTCTTATTGATTCCTAAATTCGATTCCAATAAAAACTAAAAGACCATTAAAAAGTCAAATTTTTTACATGTCAAACATATTTATTCTATCTTTTGCCTATGGTTTTACCAAAAAGTACCCCACAGCCTACAGCAGACATTGAATATAATTATTTAAATGTAAAATAAAACCGCATCTTCACTGTAAGTATTACACATGCTTTGTTATAAAGGAATATAAGGAATATAATTTGTTGCTGCTTTAAGAGGCACATGGATCCAATGTACTGTTACACACATTTTTTCATTCTCAACTGTTTAAAAAATGTGCACACCTTGAGCTAAAAGATAACTTTAATTGTCTGTGTTCTGCTTTGTCTCTGAGCGCAAGTTCTCTTTCTTGCTTTTAAAAACACAACATCAAAGAAACATTGATAAATCAATCACGTCCCGTTTCATGAAAGTCACATTACATGATTTTGCTGATTTGCATTTGAAATTAGGCTTTTATGGAGAAGCGGAAGCACGCCAATGGAAAGGGGACGGAATGGGGCGCAATAATCGTTTCATTTCGATTAACGAAAAGATATTCAGTCAGTTAATGACTTTCTTTTGTTCTTTGATTAACATTAATGACAGACAGCTTGTTTATTAGACGGCTGTCTTTTTAACACCGAACCCAGATAAATACTGTTACACATGTGTTTTCTTTCTCACCTGTTGTCGTTCACTCAAGACAAAAAACGCTGTGTTTATGAGGATATGCTGATGTATTTCGTGCCCAGGTCCCAGGTCAGAAAAGTAGCAAGGACTGGGGTTCAACCGTAAATTGACGAAGCTACCAGAATATTCCGTGTGCACAAAGAAAACAAAAATAACAACTTTATTCAACAATTCTTCTCTGCCATAGCAGATGGGATGAGGAAGAAAACAATTGTTGAATAAAGTTGTTCTTTTAGTTTTCTTTGTGAACACAAAGTATTCTCGTAGTTTTGTAAAATTATGGTGGAACCACGTCACATAGACTATGTTATGATTTTATTGATGCATTTGCTATTTTTCTAGGCCTGGGAACATTTCAGTTGTGTTGCTGTCTATTGAGGGTCAGAAAGCTCTTGGAATTTTCATCAAAAATATCTTAATTTGTATTTCGAAGGTGAACGAAGGTCATAGGGGTTTGAAACGACATGATGGTAATAATTAATGACAGAATTTTCATTGTTATGTGTTGGTGGTTTTTACTATCCCTTTAAATGTAAAATGTAGAAAATAAATAATGGAAATTAGATGGCATTTATTAGTGTTTTTAAATATTGAGTGTGTCAGATGACAGCAAACGTATTTAAATAAGTACAATTAAAGATGCTTTTTTATTTAGTGTGAAACAATCAAAAAAGGGTGTGGCTTGTTTTACATTTGATCACTTGAAATATATACATGTTAGATGACAGCAAAGGTGGTCTAAATGTAAAAATAGAGGAAATATTATGCACAATTAAATATCCAATATGGAAATTTAATCAGAAATAATTCTAATTATGCTAATTTGCTGCTCAGGAAACATTTATTCTTATCGAAGTTAAAAATTGTGCTGCTTCATTTTTTTTTTTTTTTTTGTGGACACACTTTCAAAAGTGAAGTGTAAATAAATTACAATAAATTGATTAAAATTAATACTTTTATGCATTAAATTTATTAAAAGTGACAGTGAAGACATTTATTATATTACAAAAGATTTCAGTTTCAAAGAAATGCTCTTCATTTGAACTTTCTATTCATCAAAGAATCCAGCAGAAAAAAAGAAACATGATCATGGTTTCCACTTAAATTATTAAGCAGAAAAATATGTTTTCGACCCTAATAAGAAGCTTTCTTATTCTTATTAAGAATTAAGCATTATTTGATTTTTCGATTATTGATTATTGGATCATGTGACATTTAAGACTGGAGTAATGACTGCTGAAAATTCAGCTTTTCTGTCCCAGAAATAAATTACATTTTAAAATATATTGCAATTGTAAACTTTCATTTTAAATAGTTTTTACTGTATTTTTGATAATGCAAATTTGATCAATTCAAACAATGCAGCATTGGTGATCATAAAAGATTCAACTAAAAGCACTAAAGAATTGGTGATTGCGACAGACAATGAATAAAGAAATTCTCGTTCCTTCAGTGTGTGCAAAGACAAAAGCAATAATCTTGTTGTATCTGTCTTGTTCAGTTGCTCTGCAGGGCGTTGGGGTGTTGCAGGAAGTCCAACTGCCAATCATTGACTCCCAGACTTGTCAGGATATGTATCTGATAAACCCCACAGAGAACATTGACATTCGCCATGACATGATGTGTGCTGGCTTCCAAGAAGGGGGCAAAGACTCCTGCCAGGTGAGAAGAGCATTGCATGGATTTTTTTTAATAAAAATACCAATAACTTATTTGTGCATTGCTTAGACTCTTCTCATTTATTTCTGCATGTGTGCTTTTTCAGGGCGACTCTGGCGGCCCTCTGGTGTGTCAGGTCAGTGACGGAAGTTGGGTGCAAGCTGGAATTGTGAGCTTCGGTCTTGGCTGTGCTAAAGCAAACCGACCAGGAGTCTATGCCAAAGTATCCAGCTTCACTAACTTCATCCAAAACCATGTTGCAGAAGTCCAGCTCAAGAGCGCATCAAGTCACTTCTGGGCTGACCGGATCATGCTGCTCATCAGGACTCTGGTACTATTGGTATTGGTGCAGCTGCTGAGATAAACACACGCTGATCCTTGCACAAGCCAAAAGCCTCCTGCCCCAAAATACCGTCCTGCGTGTAAAGGGATTTTAATGCCATTAAGTAGCTTTTAAATCAGTTTTTTAAACAACTTCATATTATGTAGTCTCCTGTGTGGTTTATAATACACAAAATACACACTCAATGATTTGAGATAAAAATATAAAAGTATGCTTTTACCTGTTCACTTGATTGTTAATATAATCTTTTAACTGTCTGAAACTGTAATGATTTAACTTTTCAGATTATTAAACTGCAAGTAACACATGGGTTTTCACAGGCAGCTGATCAAATGTGAGATTTGAAATCATGATGCATACTAAAATATTGATGGACACTTATTTGATCCAGCCTTTTGCACAACAAATTGTTTACCTTTATGTCAGGACATGTAAAAGTTTTAAATTCACAAGTGCAATTAGATGTTTATGATGTTAAAGATTGTATGCTTTTTCTAGAGCCAGCCAGTTGTATATTTGTATTTCTTGGTGATTTTCTTTTAAAGCGCTGTAAATAAACTTTGTAATAAAGTGATTTTTGTAATTGATATTTCTTTATATTTATATAAAAGATATTTAAAGTAGAGGTGACCACCGGGGAATTGACCCGCCTTAAAAAGATTACTGACCAATTCTGTCATAGCAGCTGTCAGACAAGTTCCTGCTCATTTTCAAATTCAATTGTATGGAGGATTTGGGTTTCATCATAATTTTATATAATGTCTAAAAATGTAAATATTTTAATGTGCATATTTATTCAGGTTTTTGAGGTAATCTGTTCAATCACTTTTAAATGATACTTGTTTACTTTTAAAATCGAATCAAAATCTTCTCATTTGCAGTGTTTAATCACGTTGCATAATTTAACTCTTCCTTCAACTAAAAACAAGGAATTGCATTAATAAATTTTTTTTAAGAGTAACAAAGCCGAATGTCATAGTCAGTGTCACTTTTAATATTACTACTAAGTGCCTTCTAACATTAATTCACGATTATAATATTCGCGTTACCTTTCAATGCGGAAGTACGCTGCTTTCTGAGAATATGCACGTTAAAAAAAATAGCGAGTAGCATAACAAAGTGTAGTAAATAGGAAAACTTTACACTACAACCCCAGTGTTCATTATTAAGAATACTTTAAAATATTGTGCTAAGCCACACCAGTTTGCAATATCAAAACAAGCTGTTTTGTACAGCTTAAAATAGTCAATGGAAAACTTTTAAGGTACCATATGTGACCCTGGACCACAAAACCAGTCATAAGGTTAAATTTTACAAAACTGAGATGTATATAAAATATGAAAGCTCAGTAAATAAGCTTTCTATTGATGTATGGTTTGTTAGGATAGGACAATATTTGTCCGAGATACATCTATTTGAAAATCTGGAATCTGAGGGTGCAAAAAAATCAAAATCCTGAGAAAATCACCTTTAAAGTTCTCCAAATTAGGTTCTTAACATGCATATTGCTAATCAAAAATTACATTTTGATACATTTACAGTAGGAATTTTACAAAAAATCTTCATGGAACATGATCTTTACTTGATTTCCTAATGATTTTTGGCATAAAAGGAAAATCAATAATTTTGACCCATGCAATGTATTTTTGGCTATTACTACAAACATACCCCAGCGACTTAAGACTGGTTTTGTGGTCCAGGGTCACATATGAGAATCTTTACATTTTATTTTTCTAAAATAAACTCACAATTCCTAGAAATTATGTCAGAGTTGCATGATATAAACTCTTAATTGCGAGTTGTAAAGTCAGAATTGTGATACATAAACTTGCAAATCTGACCTTTTTTTCTCAGAATTGAGTGATATAAACTCGCAATTTGAAGTTACAAATTCCGAATTGGGGGATATAAACTCACAACTCTGACTTTTCTCACAATTGCAAGTTTATATCTTGTAATTCTGACTTTATGTAATATATAAAACGGTCTCTTATTTCCTCACAAAATGTTCTAACTTTTTGTAACACGCAAATGCAAGTTTATATATCTCAGTTCGGAGAAATAAGTTAGATTTGCGAGATACAGACGTAAATCACAAGAGCAAGTTGATATATCAGTCATTCTTGAGAAGAGGGACAAAACAGGCTGCAAAATTGAAAAAATAAAACCTTTTACTATGCTTTGATACAACCTCCCAACTTTTCTTTTTTTTAATGTGTTTTTTAACTTGGACTGTGTAATATAATTTTAACTTAATCTTTAACTGTATTCTAGATGTTTTTAACATTTCAAAACACATTCTTATGTTGGTAGACAGATTACAAATAATCATAATGAAATATCAAAATATTCATCTGACGGAGGTGACCAAAACCTGAATTTGTAGTCATTTAAATTATCAATTACATTGAATCAATGAATTACTGTATTAAACCTACCACAACAAACAGTGCGTATGTTATAGTTTATAAAGCTTCTATTCAAGAGTCACATTTAAGTATTTTGATATATCATTGGAACACAAAATCTTACGGTGGTGACGTCTGATGGTGTTGACAAATTTCACAAAACAAATGGAGTTTATGTAGAAGCCATTTAGTTTTTCTGTTGATGTTAGAGGCTAATGGAACCTACTTCAGAAGAATAAAATGATCTAAATATTTCAAATAATTTCCTCAGAAATTGGAAGATGGTGTTGACATATCATGGTTGTGACACAGGAAATATTAACATTAGAATTAAAATAATCTAAAACTATAAAACTTAGCAGAGCCTGTGTGACATTGATGTACTCTGCAGAAGAGGACTGTGGCAAGGGGGTCCTTTACAGTTGCAGCTACCCATGATATTCCCTGATTTTATTACATTTTAATTAATGTCTGACGGTGTTGACAAAAAGTAGGACACAATTTCGAAACCTTATTAAACACCTTGACAAGACAAGGTCTTTTTCATCATTAAAAAAAAACTTTTTTATCCATTTTATAGCATATGAATGAATAAACCCTTCTCTGTGGACACTGTTTTAGATGTAGTGAGAAGACAATAAGTGTCATAGATTTCACATAAAAATGATAAAATTAAATTGAAGGGGATAATTGTGTTAAATACGTTCTATTGTTAATCCCCATAACATTTACAATTGAAAATATGTTTTATTTTTAAAACTAATAGCAGTTATAATGGCTGGACATGTTTTGTCCCATGTCTCAAGAATGACTGATCTCACAATTCTGAAAAAAAAAAAAAAAAAAAAAAAAAAATAGAATAGAATAGCAAGTTTATATCTCATACACCTGACTTTATAACTTGCAATTGCAAGCTTATGTCTCACAAATCTAAGAAAAAAAAAATCAGAATTGCGAGTTTGTATCACACAATTCTGAAATAAAAAATCACATAAAAAGCACATAATGCACATAAAATGTACAAATGGCTGCATCCGCTCTTACGGGAAAAATACGTTGAATTTGATTTAAGTTCTTTATGTGATCTCTGGTATTTGTATAGGAA
The DNA here is from genome assembly GCF_049309525.1 of Garra rufa. Classification (NCBI taxonomy): domain Eukaryota; kingdom Metazoa; phylum Chordata; class Actinopteri; order Cypriniformes; family Cyprinidae; genus Garra; species Garra rufa. The sequence goes on along the minus strand of NC_133382.1, from coordinate 6,161,068 downwards.
TAATGTGTATTAATTATGCCAATGGTTAGCATATACAGCACTCAGCATCCAGAAATAATATATTTCTACCTCATACAGTGATTCGAATGCCCATCGGATTGTAATTAGAAGTTGTTTCAGAAAGTCTTTGGTTCCTCAAAGTGAGTTTTGAGCTTTAAAAGGTATTGTTTCTAAATGTCAATTTTGCTTGATATTGAATATAAACAAAAGAACACTGCAAAAGAATACCATTATAGAGAGTTTGCAAATTTGTTTGGTCAGTTACCTGGATGCACAGCCATTTTGGCGATATTCCTATGTAAACAACAGCATGGATTGCACGGTTAATGTACTACTGAATACGTTGTTCTGCTAAATTATGCTGTCTAAACCATGGAAAAGCTGTTAACTCATATTAAGAATCACTTAGTTAGCAGGAAAAGGTGCAATATTTTTACAAACTAAAGTTAATAGTTGGTACAAGCCGTATTAATTAAGATATTAGCCTAACATTTCACCTACCTCACCAGAAATGCTACGTCATATTGGGTATCTGGTTCAGTTTGGCCAACTACAAACACATTTTGTTTCTCAGACAGTTTTATGCACCCTTCTCCTTGATTTGTTAGAACTTTTGGCAGTCTGTAATACTCCAAATGTTTTTTTCTGGTCAGACCGATTAGTACAGTCCAAAACATGACATAATTGATCATTTTCAGCTGCAATAATCAGCTTCATTCAGATCAGTGGCATGAAAACACTATTAAACAACACACAAATCCCTTTGATAGCTTTATTCAAGACAATACTCTTTGTTGCTGGTGTAAAACGGAGCAAATCTGCATGTGGTGCAGCAAGTTTCACTATTTTCTACAAGGCAGTCATGCAACATCAAATGAAATGTTTTTCTACTTTCTACAGTCGTTGTGCTCTGCTGTGTTTCATTCACTGTAATACTGCTGCCCTGCTGGTGACTCCTACTGTAGTGTACTAGAAAATAGCTTTAAACACTGGTCTGCTAAACAAGTTTCCATTGAATTACTATTTCACCTCAGCTGAATGAAGTGATATTCCAGGGTGAATCTATGGCACTAGCACCGCTGAACTGAACTGAACTGAACTCTTCTCCCTCCCTGGATCTGAATTGGCACTAAAATTCTGAGAATGGAAACCCCTTAAGAACCGAATGGAGCATCATATTTTAATGCTGGCACAAATAAATAATACATACGAACCCATTAAAGATAAAGGCACTTTTCTGGGTAAGATTCTAGGTATAGGCCTTAATAATTTGAAGCCTCGAACATACTCTCTCTACTGTACACTGGTGCACAATACAGCTATCATGTTCCTCTGTTCGCAGCTCTCAACCGGTTCTACAGGGGGATGGAGATAAAATGCATGGACTGATCAGGTATCAGGAATTGTTGAGTTGTCCGAGAGGATCATGGGAGATCCCAGCTGGAGCTCCTGCTGAAGTGACTCCATGTCAGCAGGGGTCATGCGGTGTACCTCGAGCCAATCAGAGAGCAGGGATGCAGACAGGGGGGCCAAGTCATTGTGACTAATGAAACAGAGAATTGAGACCACTGAAATGTACATTACACTTAAGTCAACTGTAATTAGCAGCGATGTAGAGTTTAAAAATAGAGTGGTCATGGGGATCTGAACTGACCTTTCCCTGAGGTCGGAATGTTGGAGTTCGGTGAGAGACTGAGTGAGGAGGTCATCGAGGTCGAAGCCAACGCCGTATCCCGCTCCACTGCCTTTAGGAGTCACAGAGAAAACCGGTGGCAAAATGTCTTCAACCTGGCAGGGAAAACCATTGAGAGAAAAAGCATAATGTCATGAAAAATACAGAAATATGTTTTCCAAACAAAAAGAAGTCACAGAGCCCATAAAAATGAATGTATGTTTCAATCACAGAGTAAAAAAGGTCCAACTCTTGATTTTGACTGGAGTTAGAAACGGGCCTCCACGCATAACACAATTTATGTCAGACTAAACCCAGTACCCAAATTACAGTGCCCTGTGAAAGTATTCACACCCCTTAATTTTTTACATTTTCTTATGTTGCTGCCTTATGTTAAACTGCTTTAAATTACTTATTTTTCCACATCAATCTACACTCCATACACCATTATGGCAAAGCAAAAAAACAAAAAAAACAAACAAACAAAAAAAACAAACAGGTTTTTAACATCTTTGCAAATGTATTAAAAATAAAACCTTCAAATGATTCCTTTGCATAAGTATTCATCTGGGACACTTGAAATTTAGCTCATGGGCATTCATATCGCTTCTAGATGTTACTACACTTCGAGTGAAGTTAACCTGTAGCAAAAACACACATCTTAAAAAAAGGTCCAACAACTAAAACTGCATATCAGAGCAAAAACCAAGCCCTGAGGTAAAAAAAAAAAAAAAAAAAAACTGCCTGTAGAGTTTAGAAACCGGACTGCATCAAGCCACAGATCTGGAGAAGAGTTCAGAAAAACATTCTGCTCTATCGAAGGTTTACAGACGCATGTAGTCTCTGTTACCCTTAAAGGAACGCTCCACTTTTTTTGGGGAATAGGCTCATTCTCCAACTCCCCCCGATATCACTTTTAGCATAGCTTAGCATAGATCATTGAATCCTATTAGACCAATAGCATCACGTTCAAAAATGACCAACGAGTTTCGATATTTGTCCTATTTAAAACTTGACTCTTCTGTAGCTATATCGTGTACTAAGACCGGTGGAAATGCAAAGCTGCGAGTTTCTAGGCTGATAAGATTAGGAACTACACTTCCATTCCGACGTAATAGTCAAGGGAGTTTGCTGTCGTAATATGGCCGAAGCAGGCGGAGTATTATCAGAAATGAGTTCCCAGCTAGTTTATCATTTGCACATGTGCTGTGTGGTATTACTGCTGCTGCTTCAGCCTTATTACGGCAGCAAGCTTCCTTGACTATTACTCCGGAATGGAAGTGTAGTTCCTAATCTTATCAGCCTAGAAAATTGAAGCTTTGCATTTCCGCTGGTCTTAGTACACGATATAACTACAGAAGAGTCAAGTTTTAAATAGGACAAATATGGAAACTCGTTGGTCATTTTTGAACGTGATGCTATTGGTCTAATAGGATTCAATGATCTATGCTAAGCTATGCTAAAAGTGATATCGCCAGAACAGGAGAACGGCTGAATGGATTTCAAAACAGTAAAACTCAACTTATTAACTCGGGGGGAGTTGGAGAATGAGCCTATTTCCAAAAAAAAGTGGAGTGTTCCTTTAATGGAAGAAGTTTGAAACAACCATAACTCTTCCTAGAGCTGGCCTCCTGGCCAAACTGAGCAACTGATAGAGAAGGGCTTTAGTTAGAGTGGTGATCAAGATCCTGATGGTCACTCCAGTTGAGCGCCATCATCATATGTGAAGATAGGAGAAACCTACAAAAGGACAAACATGCAACTGCAACACTCCACCGATCTGGTCTTTGTGGCGGTGTGGCAGGACTCAATCCTCTCGTCAGGGAAGCCACATGAAAACACACTTGGAATTTGCAAAAAAGCACCTGAAAGAGCCTCAGACCATAAGAAACAAGCTTCTCTGGTCTGATGAACCTCAATTCCAAGCATCATATATGAAGGAAACCAGGCACTGCTCATCACCTGCAGAGTACCATCCCAAAAGTAAAGTGTGATGGTAGCAGCCTCATGCTTTGGGGCTGTTTTTCAACAGCAGGGACTGTGGGACTTGCCAGAGTAAAAGGAAAGCTCAGCAGAGCAAAAATATTGAAATAGCCTTAATGGAAAACCCAGTCCAGAGCATTCAGAACCTTAGTCTGGGCAGAAGGTTGACCTTCCAACAGGACAATGACTCTAAGAACACAGCAAGAGTGGCTTAAAGACAACTCTGTGAGTGTCCTTGAGTTGTTTGGCCAGAGCCTGGGCTTAAACCCAATCAAACATGTCTGAAGAATGTCTGCCAGCCTCCATCCAAGCTAACAGAGCTTGAGAGGTAAAGAGGTGAGGAGAAGAATGGCAGATAATTGCCAAATGCTTATGTACAAAGGTTGTCGCATCATACCCAAAAAGGCTGTAAAGGTGCTTCAGCTAAGTACTGAGTTACTTATGCAATCAATGTACTTGCTTGTTTTATTTTTAATAAGTTTACAAAGTTGTGAAAATTCTGTTTTTGATTTGTCATAATGGTTTATGACTTGATGTGGAAAAAAAGTAATTTAAAGAAGATTAACATAAGGGCAGCAATATAAAATGTGGGGAAAAAAAATGAAGGGGTATGAATACTTTTGCAAGGCACTGTAAGCATCATATATTATAAGTAAAACATTCACCTGTGACTTTGAAAGCTGCTGTGTGACTGTGTGGATGTCAGGGATGCTGTTTGCCGGCTGTCCAGTATCAGTGAGTCCTAGACAGGGTTGAGCTGCAGCTCCCGGAGGCTGTTTTGAAGGGCCCTGTGTATGAGAGCCATTCTGTCGCTCCTCTAAAACGCAAAGTTTGTCCAGGGCTTGAGGACCATTGCCGATCTCTGGATTGGAAAGAGACGTGCTGGTGTCTGAAACGCCAATGCTGGGGTTCAGAGCTGGTGGTTTGGACATAAAGGATTCCAGCGGCAGCAGCTGGATGTGAGCGTTTGACTGCGACTGCGCATGCGTAACAGGCTTTGGCTGCGTTTGCATATGTGCAAAACCAGTGTGTGCAGGGTTATTCAGTTCTGGTGGAGGTTGGTGGGTTTTCTGGGGTTGGTGTGGAGATGTTCCTGTCCAGTTCTCAAGACCTGTGAACACTGACCCAACTGTGAGAAACTGAGGTTTTAATATGTTGTTTTTGGCAAAGGCACATGGGGCGGTTACCACACCAACACCTCCTCCTACAGCAACTATCCCAACGTCTCCATTCTGAGCTGGGGCTAAAGAGACAGGCGGTGCATCATGGGTCGGAGTTGGATGGAATATTCCAGCTGCCAAACACTGTCCCATTTGAGGCAGCATTTGTGGTGGTTTGAAAGCCTGCACTTCGTTGGGCTGTTTTGGCGGCATTGATTCTCCCCCATCTGAGTTTGTCTGCATGACGTTGCTTCCTTTTGCTGGCTGGATTTGGACCATTTTATTCTCACCGGTTTTGGCACTATTGTTTTCCAGGATCTGCAATTTGTCAACGCGGTTGTCCATCATTCGCCCCCAGCGCTCCAACAGCTTCTTGTCATTGTCGCTGAGTAAAACACCACCTAAAGATTCGCCTTGTTTTCCCTCCTTTTTCTCCTTCTCTTTTAGCTTTCTTTTTCGCTCTATCGCACGCTCTTGTCTCTTCCTCCGCTTCTCTTCCCTCTCTCGTTGTCTCTCCTGAGCTGTGACTGGCTTCCTCTGCTCTGGACCAGAGTTGGACGAGAAGATGGATGAGGATAAACCTCCAGCAGATCCTCTGAGTAAATCTATACCAAGAGCTGCAGTGCCTCCATCTGGGGGATGAGAGAATCAGTACATTATTGACATGACAGTATTTGTGATTAGATTACTTGGGGAAAAAATAAAATAAAATAAAAAATCAAAACATTGAGAAAATTGCCTTTAAAGTTGTCCTAATTAAGTTCTTAGCAATGCATATTACTGAGCAAAAATTAAGTTTTGATATATTTAGGGTAGGAAATTTACAAAAATTTCTTCATGGAACATGATCTTTACTTAACATCCTAATTATTTTCGGCATAAAAGAAAAATAAATAATTTTGACCCATACAATGTATTGTTGGCTATTGCTACAAATATACCTGTGCTACTTAGGACAGGTTTTATATATTTTATATTAATTTGTAATATTAACATTTTATAAATATAAATCATAAAATATATTGAGGTATTGAATATTATTAAATATATTGAATATTTTTTTAAATATATCATGTATAAATACACTACTGTTTAAATGTTTGGGGTGTGTAAGATTTTCAACTGTTTTTGAAGGTCACTTTTACTCACCAGGCTGCATTCATTTGATCAAAAACACAATAAAAAAACTGTAATATTGTAAAATATTATTTTAATTTAAAATAACTGTTTTATATTTAAATATGTTTTAAAATGTAATTCATTCTTGTGATACAAAGTAGCCATTATTTGTGTTCAAGAAGAACTTCTTAATATTAATGTTGAAAAGAGTTACAAATTTTTGTGGATACCATGATTTTTCTTGGATTTTTTGATAAATAGTACATTCAAACAGTACAGTCTTCCCTGTCACTTATTCTGCTGAATAAGTATTAATTTCTTCCCCAAAAAATTAATCTTACAGACCCTAAACTTATGACTGTTAGTGTGTATTAATAAAATAAAAAATAAATTACAGCAAAAGATAGGTCTTAAAATTAAGAATTAGTTGGTTTTTATATAGTTCCTTGCATGGGATCCATCATATCTGTGGGTCTATGGCAACAAATAAAAAAATAAAATAAAAAACACTCAGTGTTAAAGGTATAATTTACACAAACATCTACATTCTATCATTAATTACACCCTCATGTTGTTTCAAACCAGTAAGACCTTTGTTTAACTTTAGAACACAAATTAAAATACTTCTGATGAAATCTGAGAGCTATCTGACTCTGCATAGACAGTAAACGGTACTACCATGTTCAAATTTCAAATGTAGTTAGGACATAGATCAAATATTCCATGTGACATCAGTGGTTTTATGAAGCTACGAGAATATTTCTTGTGCTCAAAGAAAACAAAAAAATGACTTTACTCAACAATTTCTTCACTTCCCTGTCAGTCTTCGGCACACATTCACAAGAGTACATGAGGCATGCAGGGTCAGAAAGCTCTTGGATTTGAACAAAAATCTATTATTTGAACAAAAACTATCCCTTTAAGCAATCTATGGCCACATACTCATTGCAAACTCTCTCACCTCGAGCCTTCTGCCTTAGTGCTGATTTAAGCAAGGCAGCTTTGAGAGCTGCTTTTGTGTCTTCTGAAATTGCTCCCTCTTTTTTTGTGCCTTCCCCGGTTGTCGTTTTCCCTCCTTTGCCCAGGGAACGGGTGAGATTTTGAGAGAGCGACTGAGCCTGGGACTGTGTGAGAGAGAGTGAAGGGATGGACTGAGGAACACTTGATGTTGGCGGAGTCTGAGAGATGGGGTGAGATGGAAGCATTTGATTGGACGCAACAAGCTCCTCCTTTGTGCAGTTTGTCACCGGTTCGGTAAACGACGTGTCTTTGTCTGTGGGAGTGATCAGATCGATGGTTTCAGGCTGGCCGTCAGAGTTGGCACTGGGCATGTCCACATCCTGGCAGCTTATGTGAGCCAAATGTGGCAGAATCTGAGCTTGAAACGAGTTTACGTTCGTTTGAGTTTGCGTAGTGTCTGTGGGTTTGAAGCTGAGATTTGTATGAGTTTGCACTGTTTCTGACTGCGGAGCTGGACTAGAATGGAGAGGCTTAAATTGGATCTTCTTCCTAACACCCTGCTTCTTCTTATGGAAGTCCTGGATTTCTGTTAGTATAGCTTCTTTGATTTGTTCTTTGCCCATTGGCTGCCGGTCAAACTCAAAATTGAAAGCGGGAACGCATACTGGCTCGTCGTCCGAGTCGTGGTACTTGGCGAGGTAAGGGTGTTCGAGGGCTTGGCACGCACTGATCCGCTCACGAGGGTCAAAGCGGAGCATTGCGGCCAACAAGTCCAATGCACTAGGCTCAGCTTGTGGATACAGTGCTGCAAGCGGCTCTGGCGCTTTTGAAGGGAGGCTTCGCACATAAGAACGCACCCGATCTGACCCTATCGTGCTGACGATGCTTTCAGGTGGCGTTCCCAAAACTGAAAGAATAAGCTGAAGCTGATGCACATAGTTTTTCCCTGGAAACATCTGCCTCCTGCCGAGCATCTCACCAAAGATGCAGCCAACAGACCAGAGGTCAATAGCCAAGCTGTAGTGGTGAAGTGACAACATGAGTTCAGGCGCACGATACCAACGGGTGGCCACATACTCGGTCATAAAGGAGCGTGACTCTTCGGAGTGGGCTGCGCTTAATCCGCGTGCCATGCCGAAGTCGCCAATCTTCAGTTCGCAGTTTTCGTTGACTAGCAGGTTGGACGGCTTGAGATCTCTGTGAATGACGTTGGCCGAGTGAATGTATTTCAGGCCTCTTAACAGCTGATACAGGAAGTAGCGTGTGTGTTCTGGGGTTAGAGGTTGACGGGAGTGAATAATCTGATGCAGGTCACTCTCCATGAGATCGAGAACCACGTACCTAAAGAATGAGAGACCCTTTTAGCAAGTTAAATATGAAGAGAGAATACACTTGCTGCTTTGCACTCAAGCTTACACTGATTTGAAAGCCGAGTGAGGGACCACCGGCTGGAGAATGTCTTTAATGGCGATGATGTTGTCATGTTTGAAGTGCTTGAGGATCTTGAGTTCTCGTAGTGTGCGTTTGGCATTCGTCACAACCTCAAAGGCATTAGGGATCTTCTTTATTGCCACCTGCTGGCCTGAATGCATAAAGAATTTCAGATATTAAATAACCTTTCATATTTAACCTATATTTATCCAAACAGATTCTAAAATTCAGAATGAATAGATATATACTTAATTTTTCAAAGCAGAAGTAGGCTATTTTCTGTGAATGTGCAGGACTTTCAATAATTCAATTCATTAGTTGCTATAAACTAATTTGGAGTAGACTTGTAGCTGTGCAATGTGCAAACACTGGTAACAAGTTGATGGAAACAGGAAAAATCCATAGAATAAAAAAAAATTATTGTTGTGCGTTTGGATGTCAGAATTGGAATGCAAATCATTTTTATAGGATAATGTCATCAAAGATGCCATTTGAAGCTAAAGGAAGATGTTTAAATGCTATGATTACTCTACTTTTAAAGCATAAATTTGATTTGAGCTATAGGTCTACATAATATTCACATATGTGACCCTGGACCACAAAACCAGTCATAAGGGTCAATGTTCTGAAATTGAGATTTATACATAACTTGAATGCTGAATAAATAAGCTTTCCATTGATGTATGGTTTTGTTAGGATAGGACAATATTTGGTCGAGATACAACTGTTTGAAAATCTGGAATCTGAGGGTGCATCAAAAAATACTGAGAAAACTGCCTTTTAAGTTGTCCAAATGAAGTTCTTATCAATGCATGTCACCAATCAAAAATTAAGTTTTGATATATTTACAGTAGAAAATTTACAAAATATCTTCATGGAACATGATCTTTACTTAATTTCCTAATGATTTTTGGCATAAAAGAAAATTTGATTATTTTAACCCATACAATGTATTTTTGGCTGTTGCTACAAATATTCCCATGCAAATTAAGACTTTTACAGTTTTGTGGTCCAGGGTCACATATGCAGTTCACACGAGACATGTACCTATTTTATCTCACCTATTACCTATTTTATTAATTCTTTCAAATACTTTTTTTCTGGCAAATGCAATTTGTTTCCTAGTTCAGACTTTGTAACTTGATTTAACTCAACAATAATGAGTTTGTCAATTCTGAAAGAAAACAGCCAGAAGTGTTGGATATAAACTCATCATTCTGAGCCAAGGAGAAAAGAGAGAGTGACGAGTTTATATTTTTTACCAGAATTGAGAGAGATAATCTTTGGAATTGTGAGAATAAAGTCTTAATTTTGAAATATAAACTCTAATTTACCTTTATTTATTTTTTTATTCCATGGCTTCCATAGATTGCTACTTGAAAACTATAATTTTCTGCCACCAGACAGACTCCGCACAAAAAAAGCATACGGTAAGCACTGTTCGCAAAGACCGAATTGGTGTAAGAATATGTGTAAATGGTAAAACTATTTGTGCAACAAATTAGTATGTTTAGGATTATGACAATAAATATAAAGAAATTTGTATGGAAACAAATTTTAGCTTGCAACATCAAGCATCATAGCAATTTTTGTACAGCTAAAATAACTGGAAGTGACACCAAAAGTTGCTGCATTCGCTGTTACATTAAAAATAAAGTAGATTGCAGTTTTTAGCAGAAATATATTTTTAAAAATTATGAAATTAAAAAAGTTAAATTTTTAAAAAATTATTAAAATGAATTCTTCCTTCTTTAAATGTTACATGTCTGTGATTGATCTAAATTCATTACAGGAACATTGATTGATTATTAAAATTTGTAATCAAATAAATTATGATATGTTTTTTTCTGTGTCAAGTATACTTAATCTGTGTTCCAATGGTATGAAAATGCCTTATTACTTTACATGCAAGTCGGGGAATGTGATTAATTGTGTTCATTTTCTTAATCATTTTTAACAAGTTAAATCCATAGCCCCAATTACAATGCATTATCTTAAAAATTAACTAATTGTATATAAAATAAGTATACAAAATATATCTGTATATTATTAAACAAACAGCAGATAATGTTCTGGTCATATCTCTGTTAAAAATAATGAACTAGAATACATGATTAGAATATGTTTAATTTGATAATTCTAACTTTATATTATTATTATTATTATTAATAACATTGTAATAAAAAAATGCAATTAATAATAAAAATAATATATTCTCACATCAAAGATTTAGTCTTATTATTTTAAGTCACTGACATCAATCAATTTGATTTGAACAATAGGTCTACTTATTATTCACATATGCAGTTCATATGGGACATATTTTATTAGCCCTACAGTTACAGCATAATATCCTATTTAAACCTGGTATTTTACATATCATTTACCTATTCCATCTCACAATTCAAACTTTTTTTTTCTCACAAATGCAACTTTATATCCCCGAGTTTAGACTTTATAAATCGATTTCACATCAAAGATTTAGTCTTATTACTTTAATTCATTAATATCCATCTTGGCACCCTTACCATTGTCTCGTCTTCGGGCCGATGAGACCACACCATAAGCACCTGTACCAATGGTCTCAATAATGTCATATTCTTCCCCAACTTCAAACTTCACATCTAGGGAGTGGGCTTTAAGCAAAGCCAAGTTCTTGTCTGCGACAGTATTTGCATCCGATGTGTCCTCATTAGGCTGAGAGGGACCTTCTGTAACGCCTCTGTGATGGTTTCTGTCATTGTTGCCCTCTCTCCTGCTATTGCCCTCAGAGGCTTTTCGGGCTGGCACTGCCTGGGTGTCATTTGTATCTTCCCTTTCATTGGTTGACATTCTAAAAACAAAACATTCAGAAAATGGTTATAGATGATAGACTTTTATTTTTGTTCAGCTTATTATAACGGACTCTAAACTTCTGGACATGCCAGACAGTTAATCCAGAGTCTAACTAATACTTCCTTTTAATCAGTAACAGAAAAGACAAAAATTAACAGTATTTCAAAAACAGCACTACTTTTATATAACACACACAGTAAACACAAATGTTTATCGTTTGTTAGAAATAATACAAATGCTAAAATAAAATGTATTTATGGTTTTAACAAATATAATTATGTGAGGTCCACACAGAGGTATGAGTAGCTTGTAATCGAAACCACAAAATTACAGAAGCAGACATCACTTATGTAATTGCTCGTAATGGGACAACATACTATAAGTCCAGCAGGGCATAGCTGGCGTTTGTGAGCAATTAATCCTGTTTATTCGCCGTAGGGGCGTGAGAGCCCATACTGGCCCAAAAGAGCTTTACCAACAACATATTCACTCATACTTTCTTTTCATATTAAAACAAAGATAAATAAAAGCATATATTGTGTAATAAAAGCGGTCATGGTTACCTGTTAATATATGGAAGCAGTGGAAATTCTGAGCGGTCCTTTCAAAGCATGTCTATTCTTTGCTATCGCGAAGCACCGTTTACTTCCTTGTGTTCTTCCGTATTGTTTCTGAATGAAAGCAAAGCCACCAATCAGCTGTATGCTCGCAAAAGAATCAACCAATGAGATTCGACAACATTCCTGAAGGGGCGGGCTCATTTGAGGTGTAAAATAGGGTCATTCTTTGGGCGGTGTCGAGTGTAAATAAGCAAGACGCGCACTTGCTATAACATGTAAGAATGTATATAATTATTAATAAATATGGAGGTCCAAATCTGTAGGGATAAAAATAAGGAGAAAATTTATCGTGATTAATCGCATTTAAAATAAAAGTTTTTGTTTACATAATATATATGTGTATATCTTGTATATTTATTATGCACATATTGTTCATATATATTTTTAAAATTATATATATATATATATTTTTAAATATATACATGCATGTTTGTGTATTTATATACAGCACACACCTATATTATGTAAACAAAAACATATTTTGGATGCGATTTATCTCGATTAATTATTTGACAGCACTAAAAGAAATGCATTTGGTCATGAATTAAGGCGAGACACCGCAGTTGAATAGGTTAAAAAGTTAAAAAGTTAAAAACTAATAGTTATGACCTTACTTACCCAGTTGACCGATTACTTTGCTAATTACAAACATTTTTTGTTTTACAATTTTTCTTAAATGTTACGTTTAAATATGAAAATGAGGCATTATTTAATGAAATATGTGCTGATTTGCATACATTTCTACAAAAATCTAAACACTAGATAAAGTCAGTTTCAAAATTCTTGTATTTTTAGTAGTGGTGGGCATAGATTAATTTTTTTAATCTAGATTAATCTAGATTAAATCTTGAAATTAATCTAGATTAATCTAGATTAAAATGGCTAATTTGAATTCTTCTGAAGGCATTCAGAATATGTGTGCTACCCAAATAATGACTAAAAGTAAGTCTTTGAGAACGGGTTTCTCAAGCCAGGTGGCGCATTAGACAAGGCGCTCATCTCCTGTTTCCAAAATGCATTACAAACTGCTTGACAATTGCATTTACAACACAATTAACTATACAAACTTGTGTAACCAAGTACTTCTGCGCAAAAGGCTGTACGACGTGCGCGTTCCAGTAAAATATACAGGCGCGCGGGTATGGATAGCCTATCTGCGTGCATAGTCTTCCAATAAACTGCGTTGCTTTTAGAAGCGTCAATTCAGTTGTTGCATATAGTTTAATGTCTTTATTTCGGGATTATCAAAGTAAATTATAACTCAAATTTGAGATTTTACTGGGGCACAGCAGATTTTCACTGGGGCACGTGCCCCAGTAAAAAGGGTCTAGCAACGCACGCACCTGCCCTGAAGCGGCTTCATAACTGCATCCATGTCTGCGCGTCTCATTTGATGTGGTAATTTCACAGAAGTTGAAGACTCGTTCTCGCCCCCTACATTGCAATTCAACTAGATATACGTCATCCGCGCTAAACTATCAAGGTGAAGGTCATCACAGCTTACGTAGTTTAGACCCAGCTCCCAACCCAACTTTGATTAACGGCGATATTTTTTTTATCGCGCGATATGAGTCTCACGTTAACGCAGCACGTTAACGCCGATAACGGCCCACCACTAATTTTTAGTCATATTAGAGTCAAAAGTTTTACAGAGGGGACTTTGAGTAGCCTATCTTATTTTGTCACTCCATAATTCAGAAAAAAACTTAGAACAGACAGGAAACATATTTCTTTTACCATTTTTTGAGGAATAAAATGTTGTATAAAATCAAGCAAATTATATATGAACAAATCCCTCTGTAAAAACCTTCAGAATATACACTAAAAGAGAATATAGAATAAAATCTAAAGTTTGGTGTGTATAAGTGTTACTGAAGTGGAGATTTATGGCTCAGTGTAGTAGAAAAAAACTCATTTTGAGAAAACAGCCTTTAGAAATATGTATTGTAATTGAAATCTATTGGCACAAATAGAGAAAGGGCTATAAAAGAAACACTTAACAGTGTCTTTTGGGTGTTTTCTTTCCACTAGTCTAAAAAACACTTTATAAAAAAACAAAAAAGCCCAAAATCTCAAATTTGACAGATGCATGAAAAAAAACAAAACAAAACAAAAAAAAAAACTGCATTTTTTCCTGCAGTGTCTCCCCTTAATTTTTATATTAGTCTACTTTCTTTATTTATGTATTACTTAACTATGTAAATATATATGGAAATAAAACAAATAAACAAACAAATAAATAAATACAGGACTATAATTAAGTGTACTAGTTCATACACATTTATTTATTTCCTATTGTTCACTTTTTTATTTTTAATTTCTGCAGGTTTGGATTTCCATACAACAAAACTACGTTCGTTTACTAATTCTAACATTTAAACACATGGAATAAATCATCCAAACCACTATACTGTTTGTTTTAAAGTGTTCATACATTTTTGTATACAATATCGATTAGGGCAGTGTTTACATTGCCTGTCTTGCTTATTTAACTGGACTCTGACCGCCCGCTTTCCAAACATCTAGTGTGTTAGGTCTAAGTTTAAGTGTCAGGTACCAATCTTTGCACCTCATAGATGAAAACGATTGCATTTTATCGTATAAGTGCTAAAAAACGTCTTGAAATATGAATGCTAGGCGCCCCCTGCAGGACACAAGCGCAACATCCCATAGGAAACCGTTATTATCCAGTGCCATCGGTCATCATGCCACGCGTTTAGTTGTTTGGTCCAATCACAGCTCTCCTCTCAGGATTTTCCACGTTGCAAAATATTCAAGGTGGGAGCCTGTCAAAACCGAATCCACATAGCCTCAAACTGCTTTTGTAAATTACGTAATTTGTCAAACGTTTTAATACTGTCACTGCAATGTCCTCGAAGCAGTCCTCTGCTGGAGTTCCTAAATGGGAATATCGCGTCCGCTTCGTTCTGTGTTTACTGGGTTTAGTTCTGTCTGTTTACGCGCTTCATGTCGAACTGTCCCGGGAGAGCGATCCTGAATATCGCGCGATGTGCGACCTGGGCCATTCCGTGAGCTGCTCTAAAGTTTTCACATCCAGGTAAATTTCAGTTCTGGCAGTTTTCATGCATTTATATCACCTAGACAATATTTTAAGGCAATAGGATAAAATGTAACTAACAAGTATTACTTTACTTCCCCAGATGATTGATTATATTACGAATTGCAAGCATTTTTTTGGATTAAAAGTTTTCTGAATTGTTTAAATATGCAAATTATGCATTACCTTATCAAATATGCACTATGCATGCATTTCTAAAATATAAATCCATATGCATAAATCCAGATTCAGAATATTTGATTAAAAATATCTATGTATTTTTTAAAGGAATAAAATGTAGTGTAAAATCTGGCAAATTAAATATCATCAAACCCCTTTGTAGAAACCTTCAGAATATAGGTAAGTCGGCTACTGATGTGGATATTTATGGCTTAGTGCAGGAGAAAAAAAAAAAAAAACTAATTTTCTGAAGACACTCTTTAAAGAATTATATGGGCCATTCTACAGAATTGGTGCAAACTGCTGTCCCAAACAAAGAAAAAAAAAAAGCACATACTTTTATTATCTATTATTTAAAATATCAATAAGCTTAATATATATAAAATCATCAGTTATTTAATTGTAAGGTGGCTGTCCCGAACCCTAACCCCTAAATTTTAACTTAAAAAATTATATTGAAATAATTTTTGTATTTTATGTCATTGTTATTTTTAAAAAATAAAAATAAAAAAGATAAAAAAAATCAGTATGATGAATTTTTTGCCTTTTACTAAGAAAAAATGTATTCAAAATACAACAAATCTCATAAGTTGAACTTGAAATATTGTTAAAATTGTAATTATTATTGATTTACCTCTGAAAACCTTTTATTAAATTAGAATATATATATATTTACAAGGAAGATGTAAGCAAAATCTTAATAGGCCAATATGACCCTTATTAAATTATATATTACTGTTTTGCTAGTGACAAATTTGGGGAGAGAACAAATATTCCAAAACTGTCTGAAAATACAATTTGAGAATTGACTGCTCAGTTACTAGAAATGTTTACAGTGGATATTATGCAATTTGTGTACAAAAATAAATTTTTTCAAGATGTTTCCAACTCTGACTCTGAACCAATTCTGTAGAATGGCCCATATAGGCTACAGTTCAAAAATAGATAATGTGTAATGCAATAAACACTTAAACATGCTTTGTATGTTTCAGAATTTCCATTAGACTGAGAAAACCTGTTATGAAAAGCCAAACAGGTTTAAATCTCCTGAAAGTTGTGGCATATATTGCAAAATAAGATTTGTCTTATGTAACCTGCAAAAAGTGAATAATTGCATGCAAAAAACATTCATTATCATCTGATGGATTGGTCAAACTGCTTTTTCTCAGATGGGGACGTGGATTTGGACTCGTCCAGATCTTCACTTCCAAAGACAGCGTGTTAAACCAGCCAAACAGTGTATTGGGAATAATTTTCTATACATTGCAACTGGGTTTAGGTAAGTGCTGCTAAGCCACAAATGGCTCGCAAAAGCTATTTCATGAATAATATCACCAAGTGTCATCTACAAATAAATTGACTAATTTTATCTTCCTGAGCTATTTTTGCAATAACCAACAAGTATGTACTCTAAATCAGTGGTTCTCAATCCTGGTCCTGGGGGACCCCTGCTCTGCACATTTTGCATGTTTCCCTTATTTAACACCTGATTGAGATCATCAGCTAATGAGGAGAGAGATCCATGAACTGAACTAATCAACTAATGATCTCAGTCAGGTGTGTTAAATAAGGGAGACATGCAAAATGTGCAGAGCAGGGGTCCCCCAGGACCAGGATTGAGAACCACTGCTCTAAATGATACAGTTTATTATGTAGTAATTTGTACAGGCATCTCATTTGGCCTTTAGTTGTACTGTATGTCAATTTATTGTCTGAGGAGGAAGCACAAACGTAATGTTCTTTCTGATCAACAGGTCAGCTGGTGTCTAGCAGAGCAGTGTTCTTCCTTGTCATGTCCTCTTGGGTGTCAGTGGCCGGATCTGTGTACCTGGCTTCTATACTGGCATTCGTCTTGGGTGATTTCTGCGTGGTCTGTGTCTCAACCTACATTATAAACTTTGCACTCCTCTACACAAACCTGAAGAGAAGGACGGGACTGGAGGGACGTTTAAAGAGAGGGAAGAGCGAATGAAACTGTTTTACTTTCTTTCTTTAAAGACATCAGGAATTAAGCTGCCTCAGATGCCTGGGGAAAAAAGAGAGGAACATAAAATAAAAAAGTTTACAGATTATTATTGGAAATTCTGGCAATTTTCAAGGCTAGTCTTATAAAAAAAAAAAAAAAAAAAAAAAAAAAACACTAGTCTGGACTTCACTTGTTTATTGACACAAATAGGGGAGGAAGCGTTTATTTTTTATAATCTACAATTTCAGAATGATGATCATGGAAGTGATGATACAGTTAATAGAAAGTGTATGATGTTTATGATCATGTGTTTTGAATCCAGGTCAGACTGTTATGTGTACAAGTAGACAAATGTGAAAATCTGATAAATGTGATTTCTGATAACATTTTTATTAAAGCTCTATGTGATGAATAAAGTCAGATTTTCCATCAAATCGTGTTTGATTGTGTGGTTATTTCAAGTGTATGATCATTTGACATCTGAATACAAAAAATAAAGATAATTTTTTAAATTCTTTTATTCAGTTTGTTTCAACTGCTTTTAAGGGTTAACCTAAATTATTGTGAGATTATCCTAAATATTCTGAGATACTTCTTTTTAAATATCGCATACACATTGATCTGATACCTGGCAAGTCAGTCTATAATATGTTGTATTTACTGTTTGGCGACATCTTCTGGTCAGAGTACATTATTGCGCTTACGGTATGATTTAGGTAAAATTAAAAAAAAAAAAACTTTAGTTAAAAATTTAAAATGTATGATCAATGAAGATCATTCTACATGATTCATAAGTTGATTTATTCTAAATTTACAAGTATTACATTATTGTGGTGGGGACATTTGATACACACACACACACACACACACACACACACACACACACACACACACACACACACACATGTTGGGTTTACATGTTTTATGGGGACATTCCATAGGCGTAATGGTTTTTATACTGTACAAACCGTACTTTCTATCGCCCTACACCTACCCTACACCTAAACCTAGCCCTCACAGGATATTGTGCAAACTTTTACTTCCTCAAAAAAACTCATTGTGCATGATTTATAAGCCTGTTTCCTCATGGGGACCTGAGAAATGTCCCCACAAGGTCAAAATCTACTGCTATTCCTATCCTTGTGGGGACATTTGGACCTGGTACACACACACACACACACACACACACACGTTTACTTAGCTGTATAAACAGGGACTGTTTACACCTGCTATAAACCATTTTTACAATATATGAATGGATCTAAAATCAAACACATATACTGTACAAAATAATGAAGAGCATGGGCTACATTTCCTTAAAATTACGCCATAACATTGTAAGCACATTAGTATTCAATGACTTAATAAAAAGACAGAACTGAATTATTGTTGTGTTGTTGCATTGTTTTAAAGCATGCCTAAACAATTATTACTCAAGTGATTATGAGTTTGGCGTTTTTACGGAATTTTAGATTTGTCTGAGTGTGTTCATACAGCAACACTCCCATCATTTATGAAGAGGGTTAATGTTTACTATCACAAACTTTTATCAAGGGATTTATGCTATAATTATGACATAGATTGATTTCAAACATTTTGTTGACAATGTATTAAGCTTATTAACCACAATGACGTTTCACTAACAGCATGTTCTTCAGTAAAAACAGTAGTTGTTGAGGGAAAATAATAATCATCATAATTCCTTCTCATGTTTAGTTTTTTTTTTAAGTTGATTGTTTTAGTATTTTGGTAACACTTATAATAAGATTTTATTTATTAACATCAGTTAACTATATTCATTACCTTAAACTAAAAATTAAAAATACTTTCACAAGCACCACACTGGACGTGCATCTCTGCAAGAGGAGCACCAATCAACGAATAGACTCCACTTCAGAGCCTGCCTCGTAGAGGAGGCCCTTGCCTGAATGATAGTATCTACCATGGCCTGGTGAAGGCTAGAGAGGTCTGCTGTGTCCTATTAAGAAGCCAGACATGCAGGTTCCATAGATCGGGATGCTGGTGCCAGATTGTGCCCATCCCATGAGAAAGAAGGTCCTTCCTCAGGGGCATATTCCAGGGAGGGGTTGTCACGAGGAGCATAAGGTTGGCAAACCAGGTCCAGGTATAGGCCAAAACTGCGCAACTAACAGGATCTGCTCCTTGTCCTCCCTGATCTTGCACAGGATCTGTACAAGAAGGCTCACTGGAGGAAAGGTGTACTTGAGTAAGCTCTGGGGCCAGCTGTGTGTTGCGACATGCGACAGGAGCGAACACCACCCTGGTGGTTGATGTAAGCCACCATCGCTATGTTTTCTGTATGGACAAATACATGTATGCCCTGCAGCAATGGTTGAAACTGGCGAAGGGCAAGCAGCACTTCCAGCAACTCGAGGCCCGTGGAGGTCCCGTCCATGAGTCAGAGGCTGCATGCCCATTGCATACAGCGCCCCAGCCCATCTTGAAGCCATATGCCCAGGAGCCTTTGAAAAGTTTTAGAGAGACCGCTGTCCTGCTCCTGAAAGTAATCTGGCAGTTCTGCTTGTACTTCTCTCAGTTGACACGAAGATGGCTGAAGTGCTAAAGCACCAGAGCTAAAATAAGAGTGAGCTAAAATAAGCCAGTCGTCGAGATACTTGAAAAATCGATTGCTCTTCACCCAAAGCGGGGCCAAGGCACCCCCCACAGGAAAACAGGGATAGCACGAAGGGGAGGACTTTGTACTGACATGCCCGACCTTCGAGGCAATCCGAAAAAGCGGTTTGTGTTTAGGAAAAATTATGCGTCCTTTGGGTCGACAGCTGCTGGCCAATCCTGGTGCTGAACACAAGAAAGAATGTGTTTCTGCATCAGCATCTTGAATGGGAGCCTGATGGGGTTGGAGATCCAGGATTAGCTGTAACCCACCGATCTTCACTGTATGATAAAATAGGAACTGGAGGGATGGGCTCTACTGTACTCTTTCCCAAGGGACCGCAATCTCTGAAATTAGTGAAAAGTTCAAGTTCAAGTTCAAGTTTATTTATAAAGCACATTTAAAACAACTTTCGTTGACCAAAGTGCTGTACACAAGAGTCAGTCATGTATTAATCAAATCAAAGTAAAATAATAAAAGTACAAAAAACAAGATAAACATGCATAAAATAGTGATTTAGTGTTAAAAGCCAAAAAAAAAAAAAGTTTTAAGTCTGCTTTTAAACTGTATACAGACTGAGCAGATCTAACTTGAAGAGGCAAACTGTTTCACAGCCGTGGGCCAGCCACTGCAAAGGACAGTCCTGAAAAGTTTTAAGGTTTGTACCGCTGACCCTAAGGTCAGTGGCACAGAAAAAGTTAACTTTGTCAGTGTTTCATCCAGGTTCAGCCAGAGGTGGTGCTCCTGGACCAGAATAGTGGACATCACCTGATCTTCAAGCCTTAGTGCCATGGCGTGGTACTTTGCGGGATTGCCAAGGCGTGTACACGGAGGTGGCCTGGACCACAGTGCCACAAGCCCCAGCAGCCAGGGCTGAAAACGTCTTACAGGCTTTGGGCAGAAGGCACAAACAGTACCCCCAGGTGGTGGCGTTTTGTGAGCATGAGTGCATAGCAACCGCACACTCCATCTGGGGAACGTCACGAACCCCCTTGTCACGTCGCATCGTCAAGGGTAGTGAGGGGGAAACTGGGGGCTGCTCAGCAGAACCTTCGGCTTCCCGAAGACGATAACCCTGCCTCTAATGCCTCGATAGACATCTTAACCTCCTCATGAGCTACAAATGAGATACTGGGCACGCTGCAGGACGAACTGGCACCAACAACTGGAAGCTCGACGGTGGTACACTGAGAGGAGTCGGACCTCCATAGGGGGGAGCCCTGCTGTCTCTACACACTCATAGCCCAGACATGTAATGCCGAGTTCAGACTGCATGATTTTAGCCCAGATTTTGACTCGCCGACAGGTTTTGAGAAATCGCCGACAAATGCCCGAAATCACAGGCAAATCGGTGCTCGTTCACGCGAGTGACAATTACACAGTGTGAACTATCAAAGACGCGATCTGAGAGAATCGCCGACGTGTCGCCGACACCCGTGAGATATTTGGCATGCTAAATATCTGGACCTGTCGGCGATTCAAAATCATGCCGTGTGAAAGGTGATCTGACTGAAAATAACATCGGCGATTAGCTACAGCCAATGAGACAGCAACATCCAGGCCAGCGGGAAGTTGGGGGAGGAGTTACGAAGGTATAGACCACAATATCAACAAGCATAGTTTTGGCTTCTTTTCTTTTCGCTGCAGATGAGTGCACATGCAATTTGTATGACAAGCTTCTTGCAGGCTACCATTTTCTTTTATATAATAATCCCAGTCTCACGTGAGAATTTGCACGCCTGACCTCGCGTTGTTTCCATGTCACTTCTCGCGTGTTAAGTTGTCGGTGATTCTTCATATTGTAAAGTCATGCAGTGTGTAACCCCCTGTCGCCGATCCAGCGTGCAGCGTGAGCACAGCTGCGACGAAATGCTACCCCAGATAGTCATGCAGTGTGAAAAGATCTGTGACGCGATTGCTTTGAAAATCGTGCAGTCTCAACTCGGCTTAAGGCAGCGATTTTGACCGTCATGAGGGGTAAGGCAACTACCGCACTCAGAAGCACACAAATAATGAATAACTAATAATGAATATACCAAATGTACTGCTAATTGTTAGTTAATTCAGCAACTAATGTTAACTAATGGGGCCTTATTGTTACCAGTATTACCAATATTTTCTATCCCTTTATACATGTGATATTATAATATGTGACCCTGGACCACAAAACCAGTCATAAGGTATAATTTTACAAAATTGAGATATATACATCATATGAAAGCACAATAAATAAGCTTTCTATTGATATATGGTTTGTTAGGATAGGACAATATTTGGCCGAGATACATCTATTTGAAAATTTGGAATCTGAGGGTGCAAAAAAATCAAAATACTGAGAAAATTGCCTTTAAATTTCTCCAAATTAAGTTCTTAACAATGCATATTACTAATCAAAAATCACATTTTGATATATTTATAGTAGGAATTTCACAAAAAATCCCCGTGGAACATGATCTTTACTTAATTTCCTAATGATTTTTGGCATAAAAGAAAAATCTATAATTTTGACCCATACAAAGTATTTTTGGCTATTGCTACAAATATACCCCAGCGACTTAAGACTGGTTTTGTGGTCCAGGGTCACATATGTTAACAGTGTTTATATGGCACAACAGTCACAATATATTAACAGTTATCATGCAAGTTATCGTGCAGCCGGTAATAAGATTATTTTCATATGTGGAATAAAGCAACGCTTGTTCTCTTCTTTTATTTCCTGTAGCTCTAAAAAAATTCCCTTCATTATTTCCTCTTAGGATAATCCCCTGACATTTTCAAAGTCCATCAGCTGTTTCTTGAAACTTGAAACTTTTAAGAATGATAAATGATATTAAGGTATTTATATCAAATGAAAAATTTGCTATTTTAAGTCACATTGGAGAAAATAATTGGCTAAATTAATACATTTAAATGATTACATTAAAAAAATTATTACCCTTGAAACTTTTAAGAATGTTAAATGATATTAAGGTATTTATATTGAATGAAATATTTGCTATTTTAAGTCACATTGGAGAAAACAAACTAAACAAACTTCACATTTGTGTTCCCAAAAATGTGTACTGACACAAAATGACACTAAAACTTTTTTATAAACAGCTGATGAATCAGCTGATACATGATACATGCAAAATGGAAACAAAGACCACATTATTTCTAGTGATTTTTATCTAGGGATGTTTTGCATAATTTTTGTTCCTAGGGTGGAAATAAATAATGAGAAAGCATTTTATTATTATTTGTAGTTGCATCCCCAGTATCCCTCAGCATCATACTCAGGCGTGCTTCTTCTATCAGTGTAAATGTAGATAAATTCACAAGAAATTAAACTACATACAAAAATCAGAAATTGAACTGGAATTTAATAGTACGTTTATAAATGACACCCAGCTTTGTTATCTAACATTTGATAAAGTTCAACAGAAAACCACAATGTGGGTTTTTGAGGAATAAATGGGCACTAGATTTGCAAAAGTTTGCAAGTTTTATGAGATATAAATGCTTTAAAAAAACACCTTTGGGTCTTTTTTTAAAAGGAAGCACATTATTCTCACAAATGTATGTTTGACCATCTTAATTATTTTGTTAGTAAGGTTTAGGCCCTTAGAATGAAGATTTCACAGCCTGCTTACAGGCATTCAAGCCATCTTTTTCAGCTATTGTAGTTTGACATGTTTTTTTTTCTCTAAATTTTAGAATTTTGTATGTAATTTTAAAATGTACCACCATTTGCGCTGACAGAAGAAACACACCTAATCATGAATAATAGAGATGTGTTTAAAATGGCAACTGTTAATCCCATAATATTAGATATCCTACACTGTATTGTGATTACTTATTTCCACCCCAGGAAAAAAATGCAAAACATCCCTAGATAAAACAGAAATAATGCAGTCATATTTTCCATCTTGCACAACATGATGATGTTTAAAATGGTTTTAGTGAAAATGGACCATTAAGTCTTAAATGATTGATAGAAGTATAGTAATCAACACTGGAGTGTGCCTCAAGGCTCTATTTTTGCCCCTTCTTTGTATCAGATTTAATATGTTGAAGATACATCCCAGGGTGTGTTGGGACATATCTTCAGTGATGTTCCTGAGGTCATCGGGTGTTTTAGGTCATTCTACATCATACACCTTCACCCAGGTGACCCAGTCAGGGTTGATCAGACCCTTGCTTGTGCCCCAGTAGCAGTGGCCCACGGATCACTCCTATTAAGCCACGGCCAACTGGAGGCCCAGATTCGATGGGTTCACAGTATGCCTTTCAGCGTGCCCTCCTGCACTCCTCCACCAACTCCTGATACTTGGACCACTTCCATTCATTTGCATCTTTGATATGGTCCTCTCAGGGAACTGTAAGCTCTACCTCTGAAGCAGAGGTAAACAGCCCAGTTGCCACCTTGGGCTGTGGATGTGGCTGCTCCCCCGCCCTGACTAGGTGATGTTCCTCCAGTGGCAGCCATGTTTGTTTTTGGCCATGGTTCTGGAGATGGACACTCGTGCCAACAGTGGTAGTGGCCCTTCCCCAGGGATGTTGGACAGCTGCTTAAGATGTGTTCTATGCAACCTCTCCCAAGGCATTGACGACATGCTGGAAAACTGTTCTTTCCCAAAAATGTGAAGATTATCCAGGCTGGGAAGAACATCATTGACCTCCCACCTTGTCCATGCTCCTTGCTTCTCTCCACTTAATGTCTGTCCACCCCGTGGAGCTTGTTATTTCTCTTTTCATAGAGTGCTGCGCTGCTCAAGCTTTGTGGTAGTCCTAACAAACTGCGAAGATAGCTACTGATCTTCTTTTACATGGTCTCTATGTTGACATAGTCATTTTATAAACCAGCAGGCAGGGTAGAGAACTTGATGTTAATATATATAACTATCTTACAGAAAATACAGAAAATAAAATCTGCAATTACCATGGACAAGGTACTAACACTGTATACTGTAAATAAAGGCACTACAGTCTTATTTGTTCAGTTGTAATTTATAGAATGACACAAAAGCCTTTAAAACTTTTAAGGACGATCATTTATATTGAATGTTCATATTAAATTAAATATTTAAGTTAATTTAAGACACCTTGGAGAAAATAATTTGCTAAATTAATACATTTCAATGATTACATTTATTATTCCTTATCAACAAACAAACTTTATCAACATTTGATACATGTTGTGCGAGATGGTAACAATGACTGCATTATTTTCAGTGTTTTATCTAGGGATGCTTTGCATAATTTTCCTATCTTGGGGTGGAAATAAATAATGAGAAAACATTACTGGATATGATGTAGGATATCTCATATTGAGGGGTAAGAACCATCGGAGTAAAAGTGACATTTTACCTTATCCTTTATCTTACAGAATAGCCAAAACAAAAACTTACCATAGTTTGATCTGACTTTGTGTATTGATTTCAATATTTTATCATAAATATGTTTACACAGTGATGACAGTATACTTCGTCACCTTTGAATTATAAGCTTCTATCATTTTTGTCAAAATTGAGTTATTCACATATTCT
Organism: Garra rufa; assembly: GCF_049309525.1. Classification (NCBI taxonomy): domain Eukaryota; kingdom Metazoa; phylum Chordata; class Actinopteri; order Cypriniformes; family Cyprinidae; genus Garra; species Garra rufa. The sequence goes on along the minus strand of NC_133382.1, from coordinate 6,135,921 downwards.
TAGTCTGTGAAAACTTTACATTATTTGATGTTTCTTTTGTAAGCTATGTACATTTGGGGCCTTTTTTTAGAAAACAAAAATGGTTATATCTACACAAGTCTATGGAAGCTCAATATCTCGAAAGTGCTCAGAATGCAAATAGAACCTTATAATTCTAAGGTGACAACTTATTAAGAACTATTTTAACATTTATTTAGAAAGAAAAAAACGGCACCCCTGTTTTAATTCGTGTGTAAAAACAATGGCATATCAAATGAAAGTATGAACAAAGCATTACTTTTAGTAAAAAGTTAAGTTAAAAGACATAATCTATTGTAATAAAATAAAATGTCACATAGAAAGTCCTTACATCAAAAATAGTTAATTTAATGTGATTCGTTTTACTAAAATAGTAATTCCAGCAATTTAATAATTTAGCCAAATGGGCAACTGAAAAGCTTTTACAGCTGCTTTCCCTAGTAAAAATAAATAAATAAATATACTAAAATGTATTTAAAATACAATTATTTCATGCTATATACAATACTGCATATATATGCTGTATAGTATTCTACAAATATATTTAAATATGTTTAAAATCTGCTAAATTGGAAAGTAATTTTGTACTAAATGCACTTTAATTGTAAGAAGTAATGAAGTAAAAAGTAATGCTAAAGTCCAACTAAAAATACACTTAAGTTTATTTGGCTCTGTTAAAAGTGGAACTTTAATATGTTGTTCATTGTTTGTTCATGTTAGTCAATACATTAACTAACTATTGGAACCTTATAAAGAGTTACTGATGTTTTCTTAAATAGAAATAATAATAACACATCAAGTGGCTTTATGCATAAAACAAGAAAAAATATCTGCCAATGAAGAAAAAAAACAATAAAAAAGAAAATAAAAGGAGGTTCTCACTCAAGATTTGATGGTACATGGCCCCGTCCAATGTCCTTTTGATGCGGTGCAGTTGTCCTGTGCCCATAGTACAGGGGGCACCAAACTTGATCCTCGAGGGCCGGTGTCCTGCAGTTTAGCTCCAACTTGCCTCAACACACCTGCCTGAAAGTTTCAAGTATACTTATTAAGACATTGATTAGCTGTTTGTGGTGTGTCTGATTAGGGTTGGAGCTAAACTCTGTAGGACACCGGCACTCCAGGACCGAGTGTGGTGACCCCTGCCTTAGCAGAAAAACACCCCAAAGCACCATGCTTTATGGTGGGGATGGGGTCATAGGCAGCATTCCTCCTCCTCCTCCTTCTCCAAACACAGTGAGTTGAGTGGATGCCAAAGAGCTCGATTTTGGTCTCATCTGACCACAACACTTTCACCCAGTTCTCTTTTGAATCATTCAGATGTTCACTGGCAAACTTCAGACATTTCAGTAGAGGGACCTTCTGAGTGCTGCAGGATTTCAGTCCTTCACGGCAAAGTGTTACCATTTGTTTTCCTGGTGACTTTGGTCCCAGCTGATCATTGATAAAATCCCCCATGTAGTTCTGGACTGATTCCTCACAGATCTCATGATCATTGAAACTCCAAGAGGTGAGATCTTGCATGGAGCCCCAGATCAAGGGAGACTGACAGTTATTTTGTGTTTGGCGACTAATTGCACCAACTGTTATCACCTTCTCACCAAGCTGCTCTGCAATGGTCTTGTAGCCCATTCCAGCCTATTGTAGGTCTACAATATTGTCCCTGACATCCTTGGACAGCTCTAGTGGAGAGTTTGGAATCTGATTGATCGATTGCTTCGGTGGACAGGTGTTTTTTATACAGGTAACAAGCTGAGATTTTTTTCTGTATTTTTTTGTTATATTCTGGCTGTGTCCAAATTCAGGGTCTGCATCCTCCTTAGGATCCTTCCTACCCAGTTGAAGAAGAAGGGGTCCTCCGAAGAGTGCAAAACCCAGAAGCAGGTGTCTGTGAATTTGGACAGCCTAGCCTTCTTTCAGTTCCCTCCCTTACCTGTTGTGCATATCCTGTCGCCTAGCAACCATGACAGCGTCCCTAAGCGTTAAAAACTGTTAGATCTCTGTTAGATCTCTTTCATGTATATATGACCAACAGACACTCAGGTTAGCAAGTAAGATTACTAAGGATCACTCGCATATTCTTTATTCGGCATTTGAATGGCTCCCCTCTGGACGACGACTTCGCTGTCCTGCGTGTAGAACTCAGAGAAGGAGAGCCACCTTTGTTCCTAAAGCTATTTTGCTTATGAATTCCAATCTGTAACTGACTTAAAATGTAACATTTTTTTATCATGCACTTTAGACGTTTGGACTAAATTATTTATGTATTATTTGCTACTGTCATTTATACTATTGTTATTTATTATTACTTATTTGTACTTTGTACATTGTATATTCTTTGGTAATAAGGTTGTTTTGATTGCTGCTCAACATGCCTGTGAATTGCCCCTTGGGGACAAATAAAGTTTTTTGAATTGAATTGAATTGAATTGAAAAACACCTTCAATCACTAACAAGAAATTAGCTGTGTGTAAGGGGATATTCACACACACAGTAAGAAAGAAGATAGTTTACGAAAGTGATGTTTTTTTAACATATAAACGTACAAATGTAAAAAAATATGCTTATTTTTTTTGAAATGCTAGTTTTTTAAAAACTTACATCGAAAAGCATATTGCTCTACCGCTCTGCCATTAGTTGAGAGGTGGAGGAGGAGCTCCACCAAGTTTCCCCTAAACATTTTTTTTGGGGAGCTCTCAAGTCCGGCACTTTACAGATTCTCCCTAGGCGGTGTCCACTCTAGATCGTCCCGAGGCAGCCATAGAGGCCGTCCCTGACAGGTTTTACTGTCACAACCACAAAGGCCGTCTCTAAACCTTCTGCCTGCCCTGTCATCGCCACAGAGACTGTCCCTGTGCTCTCTGCCTGTCTTGTTACAACCACAGAAGCCATTATTAGCCTTTCTGGGCTCTCAGTGGCAGCTTCGCTTGCGCCATGGTGGTGGTCTCCAGTCCTGCCAGTGCTGCCCTGGTAGTCACCAGCTCCTCCTGCTTAGACCTGATGGTCTTCTGCACGCCTACTTTACCTTGGCCATCTGATCTGCTGGTTGTGACCTGGCTTCCTTCTCTACCGGCCAAGCCCTGGTCTCCAGCTCTGCCCTGGCCTCCTGATCCACCCTGATCTTCTGCTCTGCCAGCTCCACCCTGGTATCTCCTCAGCCTGTTCCCCCCTTGTCTCACAAACTGCTTACTTCACCACAGACTCCAGACCTTCAGACTTCATGGGCCTGGATCGCTATTCCTTTCCCCTTTCTGTCTCCGATCCTCCACCACTCTCTTGGTTTTTTGTTTTGTGCTTTCTAACTTGTTCATTGTTTTGGAGAGCATCTGGAATCTGCTTCATAGGTGGGGATCTATGTTATATGTTCTCCGTGTCTTGTTTAGGACTTTTATGTCACTTCCTATTTCCTTCAGTTTTTGTAGTCAGTTTGTATTCATTTGTTCATTGGTTACCCTTTGATTATTCTCCCCAGGCATGCCTTGTTATCTTGTTGAGCTTGTTAGCCCCCTGTGTATGTATATATAGCCCTAGTGTTTTACTTGTTCCTTGTCAGTTAAATGTAATTGTTGACTGTTTGCCTGTGTTTTTTTTGTGTTTTTTGTTTATTGTTTTTTTTTTCACTAAATAACCTGTGTATAGATCCATGTCTCTGCATCCCTTCCTTTGCTCCACAACATAAAGTTTACATTAACTTATGTTAATATTATAGTTCCCTTCCGGGAACTCGAACTGCGTCATCAATGCTTTGGGGAACGCCATTGGCGAGCCGCACTCTGAACATGTCTGCAACCAATGAAATGACGTGGTGACGTAAGCGACCAGGAAGTATAAAGCACGTGCGTTTGATGCCGGCGTCAGCTTTTGTCATTCAGCGAGAGTGCTCTGTGTGTGTCTGTCTGTTACATATTGCTGTTTTTCTGTGCCAGTTTGCACAACTTTATTTTGAGCAATATGTTGACCAAAAAAGGCGGAAAGAGTTTGTCTTCTAGAGTGGTTGAGCAGCCACATAGGCAGTGTGCTCCTCCATGCCAGCGATTCATCGTTGGCGGGGATACACACAGTCTGTGTGTGGTCTGCTTGGGAGCGGAGCATGCACAGTCAGCCCTTGAGGGGGCTGGCTGCCGGCAGTGTGAGCGTCTTCCACTGCGGGTGCTCCGTTCCCCGGAAAGCCCTCTTCGAGTAGGGGCCTTTCGCTAGCGTTCCTCGCTGGTTCCTTCCCTCCAGGAGGAGGAATCAAGGCTTCTCCTATCTTCCTCCGAGGAGGTTGATGTGGAAAGCCTTGATCCCATTCAACCGCCCCCCCGATTGCCTCACTACGAGGAGCTAGTGATGGTGCTGACCAATGCGGTCGCCAAATTAAACATCGAATGGCCCGCAGAACAAGGCAATGAGCCACAGAGAAGCAGACTAGATGAACGCTTCCTGCGGACAAAGTCAGCACCTCCTAGACGGAGCCTTCCGTTTTCCCCGGATCTTCATAAAGAGATCTCTAAATCTTGGGAAAAACCCTATTCAGCCCGCTTGTTCTCCCCCGCCTCAGATCACTACGGTAATGTGGCAGGGTTGGACGAGCACAGCTACAAGGCGATGCCGCAGGTTGAACAGACGCTAGCAGGCTATCTGTCACCTGGACAGGCATCATCCTTGAAGGCTCTGTCCTTGACCACCAAGCCACTAAAAGTTACATCAAGCTTGATGGGCAAGGCTTACTCTGCAGCAGGTCAGGCTGGGGCTTGCCTTCATACAATGGCAGTCCTTCAAGCCTATCAAGCTGACCTGCTGAAGGAGTTTAATAATGGCGAGGAAGTGAGCGTCACAGAAATGCGATGCACTGCAGATCTTGCTCTCCGGGCCACCAAAGAGACCGCTCGCGCTGTGGGCCTGTCTATGGCAGCCCTGGTGGCCGCGGAGAGGCACCTGTGGCTGACCCTGTCTGCATCCATCTGGCCTCTTTGGTGATTCTGTTGACACAGTTGTCAGCAGACACCAGGAGGCCCGCAAGCAGGCGGCGGCGTTTCAGCGGTTCCTTCCTCGCCGCGTTTATTCCTCTGGGACTGAACGTGAGCACAGGGAGGCTCAGAAAAGGAGTGTTGCAACCCGTACTCCTCCGGCGAGACCTAGAAGGCGGGCTAAGCAACACTCCAAGTCGGGGGCTTCTGGGAAGAGGCCTGACCTGAGGGTCGTCCTCCAGTCCAAGAGGTCCTCTACTAAACGGCCCTGACTGCTGCGGCACAGGGCCAGTGAGGGCAGCCCCTCCCGGGGAGGCTGGTGGTTCACCACAGTTCATGGTGGCCACCCCTCCTCTGGGCCCTCAGGAGATTCGTCAGATAACCCGCGAACATTATTCTCTAGCCTTTCTGCCCGGAAACGTAGCGGAGCTAGAGAGTTCGCCGTCCCCATGGGGGCTCTCAGAACAAACGATTCAGGTGTCTCCTGTCAGTTCGCTGTTACAGGCTCCCTTAGTAGACTTTCCGGCAGCGTGGAAACTACTGCCAAATGTATCTGCATGGGTCCTGCTTACTGTAGAGAAAGGTTATTCTATCCATTTCAGCGCTCCGCCGCCACCTTTCAACGGGGTATTTCCCACCGAGGTGGGCCCCGAGCAGGCTCTGGTAATGGAACAGGAAGTAAACTCCCTTCTGAGGAAGGAGGCCATCGAGGTGGTCCCTCTTCAGCACAGAGAGTCCGGGTTCTACAGCCGGTACTTCATTGTTCCAAAGAAGGATGGCGGGCTGCGGCCCATTTTAGATATCAAACAATTGAACCACTCAGCCAAGAAACTGAAGTTCAAGATGTTAACTATCAAACAGGTCGTGTCTCAAATCAGGTCCAAGGACGGGTTTGTCACGATAGATCTAAAAGACGCATATTTTCACGTCTCCATCCTTCCTCAACACAGGAAGTTCCTGAGGTTTGCTTTCAGGGGCAAAGCTTACCAATACAGAGTTATTCCTTTCGGCCTAGCACTCTCACCCCGAACTTTCACGAAGTGTGTGGATGCTGTGCTGGCTCCTTTGCGACTCCAGGGCATCCACATACTCAACTACATAGACGACTGGCTGATTTTAGCCAGTTCGGAACAGTTAGCGGTTCAGCATCGAGGTGCTGTTCTCGCTCACATGGAAAAGCTGGGGTTGAGACTCAACGCCAAGAAAAGTGTGCTGTCTCCATTACAGAGAACCACTTATCTAGGTGTCATATGGGATTCGACCAAGATGCAGGCACGAATGTCACCTTCTCGGATCAAGTCGATCCTTACTGCAGTCAATGCGGTCAAGCTAGGCCTGTCACTCACTGTCAAACAGTTCCAAGTACTGTTAGGTCTTATGGCAGCTGCATCCAACGTGATACCTTTTGGACTGCTGTACATGAGACCGCTACAGTGGTGGCTTAAAACCAGAGGGTTTTCCCCGCAAAAATCAAGGTCACGCGGCGATGCCTACGTGCCTTGAATCTGTGGAAGAAACCCTGGTTTCTCTCTCAAGGCCCGGTGCTGGGAGCTCCGTGTCACCGCGTCATGCTAGCGACAGATGCATCCCTCACCGTGTGGGGAGCGGTCATGAGTGGCCGCTCAGCCCACAGCCTATGGAGCGACCACCATCTCTCTTGCCACATAAACTGCCTAGAGATGCTGGCCGTGTTTCGGGCCCAGAAGTATTTCCTTCCAGACCTGAGAAATTATTAAAGTAGTCAATTATATCAACCACCAGGGGGTCTGCGGTCATGCCCCTTGTACAAGCTGGCGTACCATATCCTCCTGTGGTCTCAAGGAAAGCTTCTATCTCTGAGTGCAGTCCATATTCCCGGATGTCTCAATGTGGGAGCAGACGTCCTGTCGAGGCAGGGGCCGAGGCCCGGGGAATGGATGCTTCACCCTCAAGTGGTGAAGCAGATTTGGAGAGTGTTCGGCCAGGCTCAAGTGGACCTCTTTGCGACTCGAGAGACATCGCAATGTCCCCTCTGGTACTCTCTAGTGCCTCCAGCTCCGCTTGGACTGGACACCATGGTACAGACGTGGCCGAGGCTTCGTCTGTACGCATTTCCCCCGATCGCTCTGCTCCCGGGAGTTCTGGAAAGAGTACGCCGGTTTGGAGTATGGCTGCTGCTAGTAGCCCCATACTGGCCGCCCCGAGTATGGTTCTTGGACATAATCACCCTCCTAGACGGCTCTCCGTGGGAGATTCCTGTCAGGAGGGACCTCCTCTCCCAGGCTGGGGGCGCAATCTGCCACCCCCACCCGGAGATGTGGAAACTATGGGTGTGGCCCCTGAGGGGGCACAATTCATAGAGGCTGGTCTCCCAACTGAGGTTGTCGAGACCATTCTCCAATCCAGAGCTCCCTCTATGAGGAAACTTTATGGCCTTAAGTGGAACCTGTTTGCTTCATGGTGTCATGAACGCCGTTTAGACCCAGTTAACTGCCCAGTTGGTACAGTGCTGGAGTTCCTGCAAACTCGTCTTTCCGCAGGGCTAACCCACGTGGGACCTAGCTGTGGTGTTAGAAGCTCTATGTAAGCCTCCTTTTGAACCTATAGAGGAGATCTCTGATCACATGCTTACTATAAAGACAGCGTTGCTTCTTGCTCTAACCTCTCTCGAGAGAGTCGGGGACCTGCAGGCCCTTTAAGTGGCCCCCTAATATATCGACTTTGCAAGGTTTATTCTCTCCCTCTTGTTCTGGCAGGACACCAGACAAAGGAGTATTATGTTCTCCTCATGTGCCTGAGGGCCGAGGAATACTCTCCCTCTGGTTCTAGCAGAATACTAGACCAAGGATTATTTCTCCCTCTGGTTCTGGTATGACCAGACCAAGGATCATTCTCCCTCTTGTTCTGGCATGTATGGTTCCCAGACAGAGGTGTCATACCATTCGCATCCTGGCAATTTCCCCAGGCGGAGACATTCCAGTGTCTTGGCAGGTAAGTATTCCAGACACTGTCTTTCCCTCTTGCTCTGGCAACCCAAGAGTTTACCAGACAGAGGGTATTACTTCTCTGGAGTGATGCACCAGAGACTCAATGCATTCCTTTCCCTTGGCCTAGCAGCACAGACACTGCGCAGGGACTTGAAATTATGGGGGCGTGGGTATCTCGTTCCCCAAAGCGTTGATGACGCAGTTCGAGTTCCCGGAAGGGAACGTCTCGGTTACGTATGTAACCCTGGTTCCCTGGACCATAATTCCCGCATCTCTATGGCGCTCGCTTCATTCCTTAAGAGTTGACGCCGGCATCAAACGCATGTGCTTTATACTTTCTGGTCGCTCATGTCACCACGCCGGTGACATCACTCCCGTCATTTCATTGGTTGCAGACATGTTCAGAGTGCGGCTTGCAAACGGCGTTCCCCAAAGCATTGATGACGTAGTGTCTCGTTCCCTCAGGGAACCAGGGTTACATACGTAACCCGAGACGTTTTTCTCTGTGAATATTTACAAAGTCAGTATGTATATAATGCCCTTTACCCGCTGTCCTCACACCTTGGTGGTTAGGTGTAAGTTCCAGCGATCTCCTTTGTCAGCTTTGTCAGCACCCATGACCCCTGTGAGTGTGAACCTAAGCATCAGTATTCACATCCACTCCTTCTCTCTGGCCGGTTTTTGATATATTTATCTGCGATTATCCAGTTGTCGATAAAATACCTGTTTGTGTCCACTAACTCTTGCCTTAAGTCTAGTTATAGCTTGAAAGTTACCATTTAACTTTAAAAACATTTTTTTAAAGATAAATTAAGCAAATGAAAGGTTGCTGGGGTGTGTTTGTTTAATACCACTATTTCAGTCTTTCTGATTCAAAATGCATTATTTTATAGAGTGGTTTACTTGTAATTATTTGTGAAATGTATACTAGCAATTTTTAGTGACAATTTTTTGAGAATTTTTTTTATTTCAGGTTTTCACTTTTTTTCAAGTTTTAACTTTTTTGTTTGTTTGTTTGTTTGTTTTTTAACCTTTAGCCTGTCATGTACACCAGTCATGCTATGACTGTGGTTCTGTTGTTCTCCATAAACTCTTTGAATTCATTCCAAATAATTACCCACCAGAAAACCTAATTTGCTTATATGTGCTGTAATATTTTCTTACTATTCAGTAGACTTTTTTTATAGCAGAATGTTTGCATGCCAGTATGCATATTCATTCAGTATTATGGCAACCTTTGGAGCGCATATTAAAGTTCTTGAATGTCATGAATGTGATGACATTCATGTCATCATATAAAAGATAGATGCCAGTAGTGGAGAGAAGACAGTGGTCTTTGCACTACACACAGAAACTGCTGTGAACATTCTGCAAGGTATGCAAGAGTTTATCAAATGTTATTTGACTTCTTTTGATAGAAATTAATTTTATAGGAGTTTTATAGATGTCTTGCTACTTTATGTATTTATACATGGTTGTATATTTCTAGATTTTTTTTCCAGATGCAAAGTCTACATTTTAAGAGATCCATCTGAAACTGCTTAACAATGGCATCTTTGAAATATTTGATGCTGATTTTTCTCATCAGTGAGTTTTTCAGTTTTTATTAATATTTTAAACAAGATTGTTTTAAATTGCAAAATGTTTAGTGATTTATTTGTAAATACATTCACAAGAGCATTAAAAAACGTTTTCCTTTTACACCCTTTACAAAATAAGAGGACCAGTTTTAACTGTGAGAATGCATTTCAAGTAAATAGGTTTTTTGAAATTCCCTAATGTGAATGTTGAATTTTTATTGGTGTGAATTATAAGATTCTGATAGATTTGAACAATGAATTTTGTTGGTGTAAATATTTGGAACATTTCACAGTAAAAACTGTGAAACAATAAGTGGCTAGAGACATTTTAAATGAGTTGTAATGGCTGAAAAAAAAAAAAAAAATCACAAAGTACCATAACTAGTAATACAATTTAATTGCTTATCACTTTTGACTAATAGGTGGCAATGTTACCAAATTATTATGGTATGGTCAGTGTGAGAAGACAATGACACATATACAACACACAAGTTTAATGTCAATGTGCTGAAGTTTTGCAGAGTTGCAGCCTCAGAATCAGATTGGCATCATGCCAACAAATTCATTGATGTGTTATTTGAAAATTTGTTGGTCTTTAAAAGCTTCTGATAACTTTTTGCTGGCATTGTCTAAAAAATGATCTGAGCTGATTTAGGTAAAAATTAGAACAATGGTATAAGTAGGAAGAGTTCCAAAAAGTATATTTTCAAAATAATGGTAGACCAAAACTTTTTAAATATCTTCTAAGCATGGACCAGATGGCATGCACAGAGTTTCATAATGATATGTAAATACATTCATATAATGAATAATTTTACAGCAACATTAAAAACTAGGTATTGCTTGATTTTGTATGCGGCACTGAATCATTTTTATTATTTAGTTAATAATTTGGCTATTTTTGAACAGACATTATAAGCAAAAATAACTATTTTCAAATCTCCTATACGCTTTTCCCTGCTGTACAGAACCGTAAATTTAAAATTGTAGTAAATACATACCATTAAACCCAGCCATCGTTTGCAGAAGAAGTCTTAGAATATAGGGGATAATGCTGCCCCCACTATCATTTCAGGAACCCTCAAAGCTTTACAGTAGTATCTAACATTAAATTGGTGAATTAACATCAACGCCGATAGCCTTGTGGGCAGCCTGCCGATGTCTACATCATTGGACATTTCCCGATCCTTCCAAGCTATCTCTTTCCCACTTTGCTTCCAGTCAGTTCTGCTCTGTTGTCTTATCATAATAAAATTGAAAATACCCCAAATAAATATAAAAAAACAACAACCTGTTTTAGGTTACATATATAACCATGGTCCCTAAGAAGGGGAACGAGACACTGCGTCCTCTAGGGGTCGCTTGCGGGGAACACCTTCTGCGTGACTCGTGTCTGAAGCATATATCCAAAAACTACAAAGTACTCAAACCTAGAGCTTCTTTCTTGGTTTTCTTTTACAAGAGAAAGCCACACCTGGCAGCATGAATAGTTATTGGCCTATGGGACCCAGCTTAAAAAATGGGATCGCACATTTCAAAAGGTTAGTAGACGGGTTCTCATGAGATGAGATGAGGGGAACAGCTCCTGACTAAACCATAAGTAACTACTACATCCAAAGAGACCTGAAGAGCTATAGCTGCTCAGAACCATAGTGACCAGGGAGAGTTTCCTTAGAAACAATTCTCACTTGATTGCAGGTGAAGGCAGTGCCCTCAAGCCCACTCCTCAGAGGGGCAAAGCACTTGTTTGACCATAAGGCCAGTGTGCTGTTGAACAAACTGCAAAATGGTGGTTTAGGTGAGGAGGAACACCTGGTCTGCCCAGGGGCGACAAGCTCTTTAAGAGACCCTCTCCGCAGCAAGGGGAGCATTGTCATGCCTGAGATTCAATTCCAGCAGAGATACATTTTGGTTCAACTCAGTATAGCTGCATAAAGAGCTGCAGCATCCCCAGCCCTCAGGTTGTGTCATGGGTATTTTCTTGAGGGGGCATAAGCCACTACCAACCCAGGTAGACCTGTGCTTACTACCTTGATAGAAAGCCCAGGCCCCGTTCTTAACCAGCTCCACAGAACATTGAGAACAAGGGCCTAAATCTGTAACTGCTGCTCCTCAGAGTGCTCAGAAGGGTTTTATCAGAAACACCTTTTACTCACACCTTAGTGAAAACAGTGTGGTCAAGCTAACTCCTCGGAGGGGTGACTCACTAGATCAGTGTTTCTCAACTCCAGTCCTCGGGACCCACTGCTCTGCACATTTTGTATGTTTCTGAGTCTGACACACTCAGTTCAGTTCATGAATCTTTCTACTAATGAGCTGATGATCAAAATCAGGTGCCTTAAATGAGGAAGACATACAAAATGTGCAGAGCAGTGGGTCCCGAGGACTGGAGTTGAGAAACACTGCACTAGATCACCATAGACGAATGAGGTAGGGTATAATGACTGGTTGGATACTCCAAAACAGGCTGCATCCAGAGTCAGCAGATGCCATAGGGGTCGTAGAGGTCCCTTTCCTGAAACGAAATAGCCACAGAACAACAGGTCCCAGAAAACACTGCAAAGTATGCTAGTAACAGAATCTCACAACCTCAAGATAGTTCTTATATTAAAAAATAAAAGGATCCAACTCACCCAACCTGGCTCCTGAGCAGGACTCAAGTCCAAGGATATACAGAAGAGTCCAAAAAAAACTTGTATCTGGACTATCAGTAAGGTGGTTCTATGGACATAAAACCCGCTCAAAACACCATAAGTCCAGCCTAGGAGACTACAGATGGAAGCGCAGGAGGCTCCTACCCAACCTCGGTTCCAGGAGAATTAGGAAGGTAAATAAAGTTAAAATAGATGTAAAAAAAAACAAGGAAGGCAAGTAGATGGTCGTCTTTTCTTAGTATTATTCTGGTCCAGACAAGTGCGTTGAGAACGCCTCATCTGGATCACCTCCTTCAGGTTTTGCCAACCCCCCTTTGACTCGCTCTGCCTCCCAGGACCACCAGAGGGTGGGGGAGGAGCAAGCACGAGTCGCGACACTAGTCTTCTATGCCCCCCTTCGATCCTTAGATCGAGATGGGCCAGGACCCCTTTGCTGTTCAAGCTCAGACCTGGTCCTTCTTGGATTGAAAGTTTAAAAGGCAGCTAAACACGCCTTTGCCTCCTTGAACCTCTCAACCATCTTCTCGACAGAGGTACCGAAAAATTCTGAAGGCGAAACTGGGGCATCAAGAAGAAAGCCCTTCTCTTTCTTCCCGATATCCGCCAAGTTCATCCAGAGATGCCTATCTGTAAACACCATGGCCGCCATAGACCTGCCAATGGCAGCGGCAGCCTGTTTAGTGGCACAGAGGGCAAAATCCATGGTGCGGTGCAGCTCAGCCACCTCCTCAGGAGAAAGACCCTGACCCTTATCCAGGTCTTTCAACAGGACGCCCTACCATTCAAACGAGATGTATCTTAAAGGTATTTGGATGGCAGAGAGAAAACCTTAAGAGAGGATGTCTCACCACTAGAGAGATAGCATGCTAGCATCCCCCACCCACTTCCACGACAAGTCAAGCCTTGCTATTTGTTGTAAATACTATTTCAATAGGCGATCGTTACTTAGAGTTGCAGCTAAAAGCACTCTGTTGTTTCTATTTACTTATTCATTAATATTAATATTGAGCTGCTTCTAAAAGCACTCTGTTGTTTCTATTTAGTTATTCATTTGTTTTATTTACATAGAAAAGGAGGGTTTCTTCTGTTATTTGCCTTGCTAGTGTTTTTGCTTTAAATTATAGTTTTTATTGCAATCATTAAAATTAATGACTGAGCGGACGGCCAAGGGAAGCTTTTGTTATTTCATATCGTTCCCTTCTTGAGCTATTAAAAGTGCGAAGCTGTTGCTTTTTGAGTTTCGGTTGAGCCATTTTGCGTGCGGGCGATACATTTGCGGCTGACTGAGCCTAGGAGGCGTGGCTAGCGAGAATACTGCTTAAATAGTTTGCTTACTTTCCATATTGCGGGAAAGAACGAGGGCGCGTAAGTGTCTACTTTAATACTATTTCAATAGGCGATCGTTACTTAGAGTTGCAGCAAAAAGCACTCTGTTGTTTCTATTTAGTTACTTATTCGTTAATGTTAATATTGAGCTGCTACTAAAAGCAGCGGAAGCGTTCAGCCTCCTCGCGTGAAGACCGACGAGAGTAAAGACCTGCGACTTTTCCTGCACGACTTAACCGAGCAACGAAACCGACAACACATTTAAGTACCCCTTTCCTTTATTTCACCCGTCTTTCTGATCCTCCTCTATCATGTCTTTCCAATTCATTCCGACATCACACGCACTCGTCAACGCAATCTTTCTAATCTGCGTCCTATCGACACCTCTTCCACTGAACCCTTCTCTTTCACGGTTGGACTCTGGAACTGTCAGTCAGCTGTCAACAAAGCTGACTTCATTTCAGCATTTTCTTTGCAATCTGGCCTGAGCATTCTAGGTTTGACTGAGACCTGGATTCGTCCAGAAGTCTATGCAAGTTCTCAGCTCCACACATACAGGAACTAAAATTTACCACACTAACGGCTGCAACTCCCCTCTTCTCCTTCTGTCCTTACTCAGAGGCAGAAGTAACCAAACTTTTCCTCTCCAGCCATTCGACGACATGTCCTTTAGATCCTATCCCCTCACACCTTCTCCAAGCAATCTCTCCTACAATCCTACCGGCGCTCACACACATCATCAACACATCTCTTCTTACAGGCACTTTCCCCAGTACATTTAAGCAGGCCCGGGTTACCCCACTGCTCAAAAAACCTACACTTAACTCTTCACCCATTGACAACTACAGACTTGTCTCTCTACTACCATTCATAGCAAAAACACTGGAACGGGCTGTTTTCAACCAGCTATCCTTATTCCTCTCACAGAACAATCTACTGGATTCTAACCAATCAGGGTTCAGAAGCGGCCATTCAACTGACACTGCACTACTGTCTGTCACTGAAGCCTTGTGGACGGCAAAAGCTGATTCCAAATCATCAGTACTCATCTTGCTGGACCTATCTGCAGCTTTTGACACTGTGAATCAACAGATCCTCTTGTCCACCCTCTCATCGCTGGGCATCACAGGGACTTCACTTCGCTGGTTCAAATCCTACCTCTCTGGTAGGTCTTTCAGAGTGGCTTGGGGAGGGGAGGTATCCAAAACTCAAAAAAACTGGTCACTGGGGCTCCTCAGGGATCAGTTCTTGGACCTCTCCTGTTCTCCATATACACTACATCTATGGGCCCCATCATACAGGCACATGGCTTCTCCTACCATTGCTATGCTGATGACACACAGCTCTATCTTTCATTCAAACCAGACGATCCATCGGTAGCCGCACGGATCTCAGATTGCCTGGCGGATATCTCTGCATGGATTAAGGAACACCATCTACAGCTCAATCTAGCAAAGACGGAACTCCTTATCTTTCCTGCCACTGCATCTTCACAACATGACTTTTTCATCCAGTTAGGTTCATCAACAATTACCCCATCGACTTCAGCCAGAAATCTGGGTGTAATCTTTGACGACCAATTGACTTTTAAAGACCACATTGTAGTAGTAGGATGTTTGGGCTTGTAAGATGCGCACGCACATGCGTGGGCACGGAGAGTTAAGAGTTACGTAAAGCTGCATGAATGAGCATATCGTGTCTGGTCCGTTCATTCCTATATCACAACATGGTGTCAGAATTGGACTTACCTCGCTTTCCAAGTGATGACAATAATATGCATCCGTTAAGCGTTTGTAAGTGAAACCTTTGGAAAAAAAAAAAAGCGTCGGCACCGAGCAACTGTGAGAGACAGACACGGAGCGTGAGTGAACTCCGGGCAGATAAAAATACGGCAAATAAAGGAACGGAGAATATCCAACTGAGATCGGCACCAAGGTATTTAAGATGGATACGTTGTTTTCAATAAGCCCGCCTGAACATTTCGACTTCAGCGATTTTGGCAGCTGGCCAAATTGGATCAGAAGATTCGAAAGATTCCGCATAGCGGCGGGGATCAATGAAAGAAGTCAGGAATATCAAGTTAATTCGCTTATCTACACGATGGGAGATAAAGCTGATGATATCATGTGCACGCTGGCTTTGTGTGAAGCAGAAAGGAAAGATTATGACAAAGTTAAAGAAGCGTTCGAGAAACACTTTGTTTGCAAGCACAATGTTATATATGAGAGGGCTAAATTTAACAAGAGGTGCCAAGAACCGGGAGAGTCAGCTGAAATGTTCATTACTGCAGTTCATAAACTAGCAGAAAACTGCCAGTACGGAGTCCTTCAAGAGGAAATGATAAGAGACAGACTGGTAGTAGGAATTAAAGATCACGGGCTGTCAGAGAGATTACAGTTGGATCGCGAACTCACACTCAGTAAAGCCATCACGAAAATAAGACAAAGTGAAGAAATAAAAAAGCAGCAGACAGTCTTGAGACAAGCAAGTGGGGCCTCAAATGAGGTAAACATAGACATGTTGAAATATAAAGTCAAACCAAAACATGCACAAAAAGGACAGCAAAAGCGACCAGACACCACAAGATACCACAAAGCAAGCAAGGGATGCGGAAGATGTGGAAAGCCACAAACACACTCACTGAACAACTGTCCAGCAAGGGAGGCTGCGTGCAGGAAGTGCAAGAAAAAAGAGCACTTTGCAGCAGTCTGCAAAACAAAGAAAAGAATGGATGAAATATATCAGTATAATGAGACAGAGAGCATAGAGACTGTGTTTTTGGGAGTTGTCAACTCAGATAATTCGGCGGATGTCTGGCAAAAGCCAATCACACTGACTGGTGAACAAATTCTTTTCAAACTAGACACTGGAGCTGCGGTAACAGCCATACCGGAGAGCTTGTACTCAAAGAGGAGCCATGGTGTTCTTAGCCCACCAACGAAAAAGCTGTATGGACCAAGCAACATACCAATACAGGTGAGAGGGCAGTTTGAAGCATCACTTCATCATCAGGGAAGAATAATAAAACACCCAGTGTTTGTGATACCAAGACTCGTGACCCCTCTCCTTGGACTTTCAGCCATAAAAGAGCTAAACTTGCTGCACACAGTAAATGTAATTCAAAGAGCTCTTCCCAAAAGTCTTCACAGGTCTAGAGAAACTAGAAGGAGCTTACAAAATCAAGATGAAAGAGTCAACTACTCCATTTGCTTTGTCTGTCCCCCGTCGGGTGCCCTTGCCCTTGATTAACAAAGTCAAAGAGGAGCTGAAAAGAATGGAAGACCTGGGTGTCATAGCTCCCATCGAAGAAGCGACAGAGTGGTGCTCGGGTATGGTTATAGTACCAAAACCAAATGGCAAGATCCGAATCTGTGTTGATTTAACACATCTGAATAATGATATCTGCAGAGAGAGGCACATCCTTCCAGCAGTGGACGAAACATTGGCCAAACTGTCAGGCGCAACTGTTTTCTCTAAGCTAGATGCTACTGCTGGATTCTGGCAGATTCCATTACATAAAGATTCGGTTCCACTCACTACTTTCATTACGCCTTATGGAAGATACTGTTTTCAACGCCTTCCATTTGGCATTTCATCGGCGCCAGAACATTTTCAGAAACGCTTAACACAAATGCTCGAGGGCCTGGAAGGTACACTGTGCCACGCAGACGACTTCCTGGTGTTCGGTGCTACTCACAAAGAACATGATGAGCGACTTGTCAAAGTACTTAGCCGCCTAGAGCAGAAAGGATTGACGCTGAACGAGAAATGTCAATTTGCAGTGCCTCAAGTTAGGTTCTTAGGACATATCGTCAGTGCGGAGGGCATACGAGCTGACCCAGATAAAATTAAAGCTATAAAAGAGATGCCTGAGCCTAAAAATACGGCTGATGTCAAGAGATTCCTCGGCATGGTCAATTACATCGGAAAATTTTCACCCAACATTGCAGAGCTGACTGGACCATTCAGAGACCTGCTCAAGGCTGAAAATAACTGGGCGTGGGGGAGCCCACAACAACAAGCTTTTGAAAAAGTGAAACAAGAACTCAGTTCTTCAACAGTATTAGCACAATACTGCCCAAACCGACAGACTAGAGTTTCAGCTGATGCTTCTTTCTTCGGACTAGGAGGTGTACTGTCTCAGCTGCAGCCTACAGGTGTATGGAGACCTGTCGCTTTCATCTCCAGAAGTATGACACCTGCAGAGAAAAGGTATGCACAAATTGAGAAGGAGGCACTGGCCATCACTTGGGCCTGTGAAAGATTCCAAACCTACCTCCTTGGACTGGATTTTGTGGTCAGGACTGATCACAAGCCACTAGTTAGTCTACTAGACTCAAGACCGTTGGATGACCTGCCCCCACGCATACTGAGATTTCGTCTAAGACTTCTGCGGTTCTCCTACAAAATCATGCATGTCGCAGGAAAAAACCTGATCACAGCAGACACACTTTCTAGAGCTCCACTCAAAGAACACCCATCTGAAGTGGACCTAAAAAGGGAGGAAGAGGTAAAGGTGTACATCGATCATGTCATTCAACAGCTGCCAGCAACACCTACCAAGCTTGCTCAAATAAAGAGGGCTCAGGAAGAGGATGAAGTGTGCAGGCAGCTAAGTTCTCTTGTGCGCACAGGGTGGGTAGGAAAAAAGAGTATTCCACCACACCTAGCATCATTTTGGCAGCACAGATATGATCTGCTTATTGCAGAGGGAGTGCTGATGAAAGGAAAGAGACTTGTGATACCTGGCAGTATACAAGGAGAAGTCCTAGAGATACATCAGGGACATCAAGGCATCACTAAATGCTTGGCAAGAGCACAAATGTCTGTATGGTGGCCAGGCATAACTAGGCAAATCAAAGACAAAGTCAGTCAATGCGAAACTTGTGTCAAAAACAGCTACAGTCACCCAGAACCCCTGCTGACCACTCCTTTACCCTCACGATCATGGCAGAGAGTGGCAGCAGATCTTTTCCACTGGAACAAGGGTAATTATGTCCTGCTGATTGACTACTACTCACGCTACATAGAAGTTGCTTCTCTTACTTCAACGGCAACAAAACCTGTGATTGAGAAAATTAAAGCAATGTTTGCTCGTCACGGGGTCCCAGAGGTTTTAGTTACGAACAATGGACCACAGTTTTCAGCATCCGACTTTGCTGTCTTTGCAAAGGATTATGATTTCCGTCATGTGACCAGCAGTCCGCACTATGCTCAAAGTAACGGAGAAGCAGAAAGAGCAGTCAGAACTGTTAAAGCTCTATTAAGGAAAGGTGAGGACCCTCACAAAGCACTCATGGCTTACAGAGCTACACCATTAGCTTCAGGAGCTTCACCTGCTCAACTCCTGATGGGGCGGAACATCAGAACTACTCTCCCAGTGAATCCGTCCACACTGAAACCAGCTTGGCCAAACCTTGGCACCTTCAAGAAAAAGGACAAAAACTTGAAGGAAAAACAAGCTAAATGGTACAATAAACGGCACAGAGTACAAGCAAAAACAGCTTTACAGACAGGACAATCAGTCTGGATCAAGAACATACCAAATCCAGGGAGAGTTACAAATCCAGCGGATACCCACGTTCCTACATTTTGGAAGGGCAGAACGGTAATCTGAGAAGACATCGTTCCCATTTGAGAGCATTTCCTTTAGAGTCAAGAGAGACTCATGACTGTGTTAGAAGCAGAGTGGGCCGGGTTATTAGGCCACCGTTAAGACTGAACCTGTAAAGCTGTGATAGGATCTGGTCCATTCAGATGTTATTTCCCTTTCTTCTTTTGAAAGATAGTAATAATAGGATAATGTCTGTGATTTTTTTTTCCTACAGTGAGAGACTGATTTTTTTTATGTTTTGGAAAGCTGCACAGAAGGGAGGGAATGGACTGAATGAGAGATTAACAGTACAGTGCTATGTTCATGCTAAAGTTTATTAATATCTGTTATGGGGAGTGATTTGGTTAAAAGGGGGAGGTGTAGTAGTAGGATGTTTGGGCTTGTAAGGTGCGCACGCGCATCGTGGGCACGGAGAGTTAAGAGTTCAGTAAAGCTGCATGAATGGGCATATCGTGTCTGGTCCGTTCTTTCCTATATCACAACACACATAGCTAAGACTGCTCAATCTTGCAGGTTTGCATTGCACAACATCAGAAAGAAAAGGCCCTTCCTAACAGATTATGCTACACAACTCTTCGTCCAGGCCCTGGTCATTTCCAGGCTGGACTACTGCAATGCTCTTTTAGCTGGTCTTCCAGCATGTACAATCAAACCTCTACAAATGATTCAGAATGCAGCAGCACGACTGGTCTTCAATGAGCCCAAAAAGGCTCATGTCACACCTCTCTTCATATCACTGCACTGGCTACCGGTTACAGCACGCATCAAATTCAAGACACTGATGCTGGCATATAGGACAGCCACTGGATCATCACCTGCCTACTTCCATTCACTACTACACATCTACACTCCCTCCAGAAGTCTGAGATCCTCT
>NC_133382.1:6017892-6115440 GCF_049309525.1 Garra rufa | reverse complement strand
GGCCTAATGTTTATTGGGTCACAAGGATTTATCGACTTTAAAATGTGGGTCCCCAGAAAAAAAACTGTGTTTGGGAAACACTGATTTAAAGCATCCTTGCTAAATAAAAGTATTAATTTGTACTCAACTGTTTTAAATATTTATACTAATTATAAAAAATAAATGTCAGCATATTAGAAAAATTTCTAAAGGATCAGACTGAGTAATAATGCTGAAAATGTAGCTTTAATCACAGGAATAAATTAATTTCTTAATATATTCAAATAGTAAGCAATTATTTTAAATAGTACAAATATTTTTCAAAAAACATTAAAAATCTTACTGTTCAAACAATTTTGATGTATATCAACCATATGGACAGAAACTAAACGTAGTTTTGAAAAAGGTGATTATTCCAAAGCATATTCCAAGGCCTATTCTAAAACCATGATTATTTGGTGTTACAGTTTTTTATGATTGCTTACACACTAAAATTAAAAATAACACACAGTTAGTGAAACCTGACACCCAAGGAGCAAAACCTCAGCCCAAATCTTCCCAACTATAAGCACATTCTCAGCTTCACACTTTTTGCAAAACACTACACACATTGTTTTGCAAGACACTAAACACACTTCTCTACATTAGACACAGAAATTGCCTCGGGTTACGTATGTAACCCGAGACGTTCCCTTCCGAGAAATTGCAGGACACGAAGGACAAATGTCTGTCACTCAAGGACAGAGGAGCCTGGAGTGGCTCTCAGGTCTAGCTCGTAGAACCTGACAAATGTTAGAGGTGAGGACCAACCCGCAGCACTGCAAATGTCCTGAATAGGGACACCTGCTGTCAGATCTTTAGAGGCAGCCACGCCTCGAGTAGAGTGAGCCTTGACCCCCAAGGGTGATGGCAGGCCAGAGGACTCATAAGCAGTAGTAATGGCATCCACAATCCATCTACTGATAGTAGGCTTTGATGGCTCCACGAATGGAGGAGGGTAAAAGGCCTGGAGTGTGACCGGCTGTGGTACTGCTGTCGGAACCTTCGGGACATACCCAGCTCTAGGGTAGAGAAAGGCTTTGGCCAGACCACGCGCAAAGTCAATATAGGAAGGGGCCACTGAAAGGGCCTGAAGGTCACCTACTCTCCTCAGAGAAGTAAGTGCGAGCAGCAACGCAGTCTTAATTGTAAGATTGCGATCCGAAATCTCCTCTATAGGCTCGAATGGAGGCCTACAGAGAGCTTCGAGTACCACAGCGAGATCCCACGTGGGGACCCTCGGTTTCACTCGAGGCCTCAACCTGAGTGCACCGCGGAGGAGGTGCGTTGTAGGCCGATAACGCCGCTACGTACATCTTCAGGGTGGAGTGGGTTAGCCCTGCGGAAAAACGAGACTGCAGAAACTCCAGTACTGTACCTTTCGGGCAGTGAACTGGGTCTAATTGGTGCTGGTTACACCACGCAGTAAACAGCTTCCACTTAAGGCCATAAAGTTTCCTCGTAGAGGGAGCTCTGGAATGAAGGATGGTCTCAGCAACCTCGGTTGAGAGACCAGCCTCTATGAGATGTGCCCCCTCAGGGGCCACACCCATAGTTTCCACATCTCTGGGCGAGGGTGAAAAATTGAGCCCCCGGCCTGGGAGAGGAGGTCCCTCCTGATGGGAATCTCCCATGGAGAGCCATCGAGGAGGGCGATTATGTCCGAGAATCATACTCGGGCCGGCCAGTACGGGGCTACTAATAGCAGCCGTACTCCATACCGGCGTACTCGTTCCAGAACTCCCGGGAGCAGAGCGATCGGGGGAAAAGCGTACAGACGGAGCCTCGGCCACGTCTGTACCATGGCGTCCAGTCCGAGAGGAGCTGGAGGCACTAGAGAGTACCAGAGGGGACATTGCGATGTTTCTCGAGTCGCAAAGAGGTCCACCTGAGCCTGGCTAAACACTCTCCAAATCTGCTTTACTACTTCTGGGTGAAGCATCCATTCCTCGGGCCTCGGCCCCTGCCTCGACAGGATGTCTGCTCCCACGTTCATACATCCAGGGATGTGAACTGCTCTCAGTGAGAGGAGCTTTCCCTGTGACCACAGGAGGATCTGGTTCGCCAGCTTGTACAAGGGGCGTGAATGCAGTCCCCCCTGGTGGTTGATGTAATAAACGACCGCAGTGCTGTCGGTGCGGACAAGCACATGACGGTGTCTCAGGTCTGGGAGGAAGTGCTTCAGGGCCTGAAACACGGCCAGCATATCTAGGCAATTTCCAGGATAGATGGTGGTTGCTCCACAGACCGCGGGCCGAGTGGCCTCTCATGACCGCTCCCCAACCGGTGAGGGATGCATCTGTCGCTGGCGTGACGCGGCGACAAGGAGCTCCCAGCACCGGGCCCTGAGACAGAAACCAAGGTTTCTTCCACATGACTAAGGCACGTAGGCATCGCCGCGTGACCTTGATCTTGCGGAATGGGTTTGCCCTCGGGGAGAACCCCTTGGTTTTGAGCCACCACTGTAGCGGTCTCATATACAGCAGTCCAAGAGGTATCACGTTGGATGCAGCTGCCATAAGACCTAACAGTACTTGAAACTGTTTGACAGTGAGTGACAGGCCTAGCTTGACCGCAGAGGCTGCAGTAAGGATCGACTCGATCCGAGCAGGTGACATACGTGCCTGCATCGTGGTCGAATCCCATATGACACCTAGATAAGTGGTTCTCTGTAATGGAGACAGCACACTTTTCTTGGCGTTGAGCCTCAACCCCAGTTCTTTCATATGAGCAAGAACAACACCTCGATGCTGAACCGCTAACTGTTCTGAGCTGGCTAAAATCAGCCAGTCGTCTATGTAATTGAGTATGCGGATGCCCTGGAGTCGCAGAGGAGCCAGAGCAGCATCCACACACGTTGTGAAAGTGCGGGGTGAGAGTGCTAGGCCGAAAGGAAGAACTCTGTATTGGTAAGCTTTGCCCCTGAAAGCAAACCTCAGGAACTTCCTGTGTTGAGGAAGGATGGAGACGTGAAAATAAGCGTCTTTTAGATCTATCGTGACAAACCAGTCCTCGGACCTGATTTGAGACACGACTTGCCTGACAGTTAACAATTTGAACTTCAGTTTTTTGACTGAGCCGTTCAACCATCTGAGATCTAAGATGGGCCGCAGCCCTCCATCCTTTTTCGGAACAATGAAGTACCGGCTGTAGAACCCGGCTTCTCTGTCTGGAAGAGGGACCACCTCGATGGCCTCCTTCTTCAGAAGAGAATTCACTTCTTGCTCCATAACCAGACCCTGCTCGGGGCTCACCAGAGTAGGAAAGACCCCTTCGAAAGGCGGCGGTGGAGCGCCGAATTGGATGGAATAACCTCTCTCTACAGTACGCAGGACCCATGTAGATACATTCGGCAGTAGTTTCCACGCTGCCAGACAGTCTACTAAGGGAACCAGCCTCTCGAGACTGATTTCTGGTGTTACTAGAGATATTGATTCGGGAACACCTGAACTAATTTCTCTGAGGCGAACCCTCTAGCTCCGCTACGTTTCCGGGCGGAGAGACTAGAGGATGATATTCGCGGGAGATTGCCACGCCCTGTAACAGTGGCAGTGTTAGCTGACAGGATCTCCTGAGGGCCTCGAGGAAGAACGGGCACCATGAACTGTGGTGAGAACCGCTCCACCTCGAGAGGGGCTACCCTCATTGGCCCTGGGCCATAGCTGTCAGGGCCTTTTGGCCGAGGACCTCTTCGACTAAAGCACGACCATCAGATTGGGCCTAGTCTTAGAGGACCCCGGCCTAGAGCGTTGCTGACCACGCCCTCTAGGTCTTTCCGGAGGGGTGCGGGACGCAAAGCGCCTCTTTTGGGTCTCCCTGTATGAGGAGCTAGTACACCGCTGGGACTGCTCCCGTTCAGCAGCCCCAGAGGAGTAGACGCGGCGTGGGAGGTATTTATGGAACGCCGCCGCTTGTTTCTTGGCCTCCTGGTGTCTGTCGACGACCTCATTGACTGAGTCGCCGAACAGACATGAAGGCTGAAGCGGGGCGTCCATGAGGAGGACCCTGTCCTTTTCTTTCATACAGGACAGGGTCAGCCACAAGTGCCTGAAAACAGTTTTCCCCATGACTTCGACACCTCGGTGTGGAGGTCAGGGAAAAATGGAAGGCTCCTTCTTTGGAGGGGTGACTTTGTCCGCAGGAAGCGCTCATCTAGCTTGCTTCGCTGCGGCTCATTAGAATATTGTTCGGGCCAGTTGATATTTAGTTTTTCAACTGCCCGTGTCACCACCTCCAAAAGCTCCTCATACTGTGGGGACCGGGGGAACGGTTGTGCACTTTCGTCAACGCTCTCCACATCAACCTCCTCGGAGGAAGATAGGAGAAGCATTGAGACCTCTTCCTGGTAGAAAGGAACCGCAGCGCGGGCTTCCTCATCCAGCAAGAGGTCATCCGATCTGCTAGGTGAGGAGGGAGATAGGGGATCACCCGTCAGATTGAGCTGCGAACCCCACGAGTGCAGCTGCCGCTCCGCCTCGGCGGAAGCGGGGCCAGACCCGCGAGGAACGCTGGCGAGGGCTCCCTCCTCAAAGAGAGCCCTCCGGGAGCGAAGCACCCGCAGTGGAAGACGCTCACACTGCGGACAGCCAGCCCCCTCGAGGGCTGACTGAGCATGCTCCGCTCCCAGGCAGACTACACACAGAACGTGTGTCTCCCCACCAACAATGAAGCGTTGGCAGGGAGGAACACACGCTCTGTGGTGCTGCCCAACCGCTTTTTTAAAACTCTTTCCCCCTTTGGTTGACATGTCTTACTCAAAATAAAGCTGTGCAAACTGGCACAAAAAACAGCAGACATGCAACAGACAGACAATCAGAGAGCGCTTCGCTGAATGACAAAAGCTGAAGCCAGCTTGAAACGCACATGCTTTATACTTCCTGGTCGCTGGATCCCGTCATTTGATTGGTTGGTAGACTACGTTCAGAGAGAGGCTCGCCAATGGCGTTCCCCATAGCGTTGAATGACGCAGCCGAGTTACCGGAAGGGAACTACAGAAATGTCACTTCTTTGCCATTTTAAGGCACTGCTTTCCAAAAAACTAGACACTTAGGTGCTCAAAGGAGAAGTCCGGTGTGATATTGACCTAAAGTGTGTTGAATCATGATACGGAGTGTGAACTTACCCTTCATAGCTCATCTCGGCTTGTCCACTGCAGTCCGAAATCTGGCGTTAGTTAGCCGATGCTAACAACAGGTTGTCAATGAGGGTGAATAGGGCATCGGACTAGCCATGTAAATAAATCACTGTTTTACACCATTTACGAGGCACAAAGTAGCGCCACACTTCATTGGTAGACTTCCAAGGGCCCTGACATTTAAAACGAGACATTGAGAACTTTGAAAAAGCACTGGTAGTTTATTTACAAGAAGATTTATACAGACATTCCGAGCAGGAAGGAAACTACAACCTGATAAGTTGATAACCTGATAAGTTCCTTCCTGCTCGTCACTCGACTTATCGTGACTAAATTCAAGATGGCGGCGACCGGTAATTTTACTAAGGGGAATGTCTGTATAAATCTTCTTGTAAATAAACTACCAGTGCTTTTTCAAAGTTCTCAATGTCTCTGGAAACATCACTATATATGCTGTAATCATGCAGAATGGTCTCATTCAGAATGGCATGCCAAAATAGATCCTTACAATACAGAACACATACTCACATTTTTAGACAAACTAATTATTGGACAGACTAGGTATTGGACTGATGCAACCAGAAACTTGTTCCATCATTAAAGTACCTCCCACAACACTCTCCCTTCCTTTCCTTTTTCCCAGTGGAAGGTTTAGGATCTCCAACCCTATGTTATGCCCCTCATTCAAGCTATGGAGGAGGCTGGTTGGCTGGTCTTAGCTGGTTTAAGCTGAAAGTAATTGGTTTTAGCTGGTCACCCAGCCTGGCCAGTCTGGTCAGGCTGGTTTTAGCTGGTGGTTTCCCAGCCTGACCAGCTAAGACCAGCCTGAGCAGCCTGGCCAGGCTGGGAAAGTGGCCAAAACCCCTCTAAAACCAGCCTGCTGACCAGCTAAAACCAGGCTGGTTGACCAGCTAAAACCAGCCAACCAGCCTAGGCTGGTTTTAGCTGTTTTTTTTTCAGCAGGGGTAATGTGGACAAAGTGCCCATATTCAGCTACATGAAGAGATAATGATGCTAAGGTGTTTTTTTCTCCACAAAAGTTTATGTACAGTACTATATTGTATTTAGAATATGTTCTGATTTTCAGTGCAAAATGCAGCCTAATTGCAATGATGTACTGAAGGATTTTACACGTGGTGAAAAATAAATACTTTCATCAAGGTGCAATACTTGTCTCGTGTGTTGTGTTTGGACAATATATTCATATTCTTTAACAATATCTCAAAAAAGAGAAAAATATCAAACCCAGACTGCAGGGAGGTGCACAGACATTTTGAGGGGCAGGGGCTCAAGTGAAATAAAGGGCACTTCTCATAATTACGTATTTTTTTTCTTTTTTTAACAAAAAAGTATATATATTAACGCAACACTGACTTCCTTTAAAAAAAAATTATTTAAAAAGTTAATTTTATCTTCCTCAAACTCATGCAACGCATAGCGTTCCTGGGAGCAGTTTTCGACTCATCTCAAATGAAGGCAGCAGTTGCGCCGCAAAGAGCCCAGGCCATTCGCAGGCTCGCGGCCTCCTTCAAAATCGGAGCCCTTCGCCCACTCAAGATTTTTCAGAAGATGCTCGGCCTTATGGCCTCAGCATCTCCAGTACTTCAGTTGGGTCTGCTTCAAATGCGCCCCCTGCAGTTCTGGCTGAAACCAAAAGTTCCTCCTCAAGCCTGGCGTCTAGGACGCCAACGCATCAAGGTAGATCGGGCCTGCGTAGCAGCCCTGGCTCCTTGGAAGTGCTCTCAATGGATGGAACAGGGCGTTCCCCTGGACTTGGTAGTCAGAAGGAAGGCAGTCTCGACAGATGCCTCCAACTTAGGTTGGGGGGCGCTGTGCGACGGCCAGCCTGCTATCGGCCTATGGTCGAAAGCAGAGAGTCGCCTTCACATCAACTGCTTGGAAATGCTAGCAGTGTGTTTAGGCCTTCACACCCTTCTACCTGTCCTGAAAGGACACCATGTCTTAGTCCGTTCGGACAGCATGACAGTGGTGTCCTACATAAATCACCAGGGGGGTCTCTCGTCGAGACGTCTATTTACGTTAGTAGAACGTTTTCTGAAATGGGCTCAACTGCACTTCCGCTCGCTGAGAGCGACGCATGTGCCAGGCAAACTGAACCAAGGAGCAGACATGTTGTCTCGGAGCAACGTCTCTTCAGACGAATGGATGCTTCACCCTCAAACGGTTCAGCAAATATGGGCGGTCTTTGGCAAGGCGCGAGTAGATCTTTTCGCCTCAAAAGACAATCATCACTGCCCAATTTATTTTTCGAAGGAACAGGACGCATTGACCCAAGAATGGCCCAATCTCCTGTTATACGCGTTCCCTCCGATCGCTCTGTTACCACAGGTCATCAGACGGGTGCGGGAACAGAAACTCAAAGTCCTGTTAGTGGCCCCATTCTGGCAGAACCAGCATTGGTTTCCAGATCTTCCCCGGTTGCTTTCGAAAGCACCGTGGCCCGTGCCACTGAGACGAGATCTCTTAACACAGGCGAACAGAACGCTATGGCACCCCCAACCGGAATTGTGGGCGCTGCACGTATGGGCTCTAGACGGGAGCCTTTAAGTCTCCCTGAGTCGGTTTTGAGTACTATTTCACAAGCTAGAGCACCCTCTACGAGGCGGCTCTACGATCTCAAGTGGTCTGTCTTTTCCGCCTGGTGTTCCACCCGTGGTGCAGACCCAATTTCATGTGACATATCAGTGATATTGTCCTTCCTGCAAGAGCTGTTAGATAAGGGGAGGTCCCCTTCTACGCTCAAGGTCTATGTAGCAGCTATAGCGGTATTCCATAACCTTATAAATGGTCAATCTGTGGGAAGGAACGACTTGGTCGTTCGTTTTTTAAAGGGGTCAAGGCGGCTTAATCCTCCTCGTCCCGTCACAGTTCCTTCTTGGGACTTACCCACAGTATTGAGGGCCTTGAGAGACCCTCCCTTTGAACCGCTTCAGTCCATAGGCCTTCGCCCCCTGATGTTGAAGACTGCCCTGCTATTGGCATTAGCATCAGTCAAACGCATGGGTGACTTACAGGCGCTCTCTGTGAGCCCCGTATGCTTGGAGTTCGGGCCGAATGACTCTAAGGTCATCCTGAAGCCAAGATGTGGGTATGTACCCAAGAGTCTCTCGACACCCTTTAGAGACCAAATTATTTCCCTCTTGGCTCTTCCTCCTTCGGAGCAAGACCAGGGAATTAACCCTCTCTGCCCCATCAGGGCTTTGAGATGCTATGTAGAGCGTTCTGCTCCTTTTAGGCAGTCAGAACAGCTGTTTGTGTGTTTCGGTGGCCGCACCAAGGGGTTTTCAGTCACAAAACAGAGGTTATCCAAATGGATTGTGGAAGCCATCACGCTGGCTTACTCTTCTCTGGGCCTACAATGTCCCATGGGAGTAAGAGCCCATTCGTTTAGAGGCATCGCCTCGTCCTGGGCGTGGTCTAGTGGGGTTTCTATTGCAGAAATTAGTGCGGCGGCAGGCTGGGCCTCACCGTCCACATTTGCTAGATTTTATAATCTGGACGTCCCAGTTTTACAGACTCGGGTCCTTTCTGCATAGTGGTATATCTGTTACCAGTATGTTATGTATGGTGCGCCTTGGCCTCATTTGGAGCTCCAAGTTGTACTTATTCCCTGGAACGGACGTTTATCAGGCTATCTGATGGAACAAATTGGCCCTTATTAGCCCTTTAGTGCTAGGGCCATGTCAGTCGTTCCTCTACCTTAGCAACGGCGGGATTGTACTGGTTCCCCATAAGCATCTTACGATGCAGTACGAGTGAAAGTATCGAAAGGGAACGTACTCGGTTACTTTCATAACCTCGGTTCCCTGAGATACGGGAACGAGTACTGCGTTGCTGGCCGTGCTAGGTAGCTGCACGACTCAGTCGTCGCTTCAGTCGAAGTACCTGAGTTCCTATGGCGAAATGCTCGCTTATATAGCCAGATGCACCGCCCCTTTTGGCGCGATCGGGCGCGAATCATCGCCATAGGTTTGTGCATCTCCGCTGCCGAGCCATTGGTTCGTTTCTTTAACACTGCACGAACCAATGGCCATGCAGTTACACTGCGTTATTGAAATGCTTCAGTCTCAGGAGAAAAGGAGCTTTTCCCCATAAGCATCTTACGACGCAGTACTCGTTCCCGTATCTCAGGGAACCGAGGTTACGAAAGTAACCGAGTACGTTTTGTTGAAAACTAAAATTCACCTGTTGCCTTTTTATAGTGCTTACACCTTGATTGTTGAGTTTACAGTTATGCACCTAAGTGTCTGCACACCTGATGGCCATGTTTGATCAATTGGTTCATATGTGTAGTATTTTGGAAAGCAGTGCCTTAAAATGGCAAAGAAGGGATATCATGTTAGATTTTTGTGTCTATAATGTAAAGAAGTGTGTTGTGTCTTGCAATGCACACAATGTGTTTTGCAAAAAGTGTGAGGCTGAGAATGTGCTTATAATTGTGTAGATTTGGGCTGAGGTCTTGCTCCTTGGGTGTCAGGTTTCACTAACTGTGTGTTGTTTTTAATTTTAGTGTGTAAGCAATCGTAAAAAAAAAACTATTATTACTCAAGTGATCATGAGTGCTTTTACTCAATTTTAGATGTGTCTGTGTGTGTTCATTCATCAATATATCCCATAATTTATGAAGAGGGTTAATGTTAACTGTCACAAACTTTTATCAAGATATTTCTGCTATAATTATGACATAACTTGATTTAAAACTTTTTGTTGACAATATATTTAGTTTATTAACCACAATGAAGTTTCAATAACAGCATGTTCTTTAGTAGTTGATGTATAAATGATACCTTGAACTAACGATGAAATAAATACTTCAATTTTTTTTTTATTAATCTCAGTTAAAGTTAATTTCAACATTTGCTTGTACAATGTTTTAAATTCCAAAGTTGTATAATTTTATTTCAAGGTCGTGCAAAAGTTATTGTGCAGCCAGTAATGAGGTTATTTTCATATGTGGAATAAAGCAGCGCTTGTTCCCTAACACTTTCCCATCTTTTATTTCCTGTAGCTCTAAATAATTTCCCTATATTATTTCCTCTTAGGATAATCTCCTTATATTTTCTCAGTCCAGCAGCTGTTTTTGCATTTGAACCTCATCTATTTTCTGGATGTTTTTATTTTGAAAAACTCAACAGCAAAATGAAAATTCTTTCAAATATGTCACATGAAGCCATAAGAAAAAAAATTGAACTGTTCCACACTATAATAATTAGCATGAAGATTTAGCCTGCATCATATTTATAAAAACTGCACCTGGAAAATGTTACAACAAAAAAGAAAAAAGAAAATTGCACTCACTATGGACAATACGTAAATAAACTATGCACAAATTTATTTACAAGTATGTAAATAAAGGTATTTATTTTTAAAGGTTTTAATATTTATTTATTTGTTCAGTTGTCAAATATAGAATGTCACAAAGGCCCTTGAAACTTTTAAGAATGATAAATTAAATGAAATATTTGCTATTTTGAGTCACACTGGAGAAAATAATTGGCTAAATAAATACACTTAAATACATTTATTGTTCATAATTAGCAACTGGATCAACAGCTAAACAAACTTCACATCTGTGTCCTCACAAAACCTATTGAAACATCAACTGATACATGATGTGTGCAAGTTGGAAACAATGACTACATTATTTCTAGTGTTTTTATCTAGGTATGTTTTGCATAATGTTTGTTCCTAGGGTGAAAATAAATAATGAGAGAGCATTACTGGATATGCAAAACCATGCTCTAATTCATGGCCTTTGACTCAGTTTTCAATTTCATAAAACACTTTTTGCAAAACACAACACACAATTCTCTATGTAACACACACACATAAGGCCTTAAAACATGCTTTGGAATAATTACCTTTTTCAAAATTATGTTTGTTTTCTGTCCAAACTACACATGGTTGATATACACTACCAGTCAAAAGTACAGTAACAGTAAGTTTAAAAAATAAAAAATCTTCTGCTCACCAAGCCTGGATTTATGTGATCCAGAATACAGCAAAAGCAGTAACATTGTGAAATATTTTAACTATTTAAAATAATTGTTTTCTAGTTGAATATATTTTAAAATGTAATATATTGTAATATATACAAAAAGCTAAATTTACAGCATCATTACTCCACTCTTCAGTGTCACACGATCATTCAGAAATCATTTTACAGTTTTTTCAATTGCTAACAAGCATTGTTTAAAACTGAAGCCATATTTTCAAAAATGTTCATACAGTCTGCATTACTAACATGTATCTTGGCCAAACAGTTGATATCACCTCCAAAACTCACTTAGACCAACAAAACACTTCATATGTCTCAAAATAAGCTTGTTTCAGGAAGCATTACATAAACTATGAACTTTTGTCTTTGAAGTTTGAATTATTTGTCATGTATATATATCAAGTATTTCATTATAGGATAATAATAACATATTTTCATTTACTGACTGTATTACAGTTCAAAAAATGAATAAGAAAAGCAGGATTTTCGCCCCTATATCTTTACATACCAAAAAAAAAAAAAAAAAAAAACAACAACAAAAAACAATCAACATTTACAAAATGTACTTGTAAAATATTGTTTGTTAGCATTTGAAAAATGTGCTGAAAATGTAAAGTGTTTTTCAGGTTGTGGAGTGTGAATGACAAAAGTGTTTGTGGATTTTGAAAAATGTGATCATTGCATGCATTTTGTCTAAAAGCAATGAAAAAAAAGTTGTTTCAATCATGCTTTCTTGTTTATTGTGAATTTTTCAACATCTCTCTGCCAATTACTTTCAATCTTGTACAGAAATGTACATACAGTACCTGTACAGTATGAGCTCATGAAAGAAGAGCTTTAGGTTTTGAATAACTGTGTGTATATGATATATCCAAAAATATATCAAGGCAAAGGTGTTTGCAACGCATGACAAATGTTTGCTTTTGAGATGTGTTTGTGATATTTTGAATGCAGTGCTTCATTTTGCAAGTGATGTAAGGCATTTTACGTAGGCAAATCTTGGATAAAGTTTTGAAAACTAGAGGCAAAGTTTTGAAAATGTAAGCAGTAAAAAAAAACTGTAATAATAACTTTATTAAACATCCCCATGCAGTATCATAATTAGGCATGCTTCTTCTGTCAGCGCAAATGGAGGTAAATTTGCATTGTTGAAAAAAACATACAAAAATCAGGAATTTAACTGGAAGTTTATTAGTATTCTTATCAATGGTGTCTAGCTTTGTTATCTAACATTTGCTTAAGTCCAACAGAAAACAACAATGTGGGTTTCTGAGGAATACGTAAGCACTTTATTTGCACAACTTTGCAAGTTTCTTGACATATGAATGCTTAAAAAAACCTTTGGGAGTTTTTAGAGGATTTTTTTTAAAGGAAGCACATTATTCTTACAAAGGTAGCTTAATTACTTTGTTAGTAAGGTCGAGGCCATTAGAGTGATTATTTCACAGCCTACTTATGAGCCTTTTATCAATTTGAAATTATTAAGTTTCCTTGGTTACAAAAAGCTAAAAGTAAACTAAATTTTAGAATTTTGTATGTACTTTCATGCAAATTTACCACCATTTGCACTGACTAAAGAAACACACCTAATCATGATTAACAGAGATGTGTTTAAAATTGCAACTACTAATACCATAATATTAGAAAATCATACATCATATGGTAGTGATGTACTCTCATTACTTATTTCCACACTAGGAAAATAAATAAATAAATAAACATCAACTGATACATGGTGTGAGATGGAAACAATGGCTGCATTATTTCTAGTGTTTTATGCAGGGATGTTTTGCATAATTTTCTTCTCCTGGGGTGGAAATAAATAATGAGAGAACATCACTTGATATGATGTAAGATATCTAATATTATGTTATTAGTAATTGTAATTTTAAACACATTCTATTATGATTAGATATGCTTATTTTGTCAGTGCAAAAATGGTGGCAAATTTGCATGATATGATATTTTTCTATGGAAAAAAAGATAATAAATTAAGTGACAACAAATTTCTGCCAATGAAGTAAGAAAATTCAAACTTTTTCTTGCTTTGAAAGTTTTTTTTTTGCTTACCCAAGTGGCAGATCTGTTTTGTTTTTCTTTTTCTTCTTCTTCTTTTTTTTTTTTTTTAGAAAGCAGCTATTTTACTTTTCAAGTAAATGTATCCTGACTACAGACATTTGTTATCCCTGACCTTTTCATGACTCACTGAAATTTTTTTCAGACCTTTTTTGCCTTTCAAATTCTAGTTACCCACACTGCTGATACAGTGCTTTTATATTTAGAATTTTTGCTTATCTTGAAATCTTCTATTCAGATTATTGTATTCATTTTTTTTTCTCACTCCTTGGGTGGCCTTGAGTAGGACTATAGACTCATTACCTGGTGTTATTACTTTGGAGGTTAGCCAGAAGTCTCCATTGATCACTTCCCATGACCCCTGTGAGTGTGATCCTTAGTTCACCTTAGACCACTAGTCGTGTGCGCTCATCTTTCTCTCGGTCACCATCCCTGTGTGTGAATTCCCTGTCACCCTGTAATGAGAAACCATCATCAATATTCATATCCATTATATCCCCCTGGTCTTTTATTGATGTACTTACGGCATTGTCCAGTCCTGAACTCTATTCATAAAGTACCTGTTTGGTTTCACTACTTCTTGTCTGGTTATATCCTGACAAAAGGGCAGACCAAACATCATTAAATTTACAATCCTCTCCTCAGTTCACTCTATTCACCATGATCCACTGCCTCATCAGACCCCTTTATTCTGTTGTTAGTCTTATTGTCAATCCAGCACCCTATTCTTGCTTGGCAGACGACTGCAATGACTTCCTTCTACAATGTTTGCTTGCCCTAGAGATGCAGCCACATTGTTTCTCCACTGAACAAGCAAAGATCACCTTCAACTTGTCACTGGTTACATGACAGGAATGGATATTTCAACTTGCTCCTTCCACTATCAAGATGTCTTCTGCTCTAAAAGAGTTTCTCAGTTATCACCACACAGACCATGGGACTGTGCCGCTGACCACCTACCAGGTGAACCAGTGCCCCATGGCAAGATCTATCCATTGTTCTTGACAGGACAGAAGGCCATGGAGTATATGGACGTGGCCCTCACTCAAATATGGAGTGGGAACGAGTGAAAGACCTCCTTTGTAACACCCATAGGGGAATATGAATATTGGGTTATGCCGTATGGCCTGGTTAATGCCCCTTCCATATTCCAAGGCTTCATCAACAGTACCTGGAACATTTTCTCCTGGTATATATCGACAATATCCTTGTGTACTCCTGTAATCAGGCCGAACATCGCCAACACATCTAGCAGATCATAGACAGGCTGAGGGAATACCAACTATTACTATTATAACTTCGGGTAGAGAAATGCACCTTCCACAAGCCCTACATAAAACCACACATTGCAAGTCACTCCTCATCTGGCCTCAAGTAAGACTTACCTGCTATCTCCTTATCAGTGGTGGCCTAATGATTAGAGGGTCGGAATTGTAGCCCAAAGGCCACGGGTTTGTATCTTGGTACAAGCAGGGATTGTAGGTGGTGTGAGTAAATGTAAATTCTTTCTTGTCCTACCTTCCAATCCCCACCTTGGTGGTTAGGCAGTGATTTACTTTGTCAGCTCCTGTAATTCACCACCATCACCATCAGTTTTCACATCCACTCCATCCCTCCAGCCTGTTATTGATATATGTTTATGTGCCATTGTCCTGAGTCAATAACATACCTGTTTGGGTTCACTAACTCTTGTCTCATGTCTAGTTATACCACGAGAGTTACCAGTACACTTAAAAATGTAGTTAAATTAAGTGAATAAAATGAAAGATTACTGGAATCTTTCATCATCCATTCAAGAAAATACTGTTAGTATTATATAGTCTTTCTACTTTAAAATTGTTCAAGAATGCTTAATTCAGTATGCTATTTGTAATTATTTGTGAAATGTATAACAGCAACTTCGCATTGAAAATTGTTTTGAAGGCATTTTTTGGTAATCTTTAGTCTGTCATATATCATACAACTACAGCTGTGATTCTGTTTTTTTCCATACACTCTTTAAATTTATTCCAAAGAATTTCCCTATATGACTGTAATCTTAGTATTCAGAAGACTGGTACAAAGAGACTTTTTTATACCAAAACGTTTGCATGCTAATATGCATATTCATTCAGTCCTTTGTCAACATTTGGTGCTCATATTAAAATTCTTGAATGTCATGAATGTGATGTCATTTGATATAAAAGATTGATGTCAATAGTAAAGGGAGGGCAGTGGTGTTTGTACTACACACAAAACAACTCTGAACAAACGGCAGGTATGCAAGAGTTATTTGACTTCTTTTGGTACAGATACATTTTTAGGACTTTTATAAATGTATCTTTCTTCTATATACTGATGCATGATTATATACTTTTAGATTTATTTTCTCCAGATGCAAAATCTATATTCAAAGAGAGCTCATTGAAACTGCTTTACAATGGAATTTCTGAAGTATCTGATGCTGATATTTCTCATCAGTAAGTTTATCAGTTTTTATTATTATTTAAAACAAGATTGTAATATACATATTACATATTTATAAATAAATGATTTGCACATGAACATAAAAATATTTTCACATGAGCATACAGAACCTTTTAAAGCCAAAAACAGCGGCACCAGAATTAAACATAACAATGCAAAGTCAAAGATATGTTTGTTGAAATGCATTAATATGAATGTTGATATATCTTGTCATTCTCAAATGGGAGGAAAATATGTTAACAATTCTAATTAATCGATATGAACAGTTATTTTGTCAGTGGTGTGAATATTTGTGAATTTTATAGTCAAAACTGATCACACAACCAATTTTTTTTTTTTAAATAAAGCTTTTTTACTCAACGTTGCCGTAACCAGTTAAATGCTTTCTGCTTACAGTCATTGTTAACTGATTTTATATAATGACTAAAGTACTTTAGATTGATTAACTAACAAATTTATACATAATGTATCCTTTTTATAATATGCAGATTTTTTTAATAGATACAGTAAATACATTTCCTGCCATTTTTATTTAGTGACATGTTACTAGTTTATCTTATATTTATTCTCCCATCATGTTTGCATATGTTGCATAAAAAATGGGGTCAAAAATTTGATCAGGCCTGTGGTTTGTACTGCACCTGACCGTATTTAGGGTGCACTGCATTTTAATTTTTCACCATAGATTTAAACTGGAAAATGTTGGGCACTGTTGAGCTCTTAGTACAGTCCTTACGTAATCTGCCTGTCTGCCGCAACCAAATATTAAATAATATTTTTACATGGTTTTCCAAAATTCTTGATTCTGTTTGGTCAGTCAACCGCTGGTTTGTAACATTCCAAGGTCGGTGCTTCTTCACACTGTGGCATATACTCTTAAAAATAAAGGTACTTTAAAAGGTTCTTCACAGCGATGCCATAGAAGAACCATTTTTGGTTCCACAAAGAACCATTCAGTCAAAGGTTCTTTAAAGAACCATCTCTTTCTTACCTTTTTATAATCTGAAGAACCTTTTTTCACCACAAAGAACCTTTTGTGAAACAGAAAGGTTCTTCAGATGTTAAAGGTTCTTAATGGAACCATTTAAACAGAAAAGGTTCTTCTATGGCATTGTGAAGCACCTTTATTTTTAAGAGTGTAGACATGCTCTTTCTTGTTTCATTAAAACACAGCTGCCATCAAGTGCTTCAGTTATTGACTGAATTTAAAATGAAACTTGAGAACTTTTACCTACGGAAACATTGTTAAAGTGTTTGTTTTGTTGTCAGAATGACTTTTGCACACTATAATGTGAAGTTGGCCTAACAGCGATGATTTAACTCAGTCTAACGGTGATTACAAAACTTAAAATAACGGCCAGCTATTGGCTTTTATGTGCTTGTGCAAACTTCTAATCTGGTGGCAGTTAGAGTGTTGACAGCCCTACATGAGCTATTGCTGTTTGGTCATGAATTCACTTTGCCAAGCTGGACCTTTGCCTAAAATGGTGAGATTTCATAGGATTTCCATTGCATCAGGTAGTGATGCACTAGCAAGTGAAAAGACTCCAAAGAAAATGTTACTTACAGTTTTTCTCAAATGCTTTGAACATTTTTAGAACAGTCTTAACATTTTCTAAACTTTATTGCATGTCACAACACAGTGACATTAGTACAACACAATGAAAACAAGCCACAACACTACGGAAAAGACACAACACAACAGCCCTGCGTAGGACCGATTTCTTAATCCCGTTCCCGCCCACTAAATTTCTGATCATTACCGCCTGCTCAAGCAATGTGTGTGACCCCCTCCTGTGATTTTTGTGTCCACTCATCAGGGAGCCACTATCAACAGGGGTGTAGCCAAAACTTTTTTTCAGGGGTAAGACCCAGTGATTTCTTTGTAGTCGAGTTCAAATCCACCTTCTGCTGAACTCATTCTTCTCTCTTTTCCCTTCACATATCGGATTGAAAAGACATTTGGTTTTTAAAAAACGCAAGGGAAAAAAAAAATGGAAATAAGGTGCCTGTATAAATAAATTATTTAAAATTTATGGGTGTGGCGGTTTTCGTCAGCCAGTTGTTGATTTGACACAGTGCTGGGTTATGGTGTCTTGTAATTGGTGATGTCTTTCAGTCCTTTCCACACTGATGCAGGGTCATTGGCAGAAAACTGGTTTCTCAGTTTTTCGTATAGTTTTTGATCTCTTTTGTGAGTGAAGTCAGTGAAGTCAAGCAGGGGCGGACTGGGACAAAATTTCAGGCTGGGAAATCTCACACTCATCCAGGCCATCCCAAAAACCCACAACAAATTCTGAAACAATGGACAATATTTATTTTTTTTTATTTTTTTTGTAAAGCCATTGTTATTATCACATAAAAAAAGTATAATCCATTGGCTGGTGCTACGCAACATAATTAAAGATTATCTCTTGAACTTCCATTTACCTTTTTATAAAAATGTAAGTATTACATTAGGACCATGTGCTATTGTTTTATCTTGCCTAAATGTCAAAACTGTTGGCCTACAATAATAGCTACATCTTGAATATATCTTTAGTAAAATCCTAATACTGAATTTTTTTTGCATTATCATGGGTCATGTTTTGTCCTTAGGAAAATTAACCATGGTTTAATTAGGCCTATGGTGAAAGTATAGTAGTAACCGTGTTTTTTTTTTTTATTATTATTATTACAATTTGTATAACCAGAGTTTTACTACAAATACCATAAAGTGTAGCAAAACCTTTGTTAATTTATAGTTTAACTTGGTTTTTAGTGAAAATGTGGTTAATTTTTGTAAGGGTTGTATTGTTGTTAGCCTTAGCTCCCTCTAAACGTGTTATAAAACAATGTGAATATTTGTAGGCTAAGTTCCTACTCTTTACAAGCTACGCTATTTTGTTAATTTTGCAGCAAACTGACTACTATTGATAATATTTGCAAGCAGTTTAATGCTTAACTAAGTAAACAAAACAAATAGTAAATAGTCTATATACATATGTATCTGACCTGTAAATGAAGTACTGAACAGGACAGTTTCGACTCTCTGCTGCACCTGGGCGCTCCATTCTCGAGTCTTGCATTCTTTTGGCGGACGCGCGGATGGGCGGAGCGTGCGCGTTGCGAATTGCGTTGTCAGTCAAGACAAACCGGATTACGATTTATTAGAGTATTATTATTGAATGGCGAATTTGGAAATAATCACTTTAGTACATTCGGCAGGCAACAGAAACAACAACAATATATATGAAAATAAAATATAAATCAAAAAATGGCAGCGGGCCAAATTGGCTGCCAGGCCACCGGGAATTGTCACGGTTCTCCCGATGGCCAGTCCGCCCCTGAAGTCAAGTATTAGTCAATTACCTCTGTCTAGTGTCCAATATTGGAGAGTTTGTGATTGTGAGATCTGCATACGGCCGGCACGAGATTTTAAGTGACATTAGGCATTCGGATGAACAAGAAAAAATAAAAATGGACGTTAAATAGGATAATCAAATGTCTAGAAAATTACTATTATACACATGACCGATAATCATTTAAACTTAAATTTAAGGTCATAATAAAACTGAGTCAGATTAGAGTTTAACTGAAATTAAATTACTGCATTAAAAATACAGAACATGCAGGAAACCTTCAGCCACCACTGGATGCAGGGCCGCTGCTGGCCAAATGGGTGCCCTAAGCAAAAATTTACTTTTG
Source organism: Garra rufa (assembly GCF_049309525.1). Classification (NCBI taxonomy): domain Eukaryota; kingdom Metazoa; phylum Chordata; class Actinopteri; order Cypriniformes; family Cyprinidae; genus Garra; species Garra rufa. Next base: position 6,096,040 of record NC_133382.1, on the reverse strand, counting down.
TGCCCCCTCCCCCAAATATTACGGAAGTAAAAATAAAATAAAATAATAAAAAAAAAAACCACCTACTATAGGGGCCAAAATAGAACTTTATTCAAATAAAAGTAATTACACAAATAAATTGTATCATTTATAAATTACAATTGTATCTCTACAGCAAAAAAAAAAAACGAAAAAAAAAAAAAAAAACTAAAATTACACTTTAAATAAAACTTTTAAAAATGTGAAATCTTAATAAAATAAACAACAATAAACTGAAATAAAATCAACACTGTCATCTGCTGGAGCTTTCCAAAGTTCAAAATTTAAAATAAAGCAGACTTTGACAATAAAGCAGACAAGGGTTATGATGTCCACATATTTTTGTTGAGGAAATGATAAGAAAGATTATGTGGATATTTTAAACGTTTGGTCAATATTAAACAAGGAATTTGATCATCATGTAAGTGTAACAACTGCATTTGGTGCCCTTTTCAGGCATTTCTATTAAAATTGTAATGTAAACTGTTAATTTTGTATTAGATTATGTATTTTAACACTGTTATTTAATGACACCATATGTTCATCATTAATCAATAATCATAATTGCCTCTGTGTTTTAATATAATGCATTTTAAGTCACTGTGTTTACTTAGATCTGCTTGTATTCATATTAAGAAAGATGCGTTAGTCGTGAAATTATTACCGACATTAAAACACATTAACGTTGACAGAATAAAATAAAGTTTCACAGGATTATGAACGCACCTGAAAGTGATGCACGGGCTTCATCTTGGGCTTTTTTTTTCTTTCGTTTCTCGGCGCCGGACTGTTGATGTCTCTTTCCAGGACCAGGCATATTGTTCATCATTTATTATCATCATTTTTGGCCAAATAGGCAGCCGTAAACAGAGGTGAGGGCGCGTCGCGGCTAGGGTTGGGTATCGTTTGGGGTTTATTCGATACCGGTGCCAAATCGATACTTTTAAAACGGTACCGGTGCCAAAACGGTGCCTGAACCGATACTTTTAAAAAAAGCCACAAAATGGTGGATGACACAAGAATATCTTTTTATTGGACAAAAAAGGTTCTTTAAAATGAAAAATGTATTGAAAGTTTAAAGTATACATTAATATATAAGTAAATACAAAACACAACAACAAAATCTAAGCCACCTAACCCAACTACAATAATTTAACAGCTTCAAATTTCAGCAATTCTTTTGCAGAAATATTACCATATTTGCATTCTCTGGCAAAATAGAACACCTCTCCTGACTTATTGCATGTCCTGGTAAGACTAGGGCAGGGGGCAGGGTTGTGGCTAGAAGGGGTACAGCTCTGACCGGAAACTAACAATGAAATTAATTGTTCTACCTAAAAGATTGTGTTTTTTTAATGTCTACACTTAGCCCTTACTATTATACATAAAACTGTACAGTATTGTTGTACAGTGCACTGAAAAAAATGATTATGGCCCCAATTAAATTAAGCATGATTCAATTTCGCTAGTTTAAATAATAAAAATTTAGTTTTTGATTTTAATTAATAAGTATTAATTGGTTTTAAGCGAATTACATGTGTTTTAAATCCAAGCCATGTGAATTAATTAAATTCAGTTAGAAAATATTAAGTAAACTTTCTGCGCATGCGCACAAATGCACATTCTCCCTGGCGCCAAAAGGAGTTTCCAGTCACGACTCAGTCAGGTTCACGGTGGGAACTTTTCATTCCGGACCCGGAGTTTTCATCATTCGGTCGATTTACACGGTGAGTAATATTTATGTGAGTAATAATGTAGTGTAGCACTGTTTATTCCAGTAAATAGTTTGTTCGCTGTATAAATAATATCTGCAAAATGAGTCTTTGGGAGAAATTCCACAGCGACCAACGGACGGTCACATATAACTTACACAAATAACACAAATAATACTTTTTTATGTGACAGAATGTACTTTTAAGATATTTTTGTATGAAAATGTAGTTGTATAAGCCTAAAATACGCCGTTTATTTGAAAGGATAGCGTCTATTTAAATGCTTAAGCGCTTTCGGAGATGCTCAGGCCGATAACGTTATTGGTGTTCCCGCCTAAGTTACAACGTTACCACAGCCAGTCCTTCGGGAATTTGCCGGCTTCTAATGTGGTTAAACATGACATATAACGTTAAATCCTTTTGGACGGGTCATCTTTAATGTCCTTAACTTGTTTGTTCAAGAGCAGTTTGTTTTGGCTGAAGGTAAGGTAGTGCTTGCGTGATACCGAAAAAAATTATTAACTTCTGTGGCAACTATTGCATTTAAAGCAATGATGGGCAGATCGTATCCTTAACTGCGTGTTTGTACTGTAGAATTGTTTCCACAGACTCAAACTTTATTTGTGGTGTTACGTTAGATGTGTTTCGTTCATACTGGACACCATCACAACTCCAAATAACTAACGTTATGCCTTGTAATAGAAAGTTCCGGGAAATCAAAAATATGGACGAAGGCATGAAGTTATGAGGGGAATTTCCAGTTAGTTCCTATCAGTAAATCTCACAATATAACATTGGATTTCTGAATGTTTTTAGTGTTCACAATTGTAATCATGTGAACATGCCCCTTTTTGCTAGCTTTAATGGTGCAGCATGTAAACTGTTTTAAACTAGCAATAATAATTATTGTGTTTTTACTTTCATTTGAGGGACTCTCTGCATGTTCCTGTGACTAGGACACATACCATTTCCTTGATGCCAAAGGAAGTTTCCAGGTTCGCCACTTTCCTGAAGTTGTATTATTCCAGCAATATGCACAGTAAGTATTTTTAGTATTAAAGCATTTTACAATAAACAGTTGACTTTAATGAAATATATCATACAATGTAATATGTTATGTTCCACAGATCACTGCTGTTTTCCAGAAAGGAGGTCTTACTGGGTGGAAAATGGTCAAATATTTCGGCATTTTACAGGAGGTATGTATTCATTTATCAAGTGTCTTTTCCTTTCCCATATGTATTATTATTTAACACAGTGATGTCAAATACAGTGTCCAGACAAAAATGTCTCTGCTTGAATTTAAATTCTACTTAAATTTCAAATACTAAAAGGGTTATAGTTGCCCAAAAAATGAAAATTCTGTCGTTAATTACTCACCCTCATGTCTTTCCAAACCCAGAAGACCTTAGTTTATCTTCAGAACCAAAAAAAATTAAAATTTTTTTTTAATGAAATCTGAGAGGTTTCTGGACTTGCATAGGCAACAATATAACTGGCCCAAAAACGTACTAAGGACATAAGTGTAACCATTTATGTGACATCAGTGGTTCAACCGTATCTTTACAGAGCTAAAGAATAATTTTAATGTGCAAAGAAAACAAAAATTGCCTCCATTGTCAAGACTACAATGACATATGCGTGTGTTTTTCTTTGCTTATAAACATGGTTCAGCCCATGCATGTTCATGTCAGCAACACCAAACACTTGTGTCATGGTACTCTCATGAATGGCAGACGGTGGCGCGGAGGAGTCTGTATTTTTGTTTTCTTTGCGCACAAGTATTCTCGTAGCTTCATGAAATTACTGTTGAACCACTGATGTCACATGGACTATTTTACCAATATCTTTAATGTGTTTCTTGGCCTAAGAACATTTCAGTTGAGTTGCGTTGCTGTCTATGCAGGGTTAGAAAGCTCACAGATCTCATTAAAAATATCTGAATTTGTGTTCCATTTGCAGATTAGGAACAACATGTGGGAGATATACAAATAGATTTGTCAGTTTTCTTTCTCATCTGCTTCCTTTCACTTTAACTTAAAAAAAAACAGCTGTTTATGATGACATACTGATTTGTTTTTGTGCATATTGGCTGGTAAATATCAGTTGATACCCAACCCTACTAATAACAGTTTCTTTTTATTTAAATATAGGACAGTCAAAGAGATGACTCCTTGAAAGACCCACAACACATCACCATGGGCATACCTGTAAAATCCATTACAAATTGCAGTTTGTTGCATGACATATGAACAGTTTTAGCACTATTGTTTTATTCACTATTGAAAAAATACTATATACTGTTTAATCACTATATACTGTTGCCTGTTTCCACATATTTTTTATTAATTTTGCAATTCCAAGTCCGCACTCAACAATGTGGCCTCTTTCACCTGTGAATTTTTGTTAATTTTTATTTTGTGAATGTGCAACGTTAAGTAAGCACTTGTCTTCCAAACACTTGTTGTATATACAATAAAACTGTTACTGAATTTACATTTGATGACATTAAAAATAAATTCAAAACATTAAACTTGTTGTGTGTATTTGCAAAGCCATTTAAGAACCTCTCCTTAAGAAAAGGATTTTTTTTAAGGTAAGTGATTAAAACAATTTTGAAATTTAGTCAACAAAATGTGATTATTTAAATGTAGCTAAAATAAATTGATTGCAACCACTTACCTTAAAAAAATTGAGTAAATTCAATGAATATTTTTTCTTCAGAAACAATTAAATAAATTAAGAGGAAGTGGCATATTTAAATTGGGCTGAAATTACTCATTTTTTTAATACTAAGTTAACTAAATAAAATTGTTTAAATCCAAATAAATGTGTTTGTTTAAATTTAGATCAAATCAATTGATTGCAACCACTTACCTTAAAAAAATTGAGTAAATTCAATGAATAATTTTTTTTCAGTGTGTGATAAAAATAACGTTAGATTGATGTGCGCATGCCCAGTGTTCAGATCTGTCTCCATTCTAGTCTAAACCTTTTTTCTCTTCCTATAGGTGGAAGGGTGACCAAATTGTTAGTGAAATCTGTTACGTGTCATGTCATGAAATGTTTTTAATACAAAAACTGTCTAATGTGATCACAATTTCATTAAAAAAAATTAAGTTTAGTAAGTTAGGTCTATTAATTGTAATGATTTAATTTCAGACAACAAATAAATTATATAGAGAAAGTGAGCAAAGTATAAACAGAGCTTTTTGAAACTATTTGAAACTATTTACGAATTACCCCCAATTTCCACCAGATGCGTAACGGCTGCGTTACGGCTCCGGCACGGCGGCGGAGTCAATAGGTTTCCATTCAAGTCAATGAGTGTATTTACACTGAATGCGGTACAGCTGCGTTCCGACTCCGGCGATCCGCAGCCCTCCGGAGCAGATACGCAAAGCTTCTATTTTTGCCGGATGCCGGAGCGCTCCGCAGCACTACAGGGCAGAGTACGCAGGACAGGAAGTCGAGTGACGAAACAGAACAGCCAGAAACAAAATAAAAGATCCGTTTAATTTTCTAAATAAAATACACCGCGCTCATATTTCCCTACACTACACCTTGAAAACGTCAAATGGTTTGGTAGTTCTGTTTATAGAAACTACATATCGCGCGATCACACCAGAATTCGCGAGATTACATGGGGCCTCGTGACGTCAGCTGTCAGTCATGACCGCAGCCGTTCCGCAACAAATCCGGACCTGGTGGGTATTGACGGACGACGGAACACGGAGCTGTCACGCAGCGGAGCCGTTCCGCAGCCGTTCCGCATCTGGTGGAAATTGGGGGTTAGTAAACCACTTGTCACGGTCTGGGTGTCTGTCCCTTTAAGGCTCGGGTTTCGGGGTATTTCCCTTGCACTGAACTCAAATGTATATGCGGGAGGAATCATCCTCCTAATCGTTTTTTGTTGCTTCTTCCTTTTAATAATAACCCCTTTGTTAATGGTGACTGGCTTCGTGTGGTTATTAAGTAACGCACAGTAGGTTACACACCATAGATATACGCAGTACCGCCGCTCCCTATACGCAGAGTACGCAGTCTGCGTAGGGCACCAACTCCCAGGGGGGCCCCATCCCAGCTGCTCAAAAAAAAAAAAATCGTTTTTATATATTATAATAATAAATTAATATTAATAATATACATATACAAATAAACAAAAATATAAAAATATAAACTTATATTGCATTTTACGGTGAGCGCAGAGTTGGCTAGTAAGCACACGTGATGAAGCGCAGCATCTGCGCCGCGACGCGCCCTCACCTCTGTTTACGGCTGCCTATTTGGCCAAAAATGATGATAATAATTAATGAACAATATGCCTGGTCCTGGAAAGAGACATCAACAGTCCGGCGCCGAGAAACGAAAAAAAAAAAGCCCAAGATTAAGCCCGTGCATCACTTTCAGGTGCGTCCATAATCCTGTGAAACTTTTTTTTTTAATAATGTGTTTTAATGTCGGTAATAATTTCACGACTAAAGCATCTTTCTTAATATGAATACAAGCAGATCTAAGTAAAAACAGTGACTTAAAATGCATTATATTAAAACGCAGAGGCAATTATGATTATTGATTAATGATGACCATATGGTGTCATTAAATAACAGTGTTAAAATACATAATCTAATACAAAATTAACAGTTTACATTACAATTTTAATAGAAATGCCTGAAAAGGGCACCAAATGCAGTTGTTACACTTACATGATGATCAAATTCCTTGTTTAATATTGACCAAACGTTTAAAATATCCACATAATCTTTCTTATAATTTCCTCAACAAAAAAATGTGGACATCATAACCCTTGTCTGCTTTATTGTCAAAGTCTGCTTTATTGTAAATTTTGAACTTTGGAAAGCTCCAGCAGATGACAGTGTTAATTTTATTTCAGTTTATTATTGTTTATTTTATTAAGATTTCACATTTTTAAAAGTTTTATTTAAAGTGTAATTTTAGTTGTTGTTTTTCTGTAGAGATACAATTGTAATTTATAAATGATACAATTTATTTGTGTAATTACTTTTATTTGAATAAAGTTATATTTTGGCCCCTATAGTAGGTGTTTTTATATTATTTTATTTTATTTTTACTTCCGTAATATTTGGGGGAGGGGGCACAAAAGTAAAATTTTGCTTAGGGCACCCATTTGGCCAGCAGCGGCCCTGGATATACGCTCTGCGTCGCAAAATGATTCACTCTTTCGAATTGCTCCAATCGGATCGCGAATCATTTAATTGAGAACAGAACTTCAATGCGTTTATCGCGAATCATTTGATTCATTTAGACGATTTACATCAGGACGTAGGAGAGCTTCACGGGATATTTTATCCCAACGGGAATTCAAATAATTCAGCAGAGGCAGGGATGCATAGACTAGAGCAAATCGCGCCCTGCTGATAGTGCCAGCTGATGTCCACAAACTGTCAAACACGGTACATCCCTATGCTTTCAAGTTTATTCCATGTGCCCTCAAATGTTTCATTAAGTTTGACGTGTTCCCCCTTTACACACAACTGTTGTAAAACATGTGTTGCATGTCGCGTTGTCTGAATCATTTTTTGTGAAATATAGCCACACTTTAGAACATTTAGTTTTTGGCATTTTAAGTTAAGCGTGTTTAATGTAACGTTAGCTAACGACAGACCACCTGCTGCAGTCAGAGCAAGAGTAACGATAGGTTCTGAATTCACGTGCTTCTTGGGTGGTTTCATTTCCCAACGATTTGTGCTTTTAATTTGAAATGTGAAAATGGCCAGATGTCTTGGATTTGTATCATCAAAGCTTTCCGACGTTCACGTGAGTTTTCTCATTCAGGAAATAATTTTTCCGATCATTCTGACACCCAATGAATGCAGTATTTAAATTTAACTAGCGATCATGCACGTAGACAAATCAATGCTTCTTACATCCGTGCCATAGCACCAGAAGACAAATATTTCAAAAGACAGTTCAGACACTTAAGTGGCACCGAAATGAGGCACCGAAATTCGCGTTGTGTTTCGGTCCGGTACATACCGGTTATATGGGTACCGGTGCCGTATTGGCACCGGGTTTCGGTACCCAACCCTAGTCGCGGCGCAGATGCTGCGCGTCATCATGTGTGCTTACTAGCCTACTCTGCGCTCACCGTAAAATGCAATATATACGTTTATATTTTTATATTTTTGTTTATTTGTATATGTGTATTATTAATATTAATTTATTATTATAATATATAAAAACGATTTTTTTTTGAGCAGCTGGGATGGTGCCCTACGCAGACTGCGTACTCTGCGTATAGGGAGCGGCGGTACTGACTGGATGCCTTTGTTGGGCCAATTGGTTGGACCTCACACAACTGATAATAAGTTATTTAATCCTCTCAATGATCTCTCTTTCCACAACTTGCAGTGAATCCTAATTATTTTTTCACCATGTTAAAGCACTCAAAATCTGATAGAGACAACAAAGGTGTCTTCATTTCTAGTACCAATACAGAATATTTTCCTTTCAACAGCCACGTCCCATTTTTTAAACCTTCGGTATAAAGCTAATCCTCTCAAGTCCCTTTTTACCACAGAGAACAATCTCAAAACAATGTTTTTCTTCACAGGCATTAGTTTCGGCAGGCCACGTAGGCATAGCTCAGCTATTGGCTGACTGTCAGCTAAAACACCTTCCAATTTCTTACATATGTGGCACTTTTACTTTCTCTTTAGCCACTTTATACATGATACTTTTTTAATATATGTTAATATGTGCATATGTGAACATATATATGTTATATATGTTCACTTTATATATGTTTTTCCCCCTGTTTCTATGACATGGGACTTGTGTGTGTATTAAGCTTTTCTGTGCTGTCTTTAAGAATAAATTTGAGTTACTTATTTATATTCAACCTTAGTGACAACATAAATCCAGGGTGAGAAATGTTTTTCTTGAGGTGAATTTTATGCGAATATATACAGGTAAATGCTGGACAAAACTGTAAAACAGTGTCATTGATATTTTTACTGATCATTTTTTTTGTTCAAACAAACATGCTAGACGGTGTTATGGTGTGTGTAGAGAAGGAGGCATACGATGACGAATTTCAATAATAAATCCTTTTAATGAAATCCACAACAGGTAATTGTTACTTTCGTTTTTAAAAGGAAAGCGCCGATCCCAATCTAAATATGCATTTATGTTCGTGTGAATCATTCGTTATGCAGCTTCACCCACAGCAGAAGTGAGTTATAAGGGTTTTTTATGCATCTTTGCAAATGGCCTTTCTTAATAATGTGCTTGTTGGCAAGTTTCGCCGAAAAACGCGGCTAAAGTAAATATTACAGCTCGTAATCCCTCAGCAGAGAGGGCCGGGGTGAGCAGAGCTCATTTGCATTTAAAGGGCCCATGCATAAAATAAGCTGATATTTTGCAGATCTGATTTTGACAAGGTTAAAGCACTGTAAAAAATGATTCTGAGTTTTAGTCAGGTGGACAAGTGAAACCATGTCCTGTCAACTTGCAGTGTCTCACTACACAACAGGATGAGTTGTACCAACCTCAACTTGAAGAGAAATTTAAAACTTTAAATAACATGTTGATATAACAACAAAACATATGTTCTCTCAATTTTCTGCGTACTGCGCATGTGCAAGGAACTCTACGTCATGATGACGTACTATTTTACCCAAGTTGAGAAAGACGGGCTATCCGCCATTTTCTGCACGACAAGTTGCTGATCATGCCAGAACAATGGCCTGCATTTGAACGAAAACAGATGGACGTTATGGACTGCAAATAATGAAATGAGTAAGTATCCCCTGATTAGTTCTTTCTTTAATGTAAATTAAGGCTTGTTTTGCTCACTGTCCGCGTTTTGATTTCAGGCTATCACATTTCGCTAACTAGTAATGTAGCAACTCGATTAACAATCAGAAGAAACGCACATTGCCCGGCGAATTCGTAGTTATTTTGTAGTATATGTTACGCAATTAACTCGCTGACATGCTGTGAGACACGCTGTGCCAAGAGAACCGACAAACACGAGCTAACAGCTGATACCAAAGAGTATAGAAGTAAGTTACCTGATACTGAGCATTTGTGTGTGTGCTAAAAGCTAACGAACTGTTACAGCCGCGGTTCTCGGATCTCCAGTAAAGGCACTGCGAATATGGCGAAATGTAAGTTAATAACAAATAAAACGTACGCCCACTGGAAGATGAAAGATCTATCAGTTATATCAAACAGCACTTTTAACATGAGGAACATGCAATAACTGTTCTGTGAAAACGTAAATGAAATTTGCTATTTATTTTTGTATGCACGTTGTTTGTTAAGCTTTATTAGATGAATCCTCCTTTCTGTACAAAGCTAAAGACTAAACATTTGTTTGTACATAACAGCCTTGGTTACTTTTTCAAGATTATGATGATGATTTAACTGATGTTATGATCGCAAATTACTTTATTTGAATGTGTTTGAGCATATTTTCATCTGCTGGGACGAATAGATATTATTACTTGTGATGTGAACCGTTTTTTTAACTGATTCTTTCAAATAAAATTTGTAAATGCATTTGTTTTTATAGATCACCAGGCTTGTATCAAAGGACCGGATCAAGTCTGTTTTGTTTCAAGGCCTAGATGATCATCTCTCAAAGCATCATGAGGACATTCTAGATATGATTTCAACACTGGAGAGCCGTGATAATGATGTAAGTACATTTATTTTAAATCAATCTTTCTCTGCCCAAAATAACTAATCTGATCATTTACTCACCTTCATGTTTGTCCAAACCTCTATGACCCTTTTTCTTCTAGATCATTAAAATAGTGATAGTGACATATTTTCATACAATGAAACAGAAAGAATGCCATTCTAAAGCAGAAGCAGATGATCAGATTTTGATTAAGATTACCAAAAAAAAAAAAATTTCAGAGGATTAACTTGCATGGATTAATTGTTCACTTTAATAAATATTGTAAATATTGATTTAATGCAGACTTTGACAGTTTAACACTGATCATTTTCATTGTATCGAATGGAATACATTTTTATTTTTTTATTTTTTTGGAGTGGCATGTTAGTGAGTAAATGACAGTTATCATCTTTTTGGTAACCGGTCCCTTAAAGTGTTGTTACAACCCGAATGAATCTAAGGCAGGGGTGCCCAATTCTGCTCCTGGGGAGCCAAGATCCAGCAAAGTTTAGCTTTAACCCCAATTAAACACACCTAAACCAACTAATCAAGATGTTCAGGATCACTTTAAAGTTCCAGACAGATCTGTTTAACCAGGTTGGAGTTAAACTCTGCAATAAATTATTGGCCCTCCAGAAGCAGATTAGACACCCCTGATTTTAATGGCATGAGCATGTTACAGCCACTATTAAATCTTATTTTGGTGCTGAACAAAAAGGTAACAAATTAACAAAATTATACAAGTTTAAATGTGCAAATTTAAAATTATTTTTGTGTTTTTATCTATATTATACAATTTTATTTATTTTATTTTTGTTATAAAAAACATGAAAGACATGATGAGAGGGAGAAAAGATAAATGAATAAAGAAAATCAAATGATTGAATGAATAAAGCTGGTACTTTAACCATCCTATATTTTACAGACAACAACCAAAAGATGATGACAGCAGCATTGCTGGGTACATGAGAGAGATTCCTACAAAATTCATCAAGACATGCAAGGTAAGCTTAAAAATGTACAACCCGTATACACTAGTGCATTTGTGTTTTAAAATTAAAACCTCGTCTACACTGGTGTTTACTCTGCTTACTGTGTTTCTCAGTCTACACTACAAAACTGAAAACGCATGTCACATGACTATCGTACAGCCATAGATGTGTATAGGTAGATGCCCTGTTACTTAGATGGCAGAAGCATCTACATGCTTGGAGCGTTCGAAAGGGGCGTCTGTCTATACATATATATTGATACAACAATTAGAATGATGTTATTGTTTAAGATGGTTAAGCATACGCAGAGTGAATGTGGGCAGCCACGCCATCGTTATCAAAAGTCTCTGTTTTGGTCCATTTACACTAAAATGCAACCCTGGAGTTTTCAAACTAAAACGGGGTCTGTAGCTTATTCAAAAGTCTCCATTCAAAAATGCACGAGTACTGTAAATGTTAACCGTAGCAAAAGTTAGGCATTTTAAAAGGAATACGCACTGGTGTAAACAGAGCTTTATGAAAAAACAAGTGTAAACTGAACATTATGTCTCTTAATTTTCGGGGGTCTGGGGACTATGTTTGTGTAATTGCTTTTGAGTAATAGTACCTTGTTTTGTTTATGTTCTATAAAGCCCAGTGACCGTGATGAGGATGGAATCAATGGTGTGGCGATTGGACTCCTATTGGTTGTGGACAATATGATGGAACGTCTCCCAGCCTTCTACAATGACAATGCCCTGGTGATTGAGGAAGAATTGGTAATGCGTCACCTTAGTGATGTACCTAATGCTTTTCTGAACCTGATGGGCCTGGTGTTCGTGTTAAACCTCGACTACCCAAAAGATTCACTTATGATTTATCTGTTTATTGGAGTCTGATCAGACTTCTACACCCAAGAATTCAATCCTTGAAGAGCAAGTTACTGCGATAAGACATGAAACAAACTAAATCTTTTTTTCCTTCTTGTACTGGTCTGTTTTTTTTTTTCCTAATCATTGTAATGGTTTGAAGTTTAAAGGAGAAGTTATCTTCCAAAATTAAAATTTGCAGAAAATTTACTCAGCCACTTGACATCCAACTTGTTCATGTATTTCTTTCTTCAGTCACTAAGAAATTATGTTCCTTGATAAAAAATATTTCAGGAATTATCTCCATATAATAGTTTTCAATAGTACCCCACGTTTGAACTTTCAAAATGTGGTTTAAATGCAGCTTCAAAATTTAAATGACTCCAAATGATCCCAGCCAATGAAGAAGGGTCTTATCTTGTAAAACAATTGATCATTTTTGAAACAAATTAACAATTTATATTCTTTTTAACCTCAAAAGCTATTGTCTGAGTTCAATTCAAGTTTATTTGTTTAGCGCTTTTCACAATACACATCTTTGCAAAGCAGTTGTATAGAAAATAAAAATATTTCAACTATATATTTTTAGACTTGGACAAGAAAATATATAAATTGTCAGTTTGTTTTGAAAATGATCATATGTTAGATAAGATCTTTATTCCTTGGCTGGAATCGTTTAGAGCCGGGTGAAGCTGCATTTAAACTGCATTTTGGAAGTTCAAACCTGAGGCACCATTGAAATCCATTAAATGGAGATAATTCCTGAAATGTTTTCCTCAAGAAACATAATATTTTATCGACTGAAGAAGGAAAGACACAAACATCTTGGACGAGAAGGGGGTGAGTAAATGATCTGTAATTTTTTGTTTTGAAAACTAACTTCTCCTTTTAATGGAAGTTTAATGGAACTTTACTATTTTTTATTTTTTGTCCAAAGATTGTTTTTGTTGTTTTTTTTGTACTGCTTCCTCTTTCCTTGTCATGTTTCTACAATTGGTAATTGACAATTTTTGAAGAGTTTAATGTGAAGATTTTTTAACACTGCTTCATGTACACTTGTTTCTGCAATGGAAATATCTGATAATGACAATGAGAGTTATTTGTACTATTTTGGCACTAAGATGTGGTGCATAGAGGGCATAGGGTCTGTGCATAGGGAAGTTTACACTTGTTTGTGTGAGCTGTGTATATGTGAAGGTTTTTAAATGCAATTTATCTGTTTAAAAAATAAATGCTGAGAGTTTCAATTTTGCTGTTGTGTTAATTTCATTAAAAAAAATCTGATTCCAGAGATATCTAAAACTACTTGTCAAAGCAATGAAGTCCAGTAAACCTAAGTAGTTAAGTTAGAATATTTTGGAAAAATAAAAATGTTATGTCAGTTAGACTTGGTTAATGGTTGAGAAAACATAAAAAAATAAGTTGACTCAAAAAATTTCAAGTGTTCTTTAATTGATATAGTAAGTTGGCTCAACTTACTGTAAGTTTTTTCAACAACTACATTTAAGTTGAGTGAACTTGACACCTAGTGTTTGCTAAACTTAACTGAGTCATTGCAAAAAGATGACTTGACCAAGTCAAGTTGAGTCAACAAATCATTTTTTACAGTGTACCACGCCCCTCATGGTAGCCTCTCAGTGGGTAGAGACCCCCTGGTCATACGTTTCCTCCGCGGTGTACTCAGGCTGAGGCCTCAAGTCAAACCGCGAGTCCCCACGTGGGACCTAGCTGTGGTGTTAGAAGCTCTATGTAAGCCTCCTTTTGAACCTATAGAGGAGATCTCTGATCACATGCTTACTATAAAGACAGCGTTGCTTCTTGCTCTAACCTCTCAAGAGAGTCGGGGACCTGCAGGCCCTTTCAGTGGCCCCCTCATATATCGACTTTGCAAAGTTTATTCTCTCCCTCTTGTTCTGGCAGGACACCAGACAAAGGAGTATTATGTTCTCCTCGTGTGCCTGAGGGCCGAGGGATACTCTCCCTCTGGTTCTAGTAGAATACTAGACCAAGGATTATTTCTCCCTCTGGTTCTGGTATGACCAGACCAAGGATCATTCTCCCTCTTGTTCTGGCACGTATGGTTCCCAGACAGAGGTGTAATACCACTCGCGTCCTGGCAATTTCCCCAGGCGGAGACATTCCAGTGTCTTGGCAGGTAAGTATTCCAGACACTGTCTTTCCCTCTTGCTCTGGCAACCCAAGAGTTTACCAGACAGAGGGTATTACTTCTCTGGAGTGATGCACCAGAGACTCAACACGTTCCTTTCCCTTGGCCTAGCAGCACAGACACTGCGCAGGGACTTGGAATTATGGGGGCGTTGGTATCTCGTTCCCCAAAGCGTTGATGACGCAGTTCGAGTTCCCGGAAGGGAACGTCTCGGGTTACGTATGTAACCCTGGTTCCCTGGACCATAATTTATACTTCCTGGTCGCTTATGTCACCACGCCGGTGACGTCACTCCCGTCATTTCATTGGTTGCAGACATGTTCAGAGTGCGGCATGCCAATGGCGTTCCCCAAAGCATTGATGACGCAGTGTCTCGTTCCCTCAGGGAACCAGGGTTACATACGTAACCCGAGACGTTTTTCTCTGTGAATATTTACAAAGTCAGTATGTATATGATGCCCTTTACCCGCTGTCCTCACACCTTGGTGGTTAGGTGTAAGTTCCAGCTATCTCCTTTGTCAGCTTTGTCAGCACCCATGACCCCTGTGAGTGTGAACCTAAGCATCAGTATTCACATCCACTCCTTCTCTCTGACCTGTTTTTTATATATTTATCTGCGATTATTCAGTTTTCGATAAAATACCTGTTTGTGTCCACTAACTCTTGCCTTAAGTCTAGTTATAGCTTGAAAGTTACCATTTAACTTTAAAAACATTTTTTAAAGATAAATTAAGCAACTGAAAGGTTGCTGGGGTGTGTTTGTTTAATACCACTATTTCAGTCTTTCTGATTCAAAATGCATTATTTTATTGAGTGTGTTACTTGTAATTATTTGTGAAATGTATACTAGCAATTTTTAGTGACAATTTTTTGAGAAAGGCAATTTTTTTATTTCAGGTTTTTACTTTTTTTTTTTCAAGTTTTAACTTTTTTGTTTGTTTGTTTGTTTGTTTTTTAACCTTTAGCTTGTCATGTACATCAGTCATGCTATGACTGTGGTTCTGTTGTTCTCCATAAACTCTTTGAATTCATTCCAAATAATTACCCACCAGAAAACCTAATTTGCTTATATGTGCTGTAATATTTTCTTACTATTCAGTAGACTTTTTTTTATAGCAGAATGTTTGCATGCCAGTATGCATATTCATTCAGTATAATGGCAACCTTTGGAGCGCATATTAAAGTTCTTGAATGTCATGAATGTGATGACATTCATGTCATCATATAAAAGATAGATGCCATTAGTGGAGAGAAGACAGTGGTCTTTGCACTACACACAGAAACTGCTGTGAACATTCTGCAAGGTATGCAGGAGTTTATCAAATGTTACTTGACTTCTTTTGATAGAAAATCATTTTATAGGAGTTTTATAGATGTCTTGCTACTTTATGTATTCATATATGGTTGTATATTTCTAGATTTTTTTTTCCAGATGCAAAGTCTACATTTTAAGAGATCCATCTGAAACTGCTTAACAATGGCATCTTTGAAATATTTGATGCTGATATTTCTCATCAGTGAGTTTTTCAGTTTTTATTAATATTTTAAACAAGATTGTTTTAAATTGCAAAATGTTTAGTGATTTGTTTGTAAATACAATTACAAGAGCGTTAAAAAACGTTTTCCTTTTACACCCTTTACAAAATAAGAGGACCAGTTTTAACTGTGAGAATGCATTTCAAGTTAATATGTTTTTTGAAATTCCCTAATGTGAATGTTGAAATATTATTGGTGTGAATTATAAGATTCTGATAGATTTGAACAATGAATTTTGTTGGTGTAAATATTTGCAACATTTCACAGTGAAAAATTATATAGTTCCCTGTCGATACTACACTCGTACTGCGTCGTTAAGACGCTTATGGGAAAAAGCTCCTTTTTCTCCTGAGACTGAAGTATTTCAATAACGCAGTGAAACTGCACGACCATTGGTTTGTGCAGTGAGATGAAAACAAACCAATGGCTCGGCAGCGGAGCTGCACGAGCCTGTGGCAATGATTCGCGCCCGAACGCGCCAAAAGGGGCGGAGAATTCGGCTATATAAGCGTGCATTTTGCCACAGGATCTCAGATCCTTCTCCTTCAGCGACGACATCACATCTTCGCTGACATTGACTGACCTTCGCTCGAGAAAGAAGCCTCTCGCCGTTGAAGAGCCTCGCAGCGGATCCGCCTGCTCGTCGTTTGACGCTTCAAGCAGCTGACGCGATTCCCTGCCGCGATCCGGCGATAGAAAGAGCATATTTCCAAAGAGCAAATTTCAACTGGCGTTGTTTCAAATGCCACGGCGTTTCTGTTGCTCGTGCAGAGCCCCTCTGCACGCTGTTGACGGTCACGCTGAGTGCGTCTCGTGCTTGGGCTCCGCCCATGCCGAAGCCGCGCTCACTGAGACGGATTGTTCCCACTGCGGGGACATGAGTCTCTCCTCTTTGCGCTCGCGGCTAGCTTTCTTTTCAGAAAGCGACCCCGCCCCTCGCGCCCTCCCTCTTTCTTCTTCACAAGAGCCTGTGAAGAAAAAGCAGCGGGGCAGAGCGACTCGGCGCACGGTGATTGGTGAGCTCACGCCGGCTGATCCCCCGCGTGCCTCACCTTCATCACATGAAGAGGAATCTCCTGTTCTCTTCACGCATCCAGACCAAAATCCCTCGGCTGCCGCGAGCGATCTGGTTTCTTTTGGAGTGAGTGAGGAGGAAGCCATGGATGACAGCATGTCTCTGGCTGCATCTGATGGAGAGGATCTGTCGGGCTCGCCGCAAGACCCCGCCCCCTGTCCATCTGCTCAACCCAGCACCGCCAGCGCTGGTATGGACGCCGAACTCTTCCGCGTTCTATCTAAGGCTGTTGAAGAGCTGGGACTGGATTGGTCTCCTCCTGAGGAGCCTGCACGGAGTCGTTTGGATGAGTGGTTCCTGCCGGGGCGCCGCCAAGCCCCTCGTCAGCGAGCTTCACCGTTCTTCCCGGAAGTTCACGGTGAGATCTCTAAATCCTGGCGCGCTCCGTACTCCGCCCGCCTTCGTACCTCTTCTTCCTCCGCCCTCACGACGGTTGACGGCGCTGAAGAGAAAGGATACGACAAGTTGCCCCCCCTAGATGAGACTGTGGCCGCGCATCTGTGCCCGCCCACTGCCATCGGCTGGAAGGCAAAGGCTACTCATCCGTCCAAGCCATGCAGAACTACTTCAGCTCTCGCTGGGCGTGCTTATTCTTCGGCTGGACAGGCAGCATCAGCGCTGCACTCAATGGCGGTCCTCCAGGTCTATCAAGCAAAACTCCTCCGCAGTATGGATGAGGCTGGCATGGACGACGCTGCGTTCCGTGAACTACGCAGCGCGACCGACCTGGCATTGCGTGCTACTAAGATGACGGCACAGGCGATTGGCAGATCGATGGCCAGCTTGGTGGTGCTGGAGCGCCACCTGTGGCTAAACCTAACGGAGATCAAGGACGCTGACAAGGTCGCCTTCCTTGACTCCCCCATCTCTCCTACCGGTCTGTTCGGCCCAGCAGTAGAGGGGTTTGCGGAGCGCTTCACCGCCGCTCAGAAGTCGTCCCAGGCTATGCGACACTTCCTGCCAAAGCGCACAAGCTCTACAACGGCTCCTAGTCGCCCCAAACCGGCGCCGACTCAGCAGCCTGCAAAGACCGCCCCGCCAGCTGCTCAGCCAGCCCCCCAGGTGGAGCCACGTCATCGCTCCCGCTCGGCCAGACGCTACCCTTTCCCTAGACGTCAGGGACCCCGACCCAAGGTCGTGTTGGACCAGGCGCCTCCAGCGTCTTCCTGATTTAAAAAACAGGAAGAGGAAGGGGTCAAGTCTCGCCAGAGCCGGACCAGCCCCCAAGATGTCTCTCTTCAGCCTCCAAACACCCCGTTCTGTTCCGGGTTCAGAGTGCTGCATGTTTCCAAACAAACTGGCTGTAACTCACGGGCCCTTTCTGTCAGCGCCCTTACAGCTTACCGCTGTGATAGCGGAAAAAATAAAAAACAAACATTTTCAAAAAGAGAGCAAATTTCCTCTTCCAGAGTTGTTAAGCGGCACCCAACCGCTCAAACCAATGCAACCCCTCAGCACACGGGCCGAGGCTTGGAAAGCCATCCCCGGGGTGTCGAAATGGGTTATGGGCATAATAGAACGAGGTTATACACTGCAGTTCGCTCGAAGACCACCCCGCTTTCGCGGAGTGGTCTCCACCTCAGTTCACAGCAAAAACATAGAGGTTTTGCGTACAGAGGTGAGGAATCTGCTGGCAAAAGGTGCCGTGGAAACGGTTCCCCCAGCACAGAGCGAGTCAGGCTTTTACAGCCGCTACTTCCTCGTCCCAAAAAAGGATGGCGGTCTGAGGCCCATCCTCGACTTCAGGCGTTTGAATTGCGCCCTCATGAGACGGCCATTCAAAATGCTCACGCTAAAACAGATCCTTTCGCACATACGCACAAAGGACTGGTTTTGCTCGCTGGATCTGAAAGATGCATACTTTCACATCCAGATTGCCCCCCACCACAGGCAATTCTTGAGATTTGCCTTCGAGGGAGCGGCCTATCAATATACAGTCCTTCCGTTCGGACTGTCTCTAGCTCCTCGCACATTTACGAAGTGCATGGACGCGGCTCTTTCCCCCCTGAGGCAGAAGGGAATCCGCGTCTTGAACTACCTCGACGACTGGCTCATCCTGGCCCAGTCAGAGAACGAGCTAATACATCACAGATCCGTGATCCTCAGCCACTTGCAACGCCTAGGACTCAGGGTCAATTTTGCCAAGAGCACTCTGTCTCCCAGCCAACGTATTACGTTCCTGGGAGCAGTTTTCGACTCCATTCAAATGAAGGCAATGGTTGCGCCGCAGCGAGCTCAAGCCATCCGAAAGCTCGCGGCCTCCTTCAAAATCGGAGCCCTTCGCCCTCTCAAAGCTTTTCAGAAGATGCTGGGTCTTATGGCTTCAGCATCTCCAGTACTCCAGCTGGGCCTACTCCAAATGCGCCCTCTGCAGTACTGGTTGAAACCGAAAGTTCCACCTCAGGCCTGGCGTCTAGGACGCCTGCGCATCAAGGTAGATCAGACCTGTGTCACAGCGCTGACTCCTTGGAAGAATTTTTCTTGGATGGAACAGGGCGTTCCCCTGGACATGGCGTGCAGAAGGAAGATGGTCTCGACAGATGCGTCCAACTCAGGTTGGGGAGCTCTGTGCGATGGCCAGCCGGCATTCGGCCAGTGGTCAGAAGCCGAAAAACGCCTTCACATCAACTGCCTAGAAATGCTAGCAGTGTGTTTAGGCCTCCATACACTTCTGCCAGTCTTAAAGGGACACCACGTCTTAGTCCGCTCGGACAACATGACAGTGGTGTCGTACATAAATCACCAGGGAGGTCTTTCGTCGAGACGCCTTTTCACATTAGTGGAACGTCTCTTGCGATGGGCTCAGCTCAACTTTCGCTCGCTCAGAGCAACTCATGTGCCTGGCAGGCTGAATCAAGGAGCAGACATGCTGTCTCGGAGCAACGTCTCCTCAGACGAATGGATGCTTCATCCCCAGACGATTCAGGAAATATGGGCAGTCTTTGGCAAGGCTCAGGTAGACCTGTTCGCCTCAAAAGACAATTGTCACTGCCCAATTTATTTTTCAAAGGAGCAGGATGCATTGGCCCACGACTGGCCCAATCTCCTGTTATATGCTTTTCCCCCGATCGCCCTGATACCACACGTAGTCAGGCGGGTCAGGGAACAGAGACTCAAAATCCTGCTAGTGGCCCCCTTCTGGCAGAACCAACATTGGTTCCCAGATCTCCACCGGCTGCTGTCATCAGCACCGTGGCCTGTTCCGTTGAGACGAGATCTCTTAACGCAGGCGAACAAAACGCTTTGGCACCCCCAACCGGAACTGTGGGCGCTGCATGTCTGGTCTCTCGACGGGAGCCTTTAGATCTCCCCGAGACCGTTTTAAATACTATTTCTGAGGCCAGAGCACCCTCTACCAGGCGACTCTATGGACTCAAGTGGTCTGTCTTTTCCGCCTGGTGTTCCACCCACGGTGCAGACCCGAGTTTGTGTGACATATCATTGATTTTGTCATTTCTTCAGGAGCTGTTGGACAAGGGACGCTCTCCCTCCACGCTCAGGGTTTATGTGGCGGCCATAGCGGCATTTCATGTCCCTATGGACGGTCAGTCTGTGGGAAAGAACGATCTGATCGTTCGCTTTCTGAAGGGGTCGAGAAGGCTCAACCCTCCTCGCCCCGTCACAGTTCCTACTTGGGACCTACCCACAGTGCTGAGAGCTCTGAAGAGCCCTCCATTTGAGCCGCTGCAGTCTGTTGACCTTCGACCTCTAACGCTAAAAACTGCCCTGCTACTAGCATTGGCATCAGTCAAGCGTATGGGCGACCTACAGGCTCTATCCATAAATCCTGTATGCCTAGAATTCGGGCCAAATGACTCTAAAGTCATCCTGAAGCCGAGATGCGGCTATGTACCTAAGAGTCTCTCAACACCGTTTAGAGACCAGGTTATCTCTCTCTTGGCACTTCCCCCCTCGGAGCAAGACCAAGGCTTTAATCCCCTCTGCCCCGTGAGAGCATTGAGGTGTTATTTGGAGCGTTCGGCTTCTTTTAGGAAGTCAGAACAGCTCTTTGTGTGTTTTGGAGGCCGCAACAAAGGGTTATCGGTCACAAAACATAGACTATCCAAGTGGATAGTGGAAGCTATAATGCTGGCTTACTCTTCTTTGGGTCTGCCATGTCCCATGGGGGTAAGAGCCCATTCGACTAGAGGCGTCGCCTCGTCATGGGCCCGGTCCAGCGGAGTATCCATTGCAGAAATATGTGCGGCGGCAGGCTGGGCCTCACCGTCCACATTTGCTAGGTTTTATAATCTAGATGTCCCTGTCTTGCAGACTAGGGTCCTTTCTGCATGAGGAATTCTGTTACCAGTATTGCTATGCATGCACTTGGCCTCTGGGAGTTTCCAAGTGTATCGTTTTTCCTTGGAACGGAATGTTCATTAGGTTATCCTATTGAGCAAATTGGCTCCTACTAGCCCATCCTGTGCTAGGGCCATACAGTCGTTCCTCTACCTTAGCAACGGCGGGATTGTACTGGTTCCCCATAAGCGTCTTAACGACGCAGTACGAGTGTAGTATCGACAGGGAACGTACTCGGTTACTTTCGTAACCTCGGTTCCCTGAGATACGGGAACGAGTACTGCGTTGCTTGCCATTGCTAAGTAGCTGCACGACTCAGTCGTCGCTTCAGTCGAAGAACCTGAGATCCTGTGGCAAAATGCACGCTTATATAGCCGAATTCTCCGCCCCTTTTGGCGCGTTCGGGCGCGAATCATTGCCACAGGCTCGTGCAGCTCCGCTGCCGAGCCATTGGTTTGTTTTCATCTCACTGCACAAACCAATGGTCGTGCAGTTTCACTGCGTTATTGAAATACTTCAGTCTCAGGAGAAAAAGGAGCTTTTTCCCATAAGCGTCTTAACGACGCAGTACTCGTTCCCGTATCTCAGGGAACCGAGGTTACGAAAGTAACCGAGTACGTTTTAAGCTTTTATACTTATCTCTGTCATAACCAGTTATACATTTTCTACTTACATTCTCCGTTAACTTATTTTTAATGTAATGACTAAAGTACTCTAGGCTGGTTGACTGATATTCAAACTAACTCAAATGTCAGAATCCATAGGTAGTTAATATGCTATAAAAGTATTTCATTGAATATATGCACTATACTATCCTATATATTTGTTATATTTTACTTAACCTGTGATGTGTAATGTATGTTTATATAAATGTGGCATGAAAACAAGTTATGACAGCCACTGTGTAAATGATAATATTTCTAATATGATTTGGAGTATAAGCATAATTTTGTAAATGTAGCCATGAAAGCATGGTTGGGACCAACTGCAACAATAAGTGGCTAGAGACATTTTAAATTAGTTGAAATGGCTGAAAAAAAAAAAAAAAAAAATCACAAAGTACCATAACTAGTAATACAATTTAATTGCTTATCACTTTCGACTAATAGGTGGCAATGTTACCAAATTATTATGGTATGGTCAGTGTGAGAAGACAATGACACACATATGACACACAAGTTTAATGTCAATGTGCTGAAGTTTTGCAGAGTTGCAGCCTCAGAATCAGCTTGGCATCATGCAAACAAATTCATTGATGTGTTATTTGAAAATTTGTTGGTCTTTAAAAGCTTCTGATAACTTTTTGCTGGCATTGTCTAAAAAATGATCTGAGCTGATTTAGGTAAAAATTAGACCAATGGTATAAGTAGGAAGAGTTCCAAAAAGTATATTTTCAAAATAATGGTAGACCAAAACTTTTAAAATATCTTCTAAGCATGGACCAGATGGCATGCACAGAGTTTCATAATGATATGCAAATACATTCATATAATGAATAATTTTACAGCAACATTAAAAACTAGGTATTGCTTGATTTGGTATGCGGCACTGAATCATTTTTATTATTTAGTTAATAATTTGGCTATTTTTGAACCGACATTATAAGCAAAAATAACTATTTTCAAATCTCCTATACGCTGTTTTTCCCTGCTGTACAGAACCGTAAATTTAAAATTGTAGTAAATACATACCATTACACCCAGCCATCGTTTGCAGAAGAAGTCTTAGAATATAGGGGATAATGCTGCCCCCACTATCATTTCAGGAACCCTCAAAGCTTTACAGTAGTATCTAACATTAAATTGGTGAATTGACATCGACGCCGATAGCCTTGTGGGCAGCCTGCCGATGTCTACATAATTGGACATTTCCCGATCCTTCCAAGCTATCTCTTTCCCACTTTGCTTCCAGTCAGTCCTGCTCTGTTGTCCTATCATAATAAAATTGAAAATGCCCCAAATAAATATTTTAAAAAAACTGTTTTAGGTTACATATATAACCATGGTTCCCTAAGAAGGGGAACGAGACACTGCGTCCTCTAGGGGTCGCTTGCAGGGAACACCTTCTGCGTGACTCGTGTCTGAAGCATATATCCAAAAACTACAAAGTACTCAAACCTAGAGCTTCTTTCTTGGTTTTCTTTTACAAGAGAAAGTTCTTGAAGTTCTCATGAGATGAGATGAGGGGAGCAGCTCCTGGCTAAATCATAAGTAACTACTATCTCCGAAGAGACCTGAAGAGCTATAGCTCCTCAGAACCATAGCGACCAGGGAGAGTTTCCTCAGAAACAATTCTCACTTGATTGCAGGTGAAGGCAGTGCCCTCAAGCCCACTCCTCAGAGGGGCAAAGCACTTGTTTGACCATAAGGCCAGTGTGCTGTTGAACAAACTGCAAAATGGTGGTTTAGGTGAGGAGGACCACCTGGTCTGCCCAGGGGCGACAAGCTCTTTAAGAGACCCTCTCCGCAGCAAGGGGAGCATTGTCATGCCTGAGATTCAATTCCAGCAGAGATACATTTTGGTTCAACTCAGTATAGCTGCATAAAGAGCTGCAGCATCCCCAGCCCTCAGGTTGTGTCATGGGTATTTTCTTGAGGGGGCATAAGCCACTACCAACCCAGGTAGACCTGTGCTTACTACCTTGATAGAAAGCCCAGGCCCCGTTCTTAACCAGAACCTTGAGAACAAGGGCCTAGATCTGTAACTGCTGCTCCTCAGAGTACTCAGAAGGGTTTTCTCAGAAACACCTTTTACTCACACCTTAGTGAAAACAGTGTGGTCAAGCTAACTCCTCGGAGGGGTGACTCACTAGATCACCATAGACGAATGAGGTAGGGTATGATGACTGGGTGGATACTCCAAAACAGACTGCATCCAGAGTCAGCAGATGCCATCACAGTAATCAGTAACAGAGAGGGGTCGTAGAGGTAGACACAGAACAACAGGTCCCAGAAAACACTGCAAAGTATGCTAGTAACAGAATCTCACAATCTCAAGATAGTTCTTAAATTAAAAAATAAAAGGATCGAACTCACCCAACCTTGCTCCTGAGCAGGACTCAAGTCCAAGGATATACAGCAGAGTCCAAAAAAACTTGTATCTGGACTATCAGTAAGGTGGTTCTATGGACATAAAACCCACTCAAAACACCATAGGTCCAGCCTAGGAGACTATAGATGGAAGTGCAGGAGGCTCCTACCCAACCTCGGTTCCAGGAGAATTAGGAAGGTAAATAATGTTAAAATAGATGTAAAAAAACAAGGAAGGCAAGTAGATGGTCGTCTTTTCTTAGTATTATTCTGGTCCAGACAAGTGCGTTGAGAACGCCTCATCTGGATCACCTCCTTCAGGTTTTGCCTACCCCCCTTTGACTCGCTCTGCCTCCCAGGACCACCAGAGGGTGGGGGAGGAGCAAGCAAGAGTCGCGACACTAGATCGAGATGGGCCAGGACCCCTTTGCTGTTCAAGCTCAGACCTGGTTCTTCTTGGATTGAAAGTTTAAAAGGCAAGGCAAGGCAAGGCAAGTTTATTTATATAGCACATTTCATACACAATGGTAATTCAAAGTGCTGTACATAAGAGGAGTTAAAATCACAATAGCATAAAAATCATAGTCATAAAAATTTAAAATAATAATCACACAAACAGATTTAAGAACATATCGAAACTCGTGACCCACACTTTCACTTTTAGTTTACTTCAGCGCGCTCACTCAGTCTTGCTGAGAAAGTTGTGGCAGCCTTCAGATAGGCAAACTGTACTTCGCCTTACCTGGTCTGCGCAATGTCTAGATAGACAAACTATACTTCGTCGTATCTATTTCAACAAATATTTAGACAGATAAACTATACTTAATCTTGTCCATTTACTTTAAGTTTACTTCAGCGCGCTCTCTCAGTCTTGCTGAGAATATTGCGGCAGCCTTCAGATAGGCAAACTGTACTTCGCCTTACCTGGTCTGCGCAATGTATTTGCGGCAGCCTTCAGATAGGCAAACTGTACTTCGCCTTACCTGGTCTGCGCAATGTATTTGCGGCAGCCTTCAGATAGGCAAACTGTACTTCGCCTTACCTGGTCTGCGCAATGTCTAGATAGACAAACTATACTTCGTCGTATCTACTTCAACAAATATTTAGACAGATAAACTATACTTCATCTTGTCTATTCACAGCGAACAGTAATGTCAGTAATCAGATAGACAAACTATACTTCATCTTACCTGATCAGAGACATCCACGCCGTGGACACCAAATTGTAAGAACATTTTAAATGATTTTAAAATTGATTTAAAAATTAATTAAAACAATAAAAACAGAGAATTTAAGAACATTTAAGATGATTTAAAAATTTGATTTTAAAATTAATTTGCACAGTAAAATGATTATACATAAAATAATGCAGTCTGTTCGGACGTAGCACAGTGCTCATTCAATAAATGCACAACTAAACAGGTGAGTTTTGAGTCTGCATTTAAATGTGGCTAATGTATTAGCACATCTGATCTCTTCTGGAAGCTGATTCCAACTGCGGGCGGCATAATAGCTAAAAGCGGATTCCCCTTGTTTTGTGTGAACTCTTGATATTACTAACTGACTCGATCCTAGTGATCGGAGTTGTCTGTTAGGTTTGTATACAGTGAGCATATTTGCAATGTATGTAGGTCCTAGGCCATTGAGTGCTTTATAAACAAGTAAAAGTACTTTAAAATCTATCCTAAACATAACTGGTAGCCAGTGTAAGGACCTGAGGACTGGTGTAATATGCTCAGATTTTTTGGTTCTAGTCAGAATCCTGGCAGCAGCGTTCTGTATGAGCTGCAGCTGTCTAATGGTCTTCTTGGGAAGGCCAGTGAGGAGACCATTACAATAGTCCACCCTGCTGGTGATAAAGGCATGAACAAGTTTCTCCAAATCTTGACGGGAAACAAAACATCTAATTCTTGCAATGTTTTTGAGATGGTAGTATGCTGATTTAGTTACTGCTTTGACATGGCTACTGAAACTGAGGTCTGACTCCAGAATCACACCCAGATTCTTGACTTGATTTTTTGCTTTTTGACCCCTAGTGTCAAGATACGCATTTACCTTATGAACTTCATCTTTGTTTCCAAATGCAATGACTTCCGTTTTATCCTTGTTTAACTGTAAAAAGTTTTGGCACATCCAACTGTTAATTTCATCAATGCATTGGCAGAGAGAGTCAATGGGGCTGTAGTCATTTGGCAATAAGGCTAGGTAAATCTGGGTATCATCTGCATAGCTGTGATATGCAATTTGGTTCTTTCTCATTATTTGACTTAGTGGGAGCATATACAGGCTGAACAACAGCGGCCCTAGAATTGAGCCTTGTGGGACTCCGCATGTCATGGACGTCCACTTAGACTTATGTTCTCCTATACTCACATAATAGCCTCTCCCTTCTAAGTATGACCTGCTAAAAGGCAGCTAAACACACCTTTGCCTCCTTGAACTTCTCAACCATCTTCTCGACAGAGGTACCGAAAAATTCTGAAGGCGAAACTGGGGCATCAAGAAGAAAGCCCTTTTCTTTCTTCCCGATATCTGCCAAGTTCATCCAGAGATGCCTCTCTGTAACCACCATGGCCGCCATAGATCTGCCAATGGCAGTGGCAGCCTGTTTAGTGGCACAGAGGGCAAAATCCATGGTGCGGTGCAGCTCAGCCACCTCCTCAGGGGAAAGACCCTGACCCTTATCCAGGTCTTTCAGCAGGTCGCCCTACCATTCAAACGAGATGTATCTTAAAGGTATTTGGATGGCAGAGAGGAAACCTTAAGAGAGGATGTCTCACCACTAGAGAGATAGCATGCTAGCATCCCCCACCCACTTCCACGACAAGTCAAGCATTGCTATTTGTTGTAAATACTATTTCAATAGGCGATCGTTACTTAGAGTTGCAGCTAAAAGCACTCTGTTGTTTCTATTTAGTTACTTATTCGTTAATGTTAATATTGAGCTGTTACTAAAAGCACTCTGTTGTTTCTATTTACTTACTTATTCGTTAGTATTAATATTAAGCTGCTGCTAAAAGCACTTTGTCATTTCTGTTTACTTACTTATTCATTAATATTAATATTGAGCTGCTTCTAAAAGCACTCTGTTGTTTCTATTTAGTTATTCAGTTGTTTTATTTACATAGAAAAAGATGGTTTCTTCTGTTATTTGCCTTGCTAGTGTTTTTGCTTTAAATTATAGTTTTTATTGCAATCATTAAAATTAATAACTGAGCGGACGGCCAAGGGAAGCTTTTGTTATTTCATATCGTTCCCTTCTTGAGCTATTAAAAGTGCGAAGCTGTTGCTTTTTGAGTTGCGGTTGAGCCATTTTGCGTGCGGGTGATACATTTGCGGCTGACTGAGCCTAGGAGGCGTGGCTAGCGAGAATACTGCTTAAATAGTTTGCTTACTTTCCATATTGCGGGAAAGTGAATTCAGTCCTCAGACGAGAAAGAACGATGGCGCGTAAGTGTCTACTTTAATACTATTTCAATAGGCGATCGTTACTTAGAGTTGCAGCAAAAAGCACTCTGTTGTTTCTATTTAGTTACTTATTCGTTAATGTTAATATTGAGCTGCTACTAAAAGCACTCTCGCTGAAGCGTCAGCGGAAGCGTTCAGCCTCCTCGCATGAAGACCGATGAGAGTAAAGACCTGTGACTTTTCCTGCGCGACTTAACCGAGCAATGAAACCGACAACGCACTTAAGTACCCCTTTTCTTTATTTCACTTGTCTTACTGATCCTCCTCTATCATGTCTTTCCAATTCATTCCGACATCACACGCACACGTCGACGCAATCTTTCTAATCTGCGTCCTATCGACACCTCTTCCACTGAACCCTTCTCTTTCACGGTTGGACTCTGGAACTGTCAGTCAGCTGTCAACAAAGCTGACTTCATTTCAGCATTTTCTTTGCAATCTGGCCTGAGCATTCTAGGTTTGACTGAGACCTGGATTCGTCCAGAAGTCTATGCAACCCCAGCTCTTTCTAATAACTTTTCCTTCTCTCACACCCCTCGTCACACTGGAAGAACTGCTCATTTCTAACATCTGGAAATACTCAACCCATTCTCCTCTATGCAATTATAGTTCATTCGAATCTCATACAATCACTGTAACATCTCCTATCAATCTCCACATTGTGGTAATTTACCGCCCTCCTAGTCAACTTGGCATCTCCTTAGAAGAGCTGGATGTGCTGCTGTCCTCTTTTCCAGAGGATGGCAGCCCACTTCTAGTCTTTGGGGACTTCAACATTCACCTTGACAAACCCTATACTGCTGACTTCCATTCACTTCTAGCTTCATTTGATCTACAACGCGTTATCACTACATACACTCACAACTTGATCTCATTTACACGCGAAATTGTATTTCAGACAACATTGCGGTCAAACCCCTACACATCTCTGACCACTTCTTCATTACATTTGACCTACATCTTGCTACTTGTGCACCCCCAACCCCTCTACCTGTTACTTTTAGACGAAACCTACGCTCTCTCTCACCCTCCCACCTTTCTTCTTTAGTATCCTCCTCCCTTCCCTCTCCAACCCACTTCTCATCCCTGGACACTAATGCAGCAACTGACACCTTATGCTCCACTCTTACCTCTTGTCTAGATGATATATGCCCTCTCTCCTCCAGGCCAGCACGAGCTGCTCCGACAACCCCTTGGTCATCTGATTTTCTTCACGAGCATCGGTCCAAACTTAGGGCAGCCGAGAGAAAATGGCACAAATCTAAGGATCCATCTGACCTCAGTATGTATCAGTCTATGCTCTCATCTTTCTCTACCCAAGTACATACAGCCAAATCTTCATACTTCCACAACAGGATCAACAATTCTCCGGACGCACGCAACCTTTTCAAAACATTTAATACACTGCTTTGTCCCCCTCCACCACCTCCCACAACTTCTATAACAGCTGATGACTTCGCCACATTTTTTACAGACAAAACTACATCTATCAGTAATAAGTTCTCAGCTCCACACATACAGGAACTAAAATTTACCACACTAATGGCTGGAACTCCCCTCTTCTCCTTCTGTCCTTACTCGGAGGCAGAAGTAACCAAACTTTCCTCTCCAGCCATCCAACGACATGTCCTTTAGATCCTATCCCCTTACACCTTCTCCAAGCAATCTCTCCTACAATCCTACCGGCGCTCACACACATCATCAACACATCTCTTCTCACAGGCACTTTCCCCAGTACATTTAAGCAGGCCTGGGTTACCCCACTGCTCAAAAAACCTACACTTAACTCTTCACCCACTGACAACTACAGACTTGTCTCTCTACTTCCATTCATAGCAAAAACACTGGAACGGGCTGTTTTCAATCAGCTATCCTTATTCCTCTCACAGAACAATCTACTGGATTCTAACCAATCAGGGTTCAGAAGTGGCCATTCAACTGAGACTGCACTACTGTCTGATTCCAAATCATCAGTACTCATCTTGCTGGACCTATCTGCAGCTTTTGACACTGTGAATCACCAGATCCTCTTGTCCACCCTCTCATCGCTGGGAATCACAGGGACTTCACTTCGCTAGTTCAAATCCTACCTCTCTGGTAGGTCTTTCAGAGTGGCTTGGGGAGGGGAGGTATCCAAAACTCAAAAAACTGGTCACTGGGGTTCCTCAGGGATCAGTTCTTGGACCTCTCCTGTTCTCCATATACACTACATCTCTGGGCCCCATCATACAGGCACATGGCTTCTCCTACCATTGCTATGCTGATGACACACAGCTCTATCTTTCATTCAAACCAGACGATCCATCGGTAGCCGCACGGATCTCAGATTGCCTGGCGGATATCTCTGCATGGATGAAGGAACACCATCTACAGCTCAATCTAGCAAAGACGGAACTCCTTATCTTTCCTGCCACTGCACCTTTACAACATGACTTTTCCATCCAGTTAGGTTCATCAACAATTACCCCATCGACTTCAGCCAGAAATCTGGGTGTAATCTTTGACGACCAATTGACTTTTAAAGACCACATAGCTAAGACTGCTCAATCTTGCAGGTTTGCATTGCACAACATCAGAAAGAAAAGGCCCTTCCTAACAGATTATGCTACACAACTCTTCGTCCAGGCCCTGGTCATTTCCAGGCTGGACTACTGCAATGCTCTTTTAGCTGGTCTTCCAGCATGTACAATCAAACCTCTACAAATGATTCAGAATGCAGCAGCACGACTGGTCTTCAATGAGCCCAAAAAGGCTCATGTCACACCTCTCTTCATATCACTGCACTGGCTACCGGTTACAGCACGCATCAAATTCAAGACACTGATGCTGGCATATAGGACAGCCACTGGATCATCACCTGCCTACTTCCATTCACTACTACACATCTACACTCCCTCCAGAAGTCTGAGATTCTCTAGTGAAAGACGCCTCATTGTACCACCACAGAGAGGTATTAAATCACTGTCCAGAACATTCTCGGACAGTGGAATGATCTTCCCACCCCTATCCGGAATGCAAACTCCTTAATAGCTTTCAAGCGACTGCTGAAAACCCATCTTTTTCGACACTATGTGACTCAATAAAAAAATAAAAAATAAAAAAAATATTCTCCTCTCTTCTTGATCCTACCTTTCTAGCCTGTTTTTCCTCTCTTTCTTGATCTTCTCTTTCTTGACCTTCTCCTTCTAGCCTGCACTCTTCTAACAACGCCTGATATATGGTATTTTTGAGCAGTTCCTATGTTGATCTGCCTCCTTAGGATGAATCACTTGTTGTATTCCCAATTGTAAGTCGCTTTGGATAAAAGCGTCGGCTAAATGAATAAATGTAAATGTAAATGTAAATGTAAATGTATAATCATTCCGAGGCGTCCTGGTTCATTTTCATAGGTCTTCTCGCCTGGAGTCTCTACTTCATCTGTGTCTGATTCTGGTTCAAACATGTACGGCTAAGCACTGGTTCTCTCGCTCTTAGTCATATTGCTTCTACTGCCTGTTTATTGCTGTAGGTGTGCCAAGCAGAGATGTACACGCTACAGTATGCCCTCTTCTGAAGACGCTACAGTATGCCCTCTTCTGAAGACGGGGTGGAAAAATGCAGTTCATTTGCATTTAAAGGGATACACATCAGAACATCTCTTTTTTTTAGACACGCCCCAAAAATGACATTTTCCACATGTTATAATAAATGATTTCTGGGGTATTTTGAGCTGAAGCTTCACAGACACATTCTAGGGACACCTAATTGTGATTTAACTTGAACACACTCCCACATGTTTGTCTCATGTTTTAATTATTTATTTACATTTTTTGACTACCTCTCTCTTTTTGCTTTTTTAGGTCACAAGAAAAAAGCTTTGTGCAATGGAGGAGATACAGGTAAAACGAATGTAGCTAGCTGTTGATAGTAACCTGGCTCTATACAATTCTGTAATTGAATGTAATAATAACAATACAAGTTGTATCAATTTTGTAGTTCAACATAAAATTGTCATCATTTACTCACACTCATGTCATTTCAAACCCATGACTTTCTTTCTTATGTGGAACACAAAAGATGATATTTTGAATGTCTCAGTGCCTTTTTTTTCTCCGATCCAGTGTTGTCCAATACAATGTTGTTTTGAACCCCACTAATGTCACAGGAAAACACGAACAACGACGTAATAAAAAGTAAGAGTATTTAATAAATCCAATAGGAAACAGGCTGACACAGGAACACAAGGAGGTAACATTAAAGACCGACAAGAATACAAAGCAAAGACACAAACTTATAAGGACACATTGATTGGGAAACACAGGTGTACACAATGAGGGAGAAACCAAAACACACAGATCTGCGGGGGGAATTGGGATAAACCAACATGAGAGTCCGGGGGTGTGACATTACCTCCCCCTCCCGAAAGTCGTGTCCTCGCGCCGACAAACGGGAAACAGCAAACAGTCTAGGAGGGGGTTTCGGCGGAGGACGGACTCCCAGGAGGAGGGCAAAAGATGGAATCCAGAATGGTGACTGAATAGTCCATGGAGGTGATGATGGAGGGATGAGCTAAGGAGGTGACAGGAAGGGGCTGGAGCAGGAGGAGCCAGGTGGGACCCAGAACTCAGCCCTGATGGAATCCCACGGTGGAGCCGATGGAGGGAGGAGCCATGGTGGAGGAGAGGCTAACGACTCCATGGGTCCGACCGACGGAGGCGGAGCAGGTGGTGGGTGAGCCCGATGCTGAGACGGAAAGCCGAAGATCTTGGGTGACACCACGGATCCGGAGGGCCAAGGCGGAACCCAAGGCTCTTGCGACCAAGGCGGAGATGGAGATCCGGAGGTCCGCGGCGGAGCCGGAGCGACAGAGGGCCGAGGCTGTGCCCGCGGGAGGGAGGAGGTCCACCGAGCCGGTGGGACGGAGCGACGAGGCACAGCCGGAGGAGTATAGTCCAGAGGCGAAGGTGGGGCGATGACTGACCAGGGCGGAGCCGGAGGGATGATGAAGCCCGGTGGAGAGGGTGGACCGACGGCGACGGCGGAGACGAGGGAGCAGAGAGCCGGGGTAGAGCCGCAGGGTCGGAGGGCCGAGGCGGAGTCCAGGACTCTGAGGCTGGAGGCGATGGTGAGGGATCCTCCAGCCATGACACCGATGGAGACTGGCAGACCCGCGGCGAACCCACAGCACAGATGGTGGGCTGAGGGTGAGCAAGGGGACAGACAGCAGACAACAGGGATTCAGGGAGGCTGGGCGGTACCAGCGGAGATTCAGGACTAGGCAGAAGAGGGAGGGTGGGTGGAAAGTCCAGGCAGATAGGTATTTTCATGACACAGTCAATTAAATCCCCAAAATCTTGTTCCAGCTGACCCTCAGTGGTGGTGCAGTGGGCGGGGCTCTCTACCGCCCCTTCTTGCTCGACGCAGCACTCCACCGTCGTAGATGTAGTGGCCGGCTCTCGGATGATATGACCCCATCTGCGCTCCACACTGCTGTCGCTCCAGGCTCGGGCTTCCCGTCTACGGTGGTCTCGAGCTCGTAATCCGCACGTCGGGGTGGCTGGCTGGGCTCTGGGTCCGGAGTGGCACTGGCGAGATTCTCCTTAGGACAGGCGGGGAACACGGGTCTGTTTCTCGCCAGTGTCCACTCCACAAACGCGGCGAAATCCACTCAAGGGCAGTCCTCCGGATAGCTGGTGGTATGAGCTACGAGCTGGAACATCAACGTGTAACCCTCGAGCGGTAAGTCCCCCTGCTTCAGCCGGAAGAGGATGAATTCAGGACAGAGGAAGGAGTCCATGGGGGAAAAAACAACGGAAACAAAAGGACTGGGAAAAACGAACGGGAAACAAAACGGAGGTGAACACGCCAAAAAAAAAAAAAAAAACTGTATCGGTCGGTCTTTCTGTCACGAATCACAGGAAAACACGAACAACGACGTAATAAAAAGTAAGAGTATTTAATAAATCCAATGGGAAACAGGCTGACACAGGAACACAAGGAGGTAACATTAAAGACCGACAAGAATACAAAGCAAAGACACAAACTTATAAGGGCACACTGATTGGGAAACACAGGTGTACACAATGAGGGAGAAACCAAAACACACAGATCTGCGGGGGGAATTGATGGGATAAACCAACATGAGAGTCCGGGGGTGTGACAACTGACTTAACCTACCTTGACATTTAACATTTAACCTATGCTACCTTGACAGACTTTTGACTATCAAGGTAACATACACTATGTTAACACAGTTAACTGCAGTGAAGACAACTGCATTTATTATAAGTTTGTGAGATCTTTTTTTGGGATTATAAAGGGCGTGCCCTGTGCACTGTTTCTGGGCTATAAATAATTAATTCATAATTTGTAGAAAACTTTGGTTTCTCATTTTCTTTTCCTTATATGTGCTAAATGCACATATAAGGAAAGGACATACAAATGTGTGATTTACTCTCAAAATCCCAATTATTTACATAGTGATAAGCATAGCAGTGGATGGGACAAAATTTATATAAAAATAAATGTGCACAAAGGCTGAGCATTGAGCATTCACCCTGCTGAAACAAACAATAGAAACCATCACAGAATTTGTAATGGTTTAACTGGTTATAATGAGAATTGTACTGGTTTTAATGAAAAATGTAATGGTGCCTGTTGGTCTCTACTGGTAATTAGTCGCCTTCTATTGGTGGCTTGTTAAAACCACTAAAGCCTAACAGAATATGTCCCAATACACATTACAGGAAACAATTTTTTTAATGGTTAAAAATTGATGGCTTGTTATGTCATTCAAGTTTGATGATGGTTTTTATTGTTTTTTCCAGCAGGGCAGTAATTCTGGAACAGAGTTAGTTTTGCTGAAACATTAATTATATAAACAGCTTATCGAATTCATCATAAGTCTGGCTGAGCCTGTTTTTCAGCGGGTTTAACAATTTTACCATCGCTTGTATTCTTGATATTCACAAACCATCCTTCCATTTTGTTTCTAGTTGTTTTTGCACTCAATCACGCCATCTGCCATAACTGTAACCAAAGAGGATATGTAACTAGTTAAATTGCCCCCTCTTGTGGATGACCCAAGATTGCTATCAAAATCTCACATTCACAGCTGTTTCACTCGAGTGTATTCTTCTTAATTAACAAGTGGTAACTTAAGTGACACAGGGTGAAAACCAGTGTTGTGAACCCCCTCTCTGTCTCTTATAATTTCAGGCCCTTTCTACGCATTTGGAAATGAGGACATAAGGAGTCCCTCTACAGATGATGGAAGCTCTCCAGCCATATCATTGGAAAAGCCCTTTGTATATTTTGGACAAGTTTATCAAAAGACTTATGTAAGAGCATTGTTTTCATAAATTCATAAATTATGTGTGTCCTGGTATTCCCTACATTATGGGGACCAAATGTGCTCACAAGGATTGTAATACCCGTACATTTGTTAATTGATTCAGTCATTCATTCATTTGTTTATTTATTTATTTATGGTTCACATGAGGAAAACAACTTATAAATCAGAACGATTGTTTCTGTTGTTTCTGATTTCTGTTTCAGGTTAATAACAATGGGCATTTGACATTTGATGGGCCTCTTTCAAAGCCAACACCCGGTTATTTTCAGTCACGACTCAACAGGGACATCATTGCTCCACTTTGGACAGACATGGACAACCGTGTCAATGGAACAATCTCCTATCGTCAGGTCACCAGTGGTGGACTCTTACTAGCAGCTTCAAACAACATAAACCAGTATTTTCCTAATCTAAACTTCAATGCCTCATGGCTATTCATTGCCACTTGGGATAAAGTGCCATACTTTGCCAGCCCCCAATCGGTAAGCTATCTGGCACTGTTCTTACTCACATCTGGTAGTGTCTGAAAGACTGGAATTTTTCTGTTCCAAGTATTAGTGAAAAGGAATCAGTAATTCTCTGTATTTATGTAGTTATTCCCTTTATCTTTCAGAAGTCAACTTTTCAAGTGGTTTTGGTGTCTGGCAAAAACATGTCATTTACACTCATGCATTATGGTCATATTGCTCCTACCACATATCCTTCTATGGTAAAGTAATTTGAAAAACACACTGATCAAAATGTATTATTGTTATCACTCTATGATAAGTGATTGATTTAACTGAACTTTTTGTTGTCTTTGACAGTCTGGCTATGACACAAGTGATTTAAACGATGTCTTTTTAATTCCCATCTCTAACGTCACGTATCTCCCATACACAAGCAATGTCAACGTTACGGGTCGATGGGTATTTCGAGTTGACCATGTATTAGACCACAACGGTACAGCAACTTATTAATTAAAAATGGCATTTATTGCACATCTTGTTTAATAGTTGCTTATCATTCAAAGCATGTTCAGAACAATTAATTGAGCAATTAATATGTAGTAAAAGTTTGAGAGTTAAATGAATTAAAATCAAATGTGCTTTTAGGACTGTACTAGGTCTGTGGATAAGAGAATCTGTAGCTAAAAAATACATTTGAACTAAAAATTACGGATTAAAGGATCTAGAATATGGTCATGCAGTATAAGGCATTAATATGTGCTTTACATTTCGTAATAAACAGCCAATATGCTAGTAATATGCATGCTAATAAGCAACTAGCTAATATTGAATAGTGTTCCCTACTCTAAATCTATGTGTTTCCCATTTCATTAACATGCTTCATAGTAACTGGTTGTATCAGCTATATCTTTTGAAAAAGCACATTGTTTCCTATAACAGACTGAATAAACCTGTGCACTCCAACCCCTGGAAATGAAATTGTACATTTTAAATTTCAGCCATTTCATGCCATTTTTTGAGTATATGCATCAGGTCCTTGTATTTGCTGTCAAAAAAGTGACTTAATTATGTTGTAGATCACTGTAGTAGTTTTTTCCCCTCTGTTTTATATTTTCAGACCTTTTCTACCCATTTGGAAATGAAGACATAAAGAATCCTCGAGAAGATGATGGAAGCTCTGAAGTAATATTATTGGAAAAGCCCTTTGTATATTTTGGACGTCTTTATCGAAAGGCTTACGTAAGAGCATTGTCTTCATAAATTCTTTCTATGTACTGTATGAATGTGTTTATGTACAGTGCATTAATAAATGAATGTTTAAAAAGACAAAACAAAACAAATATACATATATTTTGTATATTTTTTATAGGACAAAATGTAACACATTCTTTATATCTCTAAATGTGTTTTTATGATTTTAGTGATAAACAATAGATTTTTCGACATCTTAACCAAAAATTAAAAGAATATGAAACATAATAAACTGAAATATGCAGGGAACCAACCATTTTACTAACAAAATAGCATTAAAAAGATTATTTTAATTAGTCTATTAGTCTATTGATTAGTCTAACATAACCATTTCTTAAAAATATGTACAGTATAAAGAATAACATAAGAGAAAGATAAGTGCAATCACAATCATTTATTCACTGCAAAAAATGTTAAAAGCTGTAAGCAAAACTAGTCTAAATGATTGATGACTGAAATATTATGCAGGCTATTATCTCGACCCACTTCACAAAGGCATGTTATAATCTGTAACAAAGCAGGCTAGAGCCAATGAGCACTTAATTTTACTGTAGTGAAACCTGTAATATTCCTGTCAATATTTTGTGCATTTAGATATTTTAAATGCGTTAGTATTTAATACGTTTTAGTGCTATGCAGTAAGGTATGTTTTGTAGAACCACATTTCATGCAAAATGAATTCTCATGAGATCAGGTTACATTAGGTGTGGTGCAACAATGTATTTGAAAACATAAACATACTTTATATATTTAATTGATATTTCAATATTTTAACTTTTACGCTACTTGTTTTAACTACTTGTTGACTACTTTTTTTCTAGATCAACTATTTAGCCCTTCTCATTCCAAACATGTTCTTTAAATTTTTGGTCTTAATTTTCCTGTTTTTTATTTTATTTTATTTTTTATGTTAACCTTTGCATTTGTTAGTAAGTAATTTTTTACTGCATTTTAAACCACATGTCCCAAATAAAGTTGAAAAATTGTAAAACATTAATATATTTATATAAAATAAAACAGACCATATAATATTAATTTGTTGAAAACAAACAAACAAACTAGGCTTTAGGCCCTGTGTTGTAGGCCGTATTTTGTATTTTGTATTGCCAAAGCCTTTTTATAAAATATTGTTTTATCTCTGTTTCAGGTTAATAACAATGGGCATTTGACATTTGATGGGCCCCTCTCACAGCCGAAACCCAGTAATTTACAGTCGCAACTCAACAGAGACATAATTGGTCCACTTTGGATTGATATGGACAACACTGTCAGTGGAACAATCTCCTATCGTCAGGTCATCAGTGGTAGACTCCAACTAGCAGCCTCAAACAGCATAAACCAGTATTTTCCTAATCTTAACTTCTCTGCCTCATGGCTGTTCATTGCCACATGGGATAAAGTACCGTTCTACAACAATTTACAGTCGGTAAGATGTCTGCTAGGCTAATGTACCTATGCACCTCTAAAGTTTCTGAAAGTCTGGGAAAAGTCTTTTTAGTTAATTTTTTCTATTTTTAAAGCTAATGTCACCTCGCAGAACTCCAAAAAATGCATGCATTTAAAAAACTTGCAAAAAACTGCAAACACCCATTTCATGCATCACAACTTAAAAATTACAAACACAGCTTTTACTGGTCTGTAAAAGTGAAGGCATGTCGTAACAGGTTAAAGAAGACTACTTACTATTCCGGTCACACTTTATTTTTAGGTCCAATTCTCGACATTAACAAACCATTAACTATGACTTTTGCCTCAATAAACTCCTAATTTATTGCTTAATAATAGTTAGTATGGTAGTTGTTAAGATTAGGTATTGGGTAAGATTAGGGATTGGGTAAGAATAAGGTCATGTAGAATATGTGAAAAGTACTAATAAACAAAAATATGCTAGTAATATGCATGCTATTAAGTCAAGTCAAGTCAAGTCAAGTCAAGTCACCTTTATTTATATAGCACTTTTAACAATACAGATTGTGTCAAAGCAATTGGTCCTTATACTAAAGTGTTATCGGATTTAACGAACTTTGAACTTAAGTTAGCTTACATGTCAGAAGAAACTCTAGAATTACTTTTTGTTTCTGTTTCTGTAAAAGAGTTCATCTTTTCAAGTTGTTTTGGTCTCTGGTGGTTCTCTGTCTTTTATCATGATGAACTACGGAAACATCTCCTCTACAGATCATCGGTTTCAGGTCAGAAATTGGACTCTGTCACTAATAGAGAACTTGCAAATAATATGTGCTGCAAAGCCTTTATAATAGATTTTTTCTTTTTCTTTTTTTTTTTTTTTTTTTTTACCTAGGCTGGCTATGGCACAATAAATTCAACAAATTACTTTTCAATCCCTGTGCCTGATGAAAATAACCTCTTCAACTCCAGCAATGTCAATGTACTGGGACGCTGGGCATTCCGTGTTGATGGTGGACCTGAGGAGGGTAAACCTTATGACTCTAGCTAATATAGCATTTGATAGCATGCAGTGACTTTTCAAAACAAGAACTGCATTTCATAAAATCTGACAGGGCTGCCAGCTCTCGCAGTTGACTCATGCAATTGACAGTGTTTTCACTCTCTTAAGTCCATTTTTACACTCATTAAAAAGCACCCTCAAACAAAAGCAAGAGCACCCTTATTTGAAACTGTACAGTGGGGAAAATAATTATTTGTTCCCCTACTGATTTTGGACGTTTTCCCACTAACAAAGAAATGATCAGACTATAATTTTTTGGTAGGTTTATTTGAACTGTGAGAGACATTAACAAAAAAATAAATAAAATAAAAATAAAAAATTATAAGTTGATTTGCATTTTAATAAATGAAATAAATAATTGGGGCAAAACATTCAGTACACATGTATATGTGCTTTTTGAGCAGGGGGACCTTGCGGGCACTGCAGTATTTCAGTCCTTCACTGCATCGCTGCGTCACGTGTCTGGGCTTTTAGCACGCCGAGGCAGCTTTTGTGGATTATATGGTCTACGGAGAATCTGCCTCTGCCCACCCCCTACGTCTGCCCCTGCCCCACTTGTCCTGGCCCCAGTGAGCCCAGTTTCCTCTATCTCTGGGTTCCCAGAGGGGTGATGTGACGTCTCTGTTCCTTCCTTCAGGGAACGAGGGTTAAACGTAACCGAGACATTCTTTCTTATAAATGCAGTATTCACTTTCAAAATATTTTCAATTGAAGATGAAAATATTATTTGTCAATATAGATATGCATTAAACCGTGTAAATCCAGATTAATAGATTAATATATATATATATATATATATATATATATATATATATATATATATATAT
The DNA here is from genome assembly GCF_049309525.1 of Garra rufa. Lineage (NCBI taxonomy): Eukaryota > Metazoa > Chordata > Actinopteri > Cypriniformes > Cyprinidae > Garra > Garra rufa. The sequence continues at coordinate 6,055,898 of NC_133382.1, read as the reverse complement.
ATATATATTTTGTAACAATATTAAATACCAAGTAGTAACTTGTAAATCTTGCATTTCTCTCACTGTACATTGCTACTGCTGTGATGGTGAGTAGTTCTTTTTTTTTTTTTTTTTTTTTTTTTAGCATCGCAACAGTTATTTTACATAATTTTATGATAAAGTACTAGTCATCATGTCATTAACTACTACGCATGTCCAGCCAAACCCCCAACCCCCAATCTATATATTTTAGTGTGTTCACTTTTTTTTAAAGTGTGCGTGTGTATAAATGCGTCTGAGCCTTTCTGCAAATGAAAAAATCTTGCAATTACTTGAGTGAATTTCTCACACATCTCAAAGATATTTTGTTGCTGGTTGGGACTGTCTTTTGACAAAATTTCTTGCAGTTTGTAGCTTTCCAAGCACAGGAGAGACATGATGTGTTCATTTATGTCACAAGCTTCAAATCTAATTTGATCTTTTGACATGTGCACACTACATGAAAATACAGAATTTCCCACTTTTTTGCATACTAACCATCCTCTTAAAAAAAAAAAAAAAAAAAAGCAGACTTAATTCAGCTTGATGTGACATTATATCAACAACAACATCAGATTGTTCTGTGCATCATGCATCACAATGCCATTTCTACATCATTGCCCTTTACAGTTTCGTTTTGGAATCTGATAAAGTGTTCCATTGTATGGATTAGAAAATGTTTATTCCCACCACTCTCAACCCGATTGAATTTTCAATCTGTTTGGTCATTTTTATTCTGATTAAGGGGAACATTTAAACACACCTGTGCCACTTATTTAGGATGTTCCTTTACAATTATAGGAATTTTCTACCCATATGGAGATGAGGATACAAAAAACCCTGCAGAGTATTTCGGAAGTTCTCCTTTGATCCCACTGGCACAGCCATTTGTATACTTTGGGCTTATTTATAATCAACTATACGTAAGTGGCATTGTCACATTTATGACACTGTATACTACATTTTATTGAAACAGCATAAGTAGCCTTAAATGCCAGTTTTAGAATGTTACAAGAAGTCTAAACAACTGAACTTTCACTGTTTTGTTCTCATAACAGGTGAATAACAAGGGTTATTTGAATTTTAATGAGCCATTTAACCAGTCATATCCCAGTTCTTTTCCTGCATACTCGACTAGAGACATCATCGCACCATTATGGACAAACATTGACATTACATATAGAGGAACCATCTCTTACCGACAAGAAACAGATTCTCGTCTCTTGAATCGGGCCTCTAGAGACATAAACCAATATTACCCCAATTTGAACTTCTCTGCTTTGTGGGTTTTTATTGCTACGTGGAATAAAGTACCAAACTATATATACAGACAGACGGTAAGTCTCCTTCTTGCATAGAAATGTAATTAAGAAGCAATATTTCATGTTCTTTGTATTTATATAGTTATTCCCTTTATCTTTCTGAAGTCAACCTTCCAAGTGGTTTTGGTGTCTGGCAAAAACATGTCATTTACACTCATGCATTATGGTCATATTGGCCCAGCATATGCTGCTAATGTAAGTAATCTGAAAAATATGCTGAAATCAAAATGTATTATTTTCATTACTATATGATTAGTGTTTGATTGTAACAATTTTTTTTGTCTTGTACTTTTGATTGACAGTCCGGCTATGACACAAGTGATTCAACTGACTTCTTTTCAATTCCTGTCTCTGACGTTACATACCGTTCATACACAAGCAATGTCAATGTCATGGGTCGATGGGTATTTCGAGTTGACCATGCATCAGAAAACAATGGTACAGTAGCTTAATAATTAAACATAAATGCAATTTATTGCTTATCTTAATAATAGTTGTTTATCTTTTGAAACATGTAGAACAATTAATTTAGACTATTAATATGCAGTGAAATGTTAAAATGTTACAAGTTAAAAATAAATTAAATAATCACAAGTGTGCTGAATATGTAGTGAAATGTTGAGAGTTACAAATAAATTAAAATCATAAGTTTGCTGAAAAATTAACCTTTATGCTTCAAATATGCTTGCAGGACAGTTCTATCCATTTAGGAAAGGGCACAAAATAAACTACGGAATAACCAAGCTCTCTTTGCGGACACCACTTTCTTACTTCGGGTTCACATACAGTTCCGTTTATGTGAGGACACTCATTAATGCAACTGCATTTTTAAAGGGGTCTGATGACGTTGCCAAAAATAATATTATTTAGAGCATTTGTTGAAAAGCACAGTGTGCTCTGATTGGCCAGCTATCCAGCATGTTGTGATTGGCCAAATACCTCAAGTGTGTGACAAATTGTTACACCCCTTACCCATAATTGGAATATAAGATTCCAAAGCAATACTGACACAGATTATAAACAAGGCATTTGTTGCATCCAGTAGGGACATAATTACTCTTTATAATGACTTATACTGTCTTTTTATGCATTGTGATGCAGTGACAATGCTATGTAAACATAAAACCATGTCTGCATTTGTGATTTGTAGAAACGACAAAAAACAAGCACCACACAGCACTGCTCAAAACTTGTGTTTGGATAGTCAGTTGCAAATTTTTTACATTTAAAAACATACTTACAGGCTGTGAGTCAGAAGTGCCAGACTGTCTTTGCAAAGTTGGAATTGCCCCACTTTTTAGAAACAGCCTTTGTGCACAACCGACACAAAGCTGTACTTTCCCAGGTTCAGGAAACAATCTTCTATGAAATGCACTGTACACACTTAAATATTTTGGTTATGCTGTTCTGGAACAGTGTTGTAAATACAATTTAACCACTCATTTCTAGTTGTGTCCTCTTTTGGAAGACCAAGCAAAGTAGTTTTGCTTTCGCAACAAAACACACAGCATCTCAACGACATGGCAGCGGTGGCAACACAGCAGCTAGAATAAAAGTTACGCCTTCTTTCTTTGTGTATACATTTGTGATAGTGTATACAGTGATCTTATACTATATACACAAACAGCTTGTAGCACTCTAAAGACAAAGGAAAACATGAAATCACATTTTATGACCCCTTTAAAATCAATTTATCACTTATAATAGCCATTAAAAGTATTTGTCAACATGTAATATCTGTTACTTTAAACCCCCTTTTAGATTTACAAAAAAGGATTTCTTACTTTCAACTGGCCACTGTTTTCATCAAGACCTGCAACTTTTCCTGCATATATAGACATTGTTGCTCCACTATGGACAGATATTGAAACCAGTGACATTTACTATCAACGATTCAAAGGTGTTCGAGTGCTACAACGAGTTACAAATGATATACGTCAATATTTTCCTAATACAAATTTCACTGCTGACTCAGTTTTTGTTTGCACTTGGGATAATGTGACATACGTCAACACTTCAGCACAGGTAAGATTAATTATGTTGTTTGTTTTCAGTAGTCTTGTGACTGATAATTTTATGTTGTGTTTTTTCATCTTCAGAATTCCGCTTTTCAAGTGCTGCTGATCTCTGGATCTGGTTTGTCATTTATTGTATTTAATTATGGCAGTATTCCCCAAACTAAATATACTGCACTGGTAAGAAACATTTTCAAATATTTAAAATTCATTGTAAATATTCAGAATATGTATCCACAGACCTGTAATGAAAATATTTGTAATAATTATTTAGGCTGGATATGGCACTGATGATTCATCCAGTTATTATACAATTCCTGTCTCTAATGTTACTGACCTGACCAACTCCACAAATGTCAATGTTATGGGCCGATGGGCTTTTCGTACTCTGCCAAAAGAACACGGTAATAAACTTTTTTACAGTTTCTTTTCTCTCTTCACCTTAGTTTAGTTACCCTTTAACATTTATTTGTACTGTACCAAGGCCATAACATCATCCAAGTGGATGCCACACACTGGTGGTGGTTTGAGGAAAGATCCCCATATGATTATAAAGTGCTTTGGGTGTATGGCAATACACAATGAAAGCGCTATATAAAATGCCTCATTCATTCATAACATGGAACAACATGTTTTTTCAGGTCTGTTTTATCCAGCTGGTTATCAAAACACTCCCTGCCAAAGTAATGCAAGCTCACCAGCTGTGCACTTGCAGAGTCCTTTTTTGTACTTTGGACGCAAATACCACAACATATATGTGAGATATTATGCTAAACATGGTACATGTAAAGTAAACTAATGTACAGTATTACAGTTCAGTTTATGCTTCAGTTCATTATTCAAATCTTTACTGTAGGTCAATAATAATGGATATTTGACGTTTGAACCATTTTATGAAAGACTCCCCAAGGCTTTTCCTGCCAACTCTAATAGAGACATTATAGCTCCATTCTGGGCAAAGTTTGACTGTAGTGTCAGTGGAAGCATCTCCTATCGCATTGCAACCCGGGGCCGTATTCTGGACCGGGCGAGAAAAGATATCAAACAATATTTCCCTCAGTTTGGGTTCTCAGTACAAACGGTCTTCATTGCTACTTGGAACAGGGTGCCTTACGTGAACAGCCCCACAACGGTATGTAGATTTTAAGATTAAGTTAATGTTCTTAAACCTGAGTTTAGCATAAATCTAGGCAGAGATTGAAAATATCATTTATTATCAACTTAGTAAAAGGATTGCATACATTTAGCTTCAATAAGTGATGTTTATAGACCATTTATAGCTGTGCTTTTCCACTGAAACTTATTTTTACTGGACTTTTCCCAGGAATCCTCCTTCCAAGTCGTTCTAGTCATTTTCAGAACTCTTTCTTTTGTCATAATGAACTACGGAAATATCTCCTCAACTGATCAAAGTTTTCAGGTTGGACATCTTGCTACAAAATTTTTATATTCAAAATTTAATTGGACCCTAAATGTCTTTGCTGGAATTAATAAAGAAAAAAAGAAGGTTTCAAAGATAATCATATACATTTCATTCATTATTATTTTTATTTTTTTTATCTTCTCACAGGCTGGCTATGACACAATAAACTCAGCAAATTATTTTTCAGTCCCTGTAACTGATGAAAATAAGCTGTTCAACTCCAGCAATGTCAGTGTGCCGGGACGCTGGGTATTTCGTGTTGATGGTGGACCTGAGGAGGGTAACTACAATGTTTAATATAGAGAATATCCCATTATTTGACAAATAGCCAAATATAACATGAAAGAAAAACACAGGCATTTTAAATCTATAAAATGTCCTCTTTAAAATCTTTGACTAATAATATTATTGAGAATATTAGGAATATTCTACCCATATGGAGGTGTAGAGGATGAGATGAGCCCACAGTCGGATGATGGAAGTTCTCCACTGATTCCTCTGCTGCAGCCATTTGTGTACTTTGACCGTGTGTATGAGAACATATTTGTAAGAAGCTTTGTGTTATTCATGACATTAATATATATTCCACATAATAGATGTTACTTGAAAATACAGACAACTAGTTTTGATCCCACAGGTGAATAATAATGGAGACCTGACCTTTGATGAGTCGTTTTACCAGTGGCATCCCTATTATTTTCCTTCATACCTGAATAGACACATTATCGCTCCACTGTGGACAGACATGGATAATCGGCGGCAAGGAACCATTTCTTACCGACAAGTAACAGACGCTTATCTCTTGAATCGGGCTTCAAGAGACATAAATAAATATTTCCCCAACTTGAAATTTAATGCCTCTTGGGTTTTTATTGCTACATGGGATAAAGTACCATACTTTGGAACCAGAGAGTCAGTAAGTTTCTCTTTCCGTTTACATGCACTTTTGTAGCATAGTATTTTCAGTAAACTGAAATTAATGGAATATCCAGAATAATGCTTGTATTAATGAATAATTCCTGCTCTCATCCAGGAATCGACCTTTCAAGTGGTTTTGGTGTCTGGCAAAAACCTGTCATTTACACTCATGCATTATGACTATATCACTTCCACCCAAAGTGCTGAGGTAAAGCAGTGTGAAAAAAATATTGTGTTACCCCAATTTAATAATGTGAAATGTTTTTGGATTTAATGTGACTTTTTCTTTGTGTTTTTCTTCATTAACAGTCCGGGTTTGACACGATTAACTCTACTAATTTCTTTTCAATTCCTGTTTCTGATGTTGCAAATCTGTCATACACAAGCAATGTCAATGTCATGGGTAGATGGGTATTTCGTGTTGACAATTCATCAGAAAACAATGGTATATCATTTACCTCAATTTGAGATAACTTATTTTAGATATGTAAAGCATTACCAGATTTCAGTAACACTTTAGATTAGGGAGCACATATTCACTATGAAGAGTTTTGCCTCAATAAACTCCTACTAAATGCTTATTATGGCAAGTAAGGTAGTTGTTAAAATAGCTATGTTTAGGTATTGGGCAGGGTGTAGGGTTAAGGGATCTAGAATATAATCATGCAGAAAAAGGCATTAATATGTGCTTTATAACTACTTATAAATAGTATGCTATTAATATGCATGCTAATAAGCAAATAGTTAATAGTGAATACTGTGCCCTAATTAAATTTTTTTCCCTCAAAACATATGCATTTGTTTATTACAACAGAGTTATAAGTCTTTAAGGTAGATATGTATGTAACTTTTACCTCTGTTTTGTTTTGCAGGATTTTGTAGCAAAACTAATCCCCAAGGTATGTTGATTTTACATGGTCAATTTGGTTTCTAGTTAAATATAGTAAAATAATGGATATCTCTGTAGTATATACATACATACAGTAACTAATTAAATTACTTTTTATGGAAAGTAATGTGTTTTATTACTTTTGCGTTACTGGGTTGGACTTGCTTGTTTAATATAAAAAATACTGTTTTCTGCAAATTCAGCAATAATAATAAAAAAAGAAAAGAAAAAAACAAACAAATGTGATGTAAGTGAAAGTCAGCAGCAAAGACATTGGTTAATAAAATGGGATTTTATACATATAGGGTATTTATTCTGAGTATGCATTTGACCTTTTTTATTCATTTTGAGGAATACTAAATCTGGTTTGATTATTTGACATGAGTTATTACAAAAACTGTACATATTACATCAGGAACTAAACATGGCCCCATGGCCAAGTTCTTGTGTAGCAGCCTACATCATTTTGTCTTTTGCATCAGGTTCCCTAGATGATGTTTCTAGTGCTGTGATATGTGGAAGAAACACTGTTACCACAAGCAGCAGGATAGTAGGAGGTCAAAACGTTTCCGCTGGACGCTGGCCATGGCAGGCTAGTATTCTTCTGTTAAGCAGGCACATCTGTGGAGGTTCTCTCATCAACAAAGAGTGGGTGCTGTCTGCTGCCCACTGTGTTCATGGGTAAACTCATTCAACTTACTTGCAGAAAAATACTTCAGCTTTTATAGATGCATTGCTAACACTTTAGTACAGGGAAAAATTCTCACTATTATCTCACCAATTCTTTGAGTAGTTCACATTTTAATTAAGGAATTTATTTAACCATATAAAGCCTACAGTAACACATTGGACATGCACGTTTCTAAAGCCTCCTAATTATCAGCATAATCAAACCCTGAAAAACCTGTTGCACACAATCTGCTAAATGCCCTACTCTCTCCCCTAGAGCAACCTAGGTTTACTTGATTATCCATACTTTTTTATGTTAAAATGTATTAAATATGCATTTCTCAATCTTCCATTATATTTTATTTTATGTTTTAAAACCATAGAGCTATAATCATAACTAAACTAAGCATTTGAATATACTAATTAATAATTGTATATAAATAAATAATTAAAAATACACATATAGTGTTATAAATATCTCACTGATTTAGCATTTTATCCTAATTTCTGACAAGAAATTCTGACCAAATTCACAAAATTACTTTGGGCTTCTGAGGTCTTGTTGTTTTTTCCTTCTTAAATGTGAGCTCCATGCTCTTACTATATGAGCCACAAATGTACGAGCCAGATGCATCAAATAGGATTCAAAACATGAATCATATGTGCAAACTTTTTAAAAAAATATATTTTCTCTGAAGGTTTAGTAAATTGCTCAAATGAATAAATAATAAATAAACAGACAGAATATTATTTAATGCCAGTCTTTGCAGTGGTAAAACTCTTCTTAACTCTTAGTTTCTCTGTATCTGTTTTTTTTTTTTAATTTTTTTTTTTATGTTCTTCAGGTATCCAACTATTGATTTCACTGTGGTTTTGGGGCGCCAAACCCTAGAAGGCATCAACCCCAATGAAGTGATCAGATATGTGAGGTTAATCATCAAACATCCCAATTACAATCTTACGAATGACAATGATATTGCTCTTCTCAAATTGAGGTCACCCGTCACCTTCACTGACTACATCAGACCCGTGTGTCTGGCAGCTGATAGCAGTGTGTTTCACAGCGGCACAGACAGCTGGATCACTGGATGGGGAAACATTAGTGAAGGAGGTGAGAATTCATTCCTGTCACCTCTTACTTATATTAAAATCATGGATAGTCATTGACTATGCAGAGTAAATAACATCTCATGTTTTTCCGACAGTGCCCCTTCCATCCCATAATGTTCTACAGGAAGTGGAGGTTCCTGTAATTGGTAACAGACAGTGCAACTGTCTCTATGGAGTTGGAAATATAACAGACAACATGATCTGCGCTGGTCTACTGGAAGGAGGCAAGGACTCATGCCAGGTACAGAAACCCTCTGTTCAGCCTAAATTTGTGTTTAAAAAGTAAACAATGAATGCTTCGAATGAAGAGTAAATAAAATAAGCTTGATAAAAGTTGTGAGGTTCAATCACAAGATTGAAGAGACAAAAATGAAAATTTTACTGACATCAAAACTTTGAATGGTAGTGTACTTTTTTCTACAGTTATTTTATGTGATGTGTATTTTCAGGGGGATTCAGGAGGTCCGATGGTGAGCAAGCAGAGCTCTGTATGGGTTCAGTCAGGTATCATTAGCTTTGGGGCTGGCTGTGCCCGACCCGAAACTCCCAGAGTGTTCGCCAGAGTATCACGCTATCAGGAATGGATCAGCTCCTTTGTGTGCAGCGATCCTCCAGGTTTTGTGCAGTTTACCTCCACTGGATTTGATCCCGACTACAGTTACAGTTGTCCTGGTCTTCCTCCTCCTCCTTCTCTTTCTTCATCTTCCTCTCATCCACAAAATTTTTTGCTGTTCTGTTTGCTGTTGCTTCTACCGGTACTTGCCTTAATTTTTTATGCAATGCACCGTTTGGGGTCAATAAGATGTTTGAAAGATATTTATACTGCTATTCAGCTAAGATGCAATAATTTGACCAGAGGTGGCAGTAACGACATTCATAGTGACACAAAAGTTTTATATTCCAAATAAATGCCGTTGGAAATATTTAAAGAATCCTGAAAAACATGTATCACAGTTTAATCAAAAATACGAAGCAACACAACTGTTTTAACATTGGTAATAAGAAATGTTTCCTGGATAGTTAATCGACATATTAGAATGATTTGTGAATGATCATGTGACACTAAGTAATGAAGTAATGAAGTAATGAAGTAATGAAGCTAAAAATTCACCTTTGATCCTAGGAATAAAATACATTTGAAAATATATTCTAATAGGACAGCTCATTTAAATTATAATAACATTTCACAATAGTTATAGGAGTGCAGCCTTGGTGAGCATAAAATACTTTTTATTTTTTTATTTTTTTTTTTACTTTTGAACGGTGGTGTATGTACAAAAAGTGGGGTATGTGCTTAGTCAAATAAATTGAGGAAAAGAGTTTTAACCTTACAATAATTAGTTGTTTTCTTCATCTTTCTTACACAATTTTAACTCTCCTTTAACTTTTAAATACCTTTCAATAACAATTCATTTACTGTATTCTGTATTCTGGACCCCATCTAATATATAAATTGAGGAATGATAATTTGTTATTTTCTTCTTAATTCTAATTACCTTATCAACATATGTTAACTATTTTTGTGACTTGTTAAACATAACATGTATCTGTCTCTCACGAATGATGTTTATTTTACTGAATATTGAAAAAAAAAATCACTTTCTATTTTATTTCCTATTCTGTTGATGTTTTATACTGTATGTTTTACACTAGATGTGTATCTTTATGTGAATCAGTTAGATGTGTATCTTTAGAAATCTAATTTCGTTTGGAGGATATTTCAAGTAAGTGTTTATTAAGTGCTGTTTTACTGTTAGACTGATATCTGGGTGGGCTGACTAATAGACTATTGTTGCATTGTGGCAAAAAATTACGTTTTTATCTATTGTGTGTATCCTTTTCACTGGATGTAATTTTTTAATACTTATAATCTATAACCTATAATACACTTTTCAAGAATATGTAAAAACTCTGTCATAATTTTATTCTGGCTGTGGTGGTATAATTCCTATAACACGAGTGTGTTATCCAAGATGTTCTTTCTTTCATACAGAAACTATGTTTTTTGAGGTAAATAATACAGGATTTTTCTCCATATAGTGGACTTCTATGGTGCCCCGAGTTTGAACTTTAAATATGCAGTTAAATGCAGCTTTAAACAATCCCAAATGCGGCTGTATATGATCCCACCCAATGATGATTTTTTTTTTTTTTTGTAATAATAAAACTATATGAGCTACATTAACAAAATATATTATTATTGTATATTAACATAGAATATATAATGATTCAGTTTACATCACCTTCATAAACTGAATAACAATGGAATAAAGCAAAAAAAAAAAAAAAAAAAAGGAACATTCTTTATTCGTTATTATGTAGATTCAAAAAATTGAGTTTTATGTCGAAAAGGTAAATCATCATCTTGTTCCGACCAAAGTGATTTGAACGCACCTAATGTCATAATGGCGACTTCATACATAAATATTTTATGTTTTTGATCATGTTGTACCTTTCAGTGTCTATGCAAATGTAAGTAAATGTAGGGAATGGTGGGAACAGTTGCAACCCTTTTTTGCATTTCCTTCAGTTTCCCAGAGACTGTTTATATTGGAAGGCAAAAAAGTTTAATACAAAAAGTATATTATTTTTATTTTATTTTATTTTATGATTGTTTTTTCAATGAGAAAATATTTATTTATTTACCTATTTACCCATTTTATTAGAGTATAAACTGATGCAAAAAAATCAAGTATTCCTACAAAGGCTGGAATTTTACAGCCAAAACTGATCACAGTAACAATATTGTTTTTTCTCTCTTTCTTTCTTTTTTAAAGCTTTTTATATCTCTGTCAAAACCAGTTATATGTTTTCTGCTTACAGTCACTTTTAACTGATTTAATGTAAAGACTAAAGTACTCGATGTTGGTTAACTGATATTCACATAAAATCTAATATTTTAATTTTAATATGTAAATATTACAATTTTGAGCAATTACATTCCCTGTCTATTCATTTAGTTACATGTTACTAATTTATCTGATATTTGTTCACCCATATTGTTGCCATATGTTGCATAAAAATGTCTCGGTAATGTATGGTAACCCTCATTCCTTGATGGAGTGAATGGAGACGTTGTGTCAAGTGTTACGATACTAGGGGTCGCTTTTGGGAGCCCAAACACCTCTGACATTATTTAGAAAAGGTCAAGCAAAAAAATTGCATAGCAGGTGACATAGAAGTGTCACAACTCACTCAGAGGCAGTGTAGAGTTGTGGCATAAGGGACACCACGACTCCATTACCATACCCAGTGCCTAAAACGTCTCAGGTTACGTATGTAACCCTGGTTCCCTGAGGGAACGAGACACTGCGTCCTGAAACGCTGTGGGGAACGCCATTGGCGGGCCGCACTCTGAGTCATGTCCAACGTCCAATGAGAAACGGGAGTGACGTCACAGGCGCGGTGACGTCATCGACCAGGAAGTATAAAAGCACGTGCGTTTGAAGCTGGCGTCAGCTCATAGGCATGAAGCGAGCGCAGCAGGGATGCGGGAATTATGGTCCGAGACGCAGTGTCTCGTTCCCTCAGGGAACCAGGGTTACATACGTAACCTGAGACGTTCCCTTCCGGGAACTCTACACTGCGTCCTGAAACGCTGTGGGGAACGAGGTATCAACGTCCCCATAATTTCCGCACCCTGCCTAGTGTCTGCTAGAACAAGGGGGGAAAAGACAGCGTTATAAAACAATACAAACCTCAGCCTGGGGATCCTGCCAGGACATGGGTGGTAATACATCTCTGACTGTGGAGCCCACCAGATCAGAGGGAAAGAGACCTCGGCCCTCGAGCCCACGAGGTCATGTCATCCTTCGTCGGGTCTCGCAAGACCGAGAAGGGACAGTGTCTAAAAATACTTACCTGAAGAGACACTGTGGTAACTCCGCCTGGTGGTCTTGCCAGGACGCGAGTGGTAATACATCTCTGTCTGTGATCCATCACCAGACAAGAGGGAAAATGAACCTCGGCCCTCAGGCACTCGAGGAGAAGTGGCGATCCATTGTCTGCATTACAGCCAGTACAAGAGGGACGCAAGAAGTGCCTGGTGACCTTGCCAGGGCACTGGAATTCATCTCTGTCTGTGATCAGCCACCAGACAAGAGGGATAGAGTAGGCCTCGGCCTTAGGCACACGAGGCTAGGGTTCTCAACCGCTGCCTGTCATCCGACCAGTGCAGGGGGAGAAAAAGGCTCCTCGGCCCTCGGGCGTACGAGGAGAGATGGTGGTCCTTTGTCTGCATTACAGCCAGTACAAGAGGGACACGAGAAGTGCCTGGTGACCTTGCCAGGGCACTGGAATTCATCTCTGTCTGTGATCCACCACCAGACAAGAGGGATAAGAGACCTCGGCCTTAAGGCACACGAGGATAGGGTTCTCGACCGCTGCCTGTCACACGACCAGTGCAGGGGGAGAAGTGCTCCTCGGCCCTCGGGCACTCGAGGAGAAGTGGCGATCCATTGTCTGCATTACAGCCAGTACAAGAGGGACGCAAGAAGTGCCTGGTGACCTTGCCAGGGCACTGGAATTCATCTCTGTCTGTGATCAGCCACCAGACAAGAGGGATAGAGTAGGCCTCGGCCTTAGGCACACGAGGCTAGGGTTCTCAACCGCTGCCTGTCACCAGACCAGCGCAGGGGGAGAAAGTGTTCCTCGGCCCTTGGGCACGCGAGGAGAGATAGTGGTCCTTTGTCTGCATTACAGCCAGCACAAGAGGGACACAAGAAGTGCCTGGTGATTTTGCCAGGGCACTGGAATTCATCTCTGTCTGTGATCCATCACCAGACGAGAGGGATAAAAAGACCTCGGCCCTCAGGCACACGAGGATAAGGTTCTCAACCGCTGCCTGTCACATGACCAGTGCAGGGGGAGAAATGCTCCTCGGCCCTCAGGCACACGAGGAGAAATGGTAGTCCGTTGTCTGCGTACAGCCAGTACAAGAGGGACATAGGGAGCGCCTGGTGATCCTGCCAGGACACTGGAACTCATCTCTGTCTGTGATCAACCACCAGACACGAGGAATACAGGCCTCGGCCCTCGGGCACACGAGGCTGGAAGGAATAGAGGAGAGTCATACGCCTTTGTCTGGGGATCTTGCCAGAACAACAAGGGGTAAAAACTCTTTTCCTTACTCGAAGGAAAGCGCCTTTTTGACCTCTTGAGCCTAGCCTTTGTGCTAGGGCTGAAAGATGACTGAGCCCGGAGTGGCTCTGAGGTCTAGTTCGTAGAATCTGACGAACGTAAGAGGTGAGGACCAACCCGCCGCACTGCAGATGTCCTTGATCGGGACACCTGCCATCAGAGCTTTGGAGGCTGCGACGCCTCGAGTTGAGTGAGCCTTGACTCCCATCGGGGATGGGAGACCAGAGGACTCGTATGCAGTAGAGATGGCATCAACGATCCACTTACTGATAGTAGGCTTGGAAGCCGGGCACCCCCTCTTAGGGGGGCCGTAACAGACAAACAATTGCTCTGATTTACGCCACAGGGCAGCTCTGTGGACATAAGTGTCTAGTGCTCTTACTGGACACATTAAGTTATACTTCCTCTGGTCGTGCTCCACGAATGGAGGAGGATAAAACGCTAGCAGCGTTATTGGCTGTGGTGTTACTGATGGGACCTTGGGTGTGTACCCAGCTCTTGGGTAGAGGAATGCTTTGGCCAACCCTGGGGCAAAGTCAATATAGGAAGGGGCCACTGAAAGGGCCTGCAGGTCACCGACTCTCTTAAGAGATGTTAGCGCCAACAGCAGTGCTGTTTTTAGGGTAAGCATCCGATCGGAGGCCTCCTCCAGAGGCTCGAAGGGGGGCTTACACAGCGCTTCCAGCACCACAGCCAAGTCCCACGTAGGGACTCTCGGTCTTGCACGAGGCCTCAGCCTAAGTGCACCGCGGAGGAAACGTGAGACCAGGGGGTTTCTGCCCACTGAAAGGCCGCCCTGAGGGGCGTGGTAAGCCGATATAGCCGCCACGTACACCTTCAGGGTGGAGTGAGCTAACCCAGCGGACAAACGAGTTTGCAGGAACTCCAGCACTGTACCAATCGGGCAGTGGACTGGGTTCGAGTGGCGTTCATGACACCATGACGCAAACAGGTTCCACTTTAGGCCATGAAGTTTCCTCGTAGAGGGAGCTCTGGATTGAAGGATGGTCTCAACAACCTCGGTTGAGAGACCAGCTTCTATGAGTTGTGCCCCCTCAGGGGCCACACCCATAACTTCCACTTCTCTGGGTGGGGGTGGCATATTGCGCCCCCAGCCTGAGAAAGAAGGTCGCTCCTGACAGGAATCTCCCATGGAGAGCCGTCGAGGAGGGCGATTATATCCGAGAACCATACTCGGGCCGGCCAGTACGGGGCTACTAGCAGCAGCCGTACTCCGTACCGGCGCACTCTTTCCAGAACTCCCGGGAGCAGAGCGATCGGGGGAAAAGCGTACAGACGAAGCCTCGGCCACGTCTGTACCATGGCATCCAGTCCGAGAGGAGCTGGAGGAACTAGAGAGTACCAAAGGGGACATTGCGATGTCTCCTGAGTCGCAAAGAGGTCCACCTGGGCTTGACCAAAGACTCTCCATATCTGCTTCACCACCTGAGGGTGAAGCATCCATTCCCCGGGCCTCAGCCCCTGCCTCGACAGGACGTCTGCTCCCACATTGAGACGTCCAGGAATGTGAACTGCTCTCAATGAGAGAAGCTTCCCTTGTGACCACAGGATGATCTGGCACGCCAGCTTGTATAAGGGGCGTGAACGCAGACCTCCCTGGTGGTTTATATAGTAGACCACCGCCGTGTTGTCTGTGCGGACCAGCACGTGACGGTTTCTCAGGTCTGGAAGGAAATGCTTCAGAGCCAGGAACACTGCCAACATTTCTAGGCAATTTATGTGCCAGGAGTGATGCTGGTCGTTCCATAGGCCTTGGGCAGGGCGGCCACTCATGACCGCTCCCCACCCGGTGAGGGATGCATCTGTCGCTAGCGTGACGCGGCGGCAAGGAGCTCCCAGCGCTGGACCTTGTAATAGGAACCAGGGCTTTTTCCACATGACTAAGGCACGTAGGCAGCGCCGCGTGACCTTGATCTTGCGGAATGGGTTCCCCCTCGGGGAAAACCCTTTGGTTTTGAGCCACCACTGCAGTGGTCTCATGTGCAGCAGTCCAAGAGGTATCACGTTGGATGCAGCTGCCATAAGACCTAACAGTACTTGGAACTGTTTGACAGTGTGTAGCAGGCCTAGCTTGACCGCATTTGCTGCAGTAAGGATCGACTCTATCCGAGCAGGTGACAATCGTGCCTGCATCGTGGTCGAATCCCAGATTACACCTAGATAAGTGGTTCTCTGTAATGGAGACAGCACACTTTTCTTGGCGTTGAGTCTCAACCCCAGCTTTTCCATGTGAGCAAGAACAACATCTCGATGTTGAGCCGCTAACTGTTCTGAACTGGTTAAAATGAGCCAGTCGTCTATGTAGTTGAGTATGCGGATGCCCTGGAGTCGCAATGGAGCCAGAGCAGCATCCACACACTTCGTAAAAGTTCGGGGAGAGAGCGCTAGGCCGAACGGAAGAACTCTGTATTGGTAAGCTTTGCCCCTGAAAGCGAACCTGAGAAACTTCCGGTGTTGAGGAAGGATGGAGACGTGAAAGTATGCGTCTTTCAGATCTATCGTGACAAACCAGTCCTCGGACCTGATTTGAGACACGACCTGTCTGACAGTCAACATTTTGAACTTCAGTTTTCTTACTGAGAGGTTTAGCTGTCTGAGATCTAAAATGGGCCGCAGGCCCCCATCCTTCTTGGGAACAATGAAGTACCGGCTGTAGAACCCGGCTTCTCTGTGTTGAGGAGGGACCACCTCGATGGCCTCCTTCCTCAGGAGAGTATTCACTTCCTGTTCCAATACCAGAGCCTGCTCGGGGCCTACCAGAGTAGGAAATACCCCGCTGAAAGGTGGCGGCCTGGCGCCGAATTGAATGGAATAACCTTTCTCTACAGTACGCAGGACCCACATAGAAATATTTGGCAGTAGTTTCCACGCTGCCAGAAATTCTACTAAGGGAACCAGCCTCTCGAGACTGGTCTCTGGATTTATTAGAGGAGCTAACTTGGTGACCTGTAGCAGCGAACTGGCAGGATGCACCTGAAGTGAGCGCTCTAGAGACCCCCGTGGGGGTGGCGAGCTCTCTGGTTCCGCTACGTTTCCGGGCGGAAGGACCAGAGAATGATGTTCGCGGGAGACTGCCGCGCCCTGTAACACCGGCAGGGTTAGCTGACGAATCTCCTGAGGGCCCCGAAGAGAGGTGGTCACCGTACTCCTCAGAGGCGGTGAGGCACCTGACTCTTCGAGAGGGGCTGCCCTCATTGGCCCTGGGCCACGACCATCAGGGCCGTTTAGCCGCGGCCCTCTTAGACTGTAGGACGACCCTCAGGTCGGGCCTAGTCTTCGAGGGCCCCGGCTTGGAGCGTCGCTGAGCCCGCCCTCTAGGCCGCGCCGGAGGGGCACGGGTAGCAACGCTCCTTTTCTGGGTCTCCCTGTGTGAGGAGCTGGAGTGCGGCTGGGGCTGCTCCCGTCCAGCAGCCCCAGAGGAGAAAGTGCGGCGAGGGAGGTAACGCTGGAACGCCGCTGCCTGCCTACGGGCCTCCTGGTGCCTGTTGACAACTGTGTCAACAGAGTCACCAAAGAGGCCGGAGGGGTGCAGGGGGGCGTCCAGGAGCGTGACCCTGTCCTTCTCTTTCATGTCGGACAGGGTCAGCCAGAGATGCCTCTCCGCGGCCACCAAGGCTGCCATAGACCGCCCAACAGCGCGGGCGGTCTCCTTGGTGGCCCGGAGCGCCAGATCAGCGGTCCTGCGCATCTCTGACACGCTCACCTCCTCGCCGTCACTAAGCTCCTTCAGCAGGTCGGCTTGGTACGCCTGGAGCACAGACATGGTGTGTAAACATGCACCAGCCTGACCTGCTGCCGCATAAGCCTTGCCCATCAAGCCTGATGTTACCTTTAATGGCTTGGTGGGCAAGGACGGAGCCTTCAGGGACGATGCCAGGCCGGGAGACAGATAGCTTGCTAGTGTCTGCTCGACCTGAGGCATCGCCCTGTAGCCGTATCCCTCCATCCCCCCCACATTACCGTAGTAATCTGAGGCGGGGGAGTAGAGACGAGAGGAATACGGCCTATCCCACGACCTCGCGATCTCTTTATGGAGGTCGGGGAAAAAGGGAAGGCTCCGTTTGGGAGGTGCTGATTTAGCCCGCAGGAAGCGCTCATCAAGCCTGCTCGCCTGGGGCTCTGGATCTGGAGCGGGTGACCAGCTGATGTTAAGCTTGGCCACCGCGCTCGTCAGCACCTCCACCAGCTCCTCATACTGGGGTGAACGGGGGGGCGGTTGTGGGAGGTCAACGCTCTCGATGTCAACCTCCTCGGAGGAAGACAGGAGAAGCGTTGACTCCTCCTCTCGGAGGGAAGGAACCGCAGTGCGGGCTTCCTCATCCAAGAGGAGGTCATACGATCCGCTGGGTGAGGAGAGAGATAGGGGATCACCCGTCTCAACTCCCTCCAGCAGATCTAGCTGCGAACCCCACGAGTGCAGCTGCCGCTCCGCCTCGACGGAAGCGGGGCCAGACCCGCGGGGAACGCTAGTGAAAGCCCCCTCCTCAAAGAGGGCTTTCCGGGAACGGAGCAACCGCATCGGCAATCGCTCGCACTGCGGGCAGCCAGCCCCCTCAAGGGCTGACCTAGCGTGCTCCGCTCCCAAGCAGGCTACACATAGATCGTGTGTATCCCCACCAACAATGAAGCGTTGGCAGGGAGGGACACACCGTCTATGTGGCTGCTGAACCGCCGTAGATCGTTCGTTCTTAAAAGAACGTTCGTTCTTAAAAGAACGTTTTCCCCCTGGCATTTCTGCTCAAATAAAAGTAGTGCAATTGGCACTGAAAAACAGCAGAATGCAATTCAGACAGACAATAACACAGAGCGCTCTCGCTGAATGACAAAAGCTGACGCCAGCTTCAAACGCACGTGCTTTTATACTTCCTGTATAAACGTCACCGCGCCTGTGACGTCACTCCCGTTTCTCATTGGACGTTGGACATGACTCAGAGTGCGGCCCGCCAATGGCGTTCCCCACAGCGTTTCAGGACGCAGTGTAGAGTTCCCGGAAGGGAACTAACTTTTTGCTACACCTGCCAATGGCCGGTGACGTGAGAAAATTGACCGGCCTAAAATTCTTTTTACCGGCCATGAATCTCTTTTTGCTAAAACAGGCAATTACTTAAATTATATGCATTTATGGTGTAATTACTACATTTTCAAGTCAGTCCATGTTCATAATTAGTGCAAACAATGAGCTGTCACTTTAATTCAGAGCGTCCAGCACAGCACAGCATACTATGCATTCCATACTATCCATGATATACTATCCTATACTATATGGCTCACATTTGGCGCTTGGCGAGTGTTAATTTTAGGCCCTGACCATACCATAACGCTGGGTTGAGTGTTACGGTCCCTATACCAAATGCTATAGCTGCTAAACTGCATCACAAGACCACAGGGGCACAGATGTTGTCAAGCCAGTGTGTCATCTCATTGATGACAATGGTTCTACGATCAACTTAGGCTTACAATGATTTTGGGAAATGCAGCCCAGAGCGGGAAGCAGTCGGGGTGACCCATGGTCGTTTAGAAAAGAATGCAAACTGTGAGCACAATGTGCCTACACTCTTAAAAATAAAGGAGCTTCACGATGCCGTAGAAGAACCTCTTTTGTTTAGATGGTTCCATAAAGAACCTTTAACATCTGTTTCACAAAAGGTTCTTTGTGGCGAAAGAAGGTTCTTCAGATTATAAAAAGGTAAGAAAGAAATGGTTCTTTAAAGAATCTTTGACTGAATGGTTCTTTAAGGAATCAAAAACGGTTCTTCTATGGCATCGCTGTGAAGAACCTTTTAAAGCTCTTTTATTTTTAAGAGTGTATGGTCATGTCCTCGCAAACGGGACATGAACCATGTACGAGGACTGTTTCAGCGGGGGCGCAGCCCAAACACTGAATGCAGCGCTCATTAGGAGAGATGTAAAACTTGAAACCTGAAGGACACAGATGGAAAGGCATGTTTGTAAACACACAAAGATCCACCCATGAAGCACTTTTAGAGAATTTACTCCTTTTGGGAGGAAATTTGCTCTAAAGATCTACCTGTGCTGTAGATCCAACGTTGAGTAGATAAGAGGTGAATCAATGCTGCTTCTAACAAAGAGACACTGCATTTGGTTCTGAAAAACTGATACACTCTTAAAAATAAAGGTGCTTCATGATGCCATAGAAGAACCTTTTATGTCTAAATGTTTCCATAAAGAACCTTTAACATCTGAAGAAGGTTCTTCAGATTATAAAAAAGTTAGAAAGAGATGGTTCTTAAAGAATCTTTGACTGAATTGTTCTTTGTGGAACTAAAAATGTTTTTTCTATGGCATCGCTTGAAGAACTCTTCAAAGCACTTTTTTTTTGTGAGTGGTAAGTGAGAGAATGCTGCACTGGCCTATTCTGGATATACCAACTATGCAAACTTTGCTCAACAATTTCCTTGGCCTTTTTTTTTTTTTTTAAATAATGGCAGAAGTGTTTGAGCTCCCAAGAGTGACCCCAAGTGTCGTAACACTCTGCTCAGTGTCAGCTGAAAGGGAACTGTGGAGCAGGTGTGTTATTTGCAGTGATATCTAGCAACACTGCACCTAAATACAGTTTTTTTCTCAAATCAATATTTTAGTCCCCGTGGTAAAATTTTGTATAACTGTACATTAACCGCTAAACAAGCTAACTTAAAGAAGTTAAAGAATTTGTATTCATATTGAAATGAACAGATATTCTGCAAGATTGAGACACAAAGTCTTGCGATTCATCTTGAACACACACACACACACACACACACACACACACACACACACACACACACACACACACACACACACACACACACACACACACATGTTGGGTTTACATGTTTTATGGGGACATTCCATAGGCGTAATGGTTTTTATACTGTACAAACCGTACTTTCTATCGCCCTACACCTAACCTACACCTAAACCTAGCCCTCACAGGAGATTGTGCACACTTTTACTTCCTCAAAAAAACTCATTGTGCATGATTTATAAGCCTGTTTCCTCATGGGGACCTGAGAAATGTCCCCACAAGGTCAAAATCTACTGGTATTCCTATCCTTGTGGGGACATTTGGTCCCCACAACGTGATGAATACCAGGTACACACACACACACACACACACACACACACACACACACACACACACACACACACACACACACACACACACACACACACACACACTGTTTGAACTGTTTCAAACTACTTCTATCTGGGTAGACAGAGCCAAAATATTTCAGTCTCTAATCCACATGGGTTGAGTCGAGGAATCCGATCTATCATTCCACATCCAAGCTATAACCCCTCACAGTTTTTTAATGACCTCGCCTTGCTGAGACTCAGTGAACCGTGTACCAACTACATCAGCCCAATCTGCCTGGCTGCTAATGACAGTGTCTTTTACAAAGGCACCACTTGCTGGACCACTGGATGGGGTGAAATTGGCTTTTTAGGTAATAATCATCAATTTGATACATTGGACTACATATATACTGGATTATGTAACCAGATTACAAAATGTACTACATTACATCGTAATTTCTAGATGTTAATTTGTTAATTTTAATTTCTCTCACTTTTAATCAGGATCCAAATCCTACAGAGAACTATAGCCCAAACCCTACAACAGGATTTTCTTCAGGCAGCTGGCAGAGTATAGGACACAACATAAGTTTATAAAGTATACATTTGTTAAACTAATTACAGTAAATCCAATTCAAATTGATTAAAAATGTCTTAATCCTCAATAATTCTAACAATTCTAAGGAAAATATTATAGACTATCTCAAATTATTTTCTACATTTTCTGACAAACTTCACATCATAAACAATTGTATCCAACATTTACGAACATTAAGTGAACTCATTTTGCATTATCTAAACCTTAAGAACTATCTTAAAGGGGAGGTCTAATGCTATTTCATGCATTCTGACTTATTTACACTATTAAAGAGATTTATTCTCATGCTAAACATGGCCGAAGTAAAAAATAAAAATAAAAAATGAGTTGGATGTATATTTATGTGCCAAATACACCCCTTTAGGGTTTCGGAAAGTTTAGTGTAAGTGTTTTTACACTAAATTTAGTTTAGTAAATTCTGATTTAGGCTGCATCTGAAAATCCCTAACCATGTCTTTTTAGGGGCTCCGTAAAGTACATCATTTTCGGTGCCTTTTCAAATTCTGATTTAGGCTGCATCCGAAAAACTGGAAAATGCTGCTTTTGGAGGACAAATTTCAAGGTAGGAAGGCATCAAGGCACGTTTAAATCCAGTGTTTGCCTCCTGAGAAACATTTATCTGGTCAATTTGCTCTACGAAGGCAGTGTTGTGGACTTGTTTTCCGTTTTTTACCTTTGTCTTAGTTCCTGAGTTTCCTTATTTGGTCATGTTTCCTTTCCTCAGTAATTACATGCACCTGTTTTGTTAATTTTCCTGTGTATATTAGTTCTTGTCTGTTGCTAGGTTGTCGTCTGGTCTACTTTGTTACTGGCTGTTAAATATTGCTCCTGAATTGTATGCCTCCTATGTTTTCATTATTAAATACTATTCAAGTGAGGTTTGAGACTCTTCTTGTTTTCTGTTTGAAATAAGATTTTTTTGCTTACCCCACTGGCAGATTATTTTACTTGTTCTAAGTAAAAGTCACTTAATTTTGACTTTTTTTTTTCTGAAAACAAGAAAATAATTTTTACTCGTTTAGAGCATCCCTCTTTATTTAAGAATTTTTAGACATTTTAGCTGGAAATAAGACAAAAAATCTAAGTTAAAAAAAGAGCATTTTTTGCATGTGGTTATTTTCATATGTGGAAAAAGGAGAACTTGTTCCCTATCACTTCCACATCTTTTCTCTCATATTTCATAAGTCCATCAGCTGTTTCTGCATTTTTTTTGCATCTTTTAGGGATGTTTTGCACAACTTTCCTCTGCTGGGTTTGAAATAATGAAATAACATCACTGAATACCATGTACGATGTATGGTATTATTAGATCAAAAGCAAGCTTAAAATACCTAGATGACAACCTGAAAACAAAAAAATGACATCTCTAAAGAGAAGATGTTATAAGAAGCGGATGTTCAGCAGTGTGCATAACCACAATTTAAAAGGCAAAAAAGGTCTGGAAAATATGCAGGGAGTAATGGACAGGACATCAACTGTCTGTGGTCCAGTCACAGACTAAACATGTCCTGGTGAGATTATAAAATATATAGGTTCATTTAAGAAATCAACGATATTATAAAATAGAACAGCAGACAACAGTGTGGCAGTTTATTTAGATAACAGATTCCATTAAAGGTTGTACTCATTGACTTATTTGACTTATTTTACAGTACAAATATGAACACATTATAAAATCAACATAAAATTATTTGACAAGCAAAACTTTCAAAAAAATCAATCAAAATGAATTGAGCTTCTAATTAAAACAAGAAAAAATATCTGCCAACTGGGTAAGAAAAACAAAAGTGAGAACACGTTTTATTCTTCCTACCTCATTAGCAGGTATTTTCCTTTCAAATAACTGCACTAAAAACTCTTTTTTAAAGCATTTATGAACTTTGCAAATTTTTGCAAATCAAGCGGGTGTTCATTCCTCAGAATCTGGGATTGTTATTTTCCAGTGAGCTGTAAGTAAGAATGCTATTTTTAATGTACTTTCACATCATTCAAATTTACCATCCTTTGCACTGGCAGAAGCACACCTAATCATAACATAAATTACTGAAATAAACATCAACTGAGGTAATATAGCTACAAAAAATGATCTGAAAAAAAAAAAACTTTTATTTTAGCTAGTTGCAAACTCAGCAATTTTTGTTTTGTTTTACTGTACTAAAATAACTCAAACTGAAATAAAAATTAATAAAAACCATATCAACACTTGTAAAGTGGTACACTTTAAAAATTATTTTCCAAAATTTATCTTTTACAACACTATTGCAGTTATTCTACTTAATTTTTATTTATTTATTTATTTATTTATTTATTTATTTATTATTATTATTTTTTTTTACTTTTAATTCAGTTGGTTACTTGCAGTTTCTTTGTAATAATTTGTGAAATATCTTATTTCGGTGCAAAAATATTTTTAATATTTTTCAATGTAAAGTTTTAGCTTATTCTAATCTTTAGCCTATCAGGGACATAGTACTGCAACTGTATTTGTTGGCATAAATTATTTAAATGAATTCCAAGTAATTTCCCTACAGAAACTCTAATTTGCTTATATGTGCAGTAATATTTCCAGAGGACATGTAAAAAAATAGCTTGTTTGCATGCTAAAATGTAAATACATTTTGTACTAAGGCAACGTTTGGAGTGCATTTTCACGTTCTTCACTGCATGTAATGTATGTGATGCCATTCTATATAGATTTGCATAGTTTCATTAGTGGACAGAGGACAGAAGAGGTGTTTATACTATACACAAAAACAGCCACGAGCGAAACGCAGGTAAGCACGAGTTCCAAATATTACTTGACTTCATGTAGTATGTATGAATTTTATAGAACCTTTATAGATGTATTGCTATACACTGATGAATGTTTGTATATTTTTACATTTATTTTCTCCTTAGATGCAAAGTCTGCATTTTAAGAGAGCCAGCTGAAATAGTTTTCATTACAATGGAATTTCTGAAATGTTTGATGCTGATATTTCTCATCAGTAAGTTTCTCATTTTTTTTTTTTTTTACATTTAAAGCAAGACTGATTAAAACTAAAAAAATATATATGCATATATTTGCCCATTTTATTAGATTTTAAAATAGAAATTAATGCAGTATAACAACTGATGTTAAAAAAAAGTCATTAGCCTGTTAGTGTTCCACTTTACTGCAAGTGGTACAGTGCGTGTTAAGTTAAATTTTACAGAAATGCTAAGGAGTTAAGTGGCAAAAATGTGATCTTATTTATTATTATTATTATGTTTATTTTTTAACACGAGACAGCCTAGAAACAGATGTTATAATATTGTACAACAGATCAACCAGTTGTACAGTTCATCAGTTGTCTTCAAAACATTATTAGTGAGAATGCTGATAATATTTAGACAGTATTTCTATAATTAAATTATATAATTATATAATTTAGTCTTCAATTATGAACAACAAACTATTTTTAAAAAGCATAATATCAGATATACACCATTAAGCAATTAGAAATAGTTAATAATTCACAGCACTGATTACACTTTTAAATCAAAAGGTGCCATTTAGATATAACAGTTCTGTTATGAGTCTGGTTCTGATTCTGCTTTCTCGGGCTTTTTCTTTCCCTTTTCCGCCCTCTGCTGGTCACTACCTCTCTCTCTCTCCCCTCTCCCTTTCGCAGCTGCGTCTCATTTTGTATCTCACTCATCCTTTCCACCTGTTCCCCCTATCAAGCTCGTTAGCTATTTAATGTCCCCTGTTCTCTAGTCTTTTGTCGGATTATTTTGCCTGATTTAGATGCTGAAGATCTCCGTCAGAACCCTCTACAGCTATACGTCCTGTCGTGCCCTAGTCCTGTAGAACTGTCTGTTCCAGGTCAGCTATATCTCTCCTGCTATTATCCTGTTCACCTACCCTGTGTCCAGTTACCCTGCTGTTTGCTCACTCCCGCTGTCGGGTTCGATGCCGTGCTGCCGCACGGTACAAGAGGAAAGGAGCCCGGGTTCCTCTAGCCGACATTCCTGCTCTCCGCGGCCTCCCAGCTACGGTAGTGAATACAAGAGGGCTGTGAAGCCACGGAGGAACGCCTTTCCAGAGTTTATCCTTTTCCCTGTTCTAAGAGACTGTCTAGTTTTCCTGCATATCCTGCGAGTGCCTAAGTTCCTGTTTGAAGAGACTATCTAGTTTTCCTGCATATCCTGCGAGTGCCTAAGTTCCTGTTTGAAGAGACTATCTAGTTTTCCTGCATATCCTGCGAATGCCTAAGTTCCTGTTTGAAGAGACAATCTAGTTTTCCTGCATAATCTGCGAATTGCCTTCGTTCCCGTTTTGAGAGACTGTTTCCCCCTGAGTTGTCTGCAAGCTATCCTGGCTCCTGTAATATACAAGACTGTTACTAAATAAACCCTTCGTTTGCTTTTGGATCCTGTTCTATTCTTCATTACAGAATAATCCGACCAAACTATGGATCCAGCGAACGAGAGAACCATCCATACAGCAGTCGAGTTACAAGGAGCTATGTTAGGAAGGCATGATGAGGAGCTCACCGCAACTCGTCGAGTGGTCGAGACACTGGCGGCTCAGATTTCAGCATTATCTTCCGAGGTCCAGTTGCTCAGGAGCGATTCGCCTCCTCCCCGGGCCCTTGACGCACCAGAGCCTCGTGTCAACAATCCTCCATGCTACAGTGGTGAGCCCACCCAGTGTCGCTCTTTTCTCACCCAATGTGAGGTTGTATTTTCTCTCCAACCAGTCACCTATGCCCATGAGCGGGCCCGAGTGGCCTACGTCCTCTCTCTTCTTACTGGACGAGCCCGCGACTGGGGAACAGCGGCTTGGGAGGCAGAGGCGGAGTTTACCGGAGGCTTCGACTCTTTCAAGACGGAGATGCTCCGAGTTTTCGATCGTTCGGCACACGGCGAGGAGGCATCCCGCGTGCTTTCATCTCTCCGCCAGGGAGGAAGGTCTGTGGTGGACTATTCGATTGCATTCCGCACCCTAGCGGCCACGAGCGGTTGGAACGAGACTGCTCTGGCGGCTCGTTTCTTAGAAGGACTTAATGCTCACGTTAAGGATGAGGTCATCGCCCGCGAGCTGCCCAAGAATCTTGATCCCCTTATTGATCTCGCTATCCGGGTAGACAAGAGGTTCGATCTCCGTCGTCGCGCCAGAGGCGCTGAGTTTTCCGCAGCTTCGATAGCTACACCTAAGCATTCCATTCCCACTCCAGATCCCGAGCCCATGCAGCTTGGCGGTTTGCGCATCTCTACTAAGGAGAGAGAACGCCGCTTAATTAATCGCCTCTGCATGTATTGCGCAGCACCCAATCATTTCGTTGCTAAATGTCCAGTAAAAGCCAACGCTCACCAGTGAAGGAGGAGGTACTGGCGAGCGCAACTACTTTACTCTCCTCTTCTACCTCCTGCACTACTATCCCCATAACTTTGAGTTGGGCTGGTACTACTGTCCCTTGCAAGGCTTTAATAGATTCTGGAGCTGAGGAGAATTTCCTCGATGAAGCCTGGGCTCGCAGACAAGGTATTCCTTTAACGAACCGTAGACTAACTACGTCCCTTTTTGCCCTAGATGGTAGACCCCTTTTCAATGTCGATTCCCAGTCAGTACCATTAGCCTTAACTGTTTCTGGAAACCATCAGGAGACCCTCTCCTTTTTAGTCTTTCATTCTCCTTATTCCCCTGTAGTGCTAGGTCACCCTTGGCTAGTCAGACACAACCCTCAGTTCAATTGGTCTAATAACACTATTCTCTCGTGGAGTCTGTCTTGTCACGCTAATTGTCTGTTTTCTGCTAGACCTTGTGTTTCTACTGTTTCTGTGTCTCAGGAGGAGCCGACCGATCTCACAGGGGTCCCGGAGGAATATCACGATCTGAGGGCGGTCTTTAGTAAGTCCCGGGCCTCTTCTCTTCCTCCCCATCGTCCTTATGACTGCAGCATCGATCTGTTACCCGGTACTTCCCCTCCTCGCGGCCGTTTATACTCCCTATCGGGCCCAGAACGCAAGGCGCTCGAGAGCTATCTAGCTGATTCGTTAGCCGCCGGTACCATTACAGCGTCATCTTCACCCGCTGGCGCGGGGTTTTTCTTTGTAAAGAAGAAAGACGGTTCCCTTCGTCCCTGCATCGACTACCGGGGGTTAAACGAAATAACAGTCAAAAACCGCTACCCTTTGCCACTAATGGCATCCGCATTCGAACTGCTTCAAGGGGCTAAGATATTCACTAAACTAGATTTACGAAACGCGTACCATTTAATCCGCATCAAGGAGGGGGACGAATGGAAAACCGCCTTTAACACTCCGCTAGGTCACTTTGAATATCGGGTTCTTCCGTTCGGCCTGGTCAACGCGCCAGCTGTCTTTCAGGCATTAATCAATGATGTCTTGAGAGACATGCTGAATGTCTTCGTCTTCGTTTATTTAGACGATATTTTGATTTTTTCACCATCCCTCCAGAGTCATGTCCAACACGTTCGCCGAGTCCTCCAGCGCCTTCTGGAGAACCGTCTATTCGTAAAGGCTGAGAAATGCACGTTCCACGCTCACTCCGTCTCCTTTCTTGGTTCCATAATCTCGCCGGAGGGGATTAGCATGGACCCCGTCAAAGTACAGGCTGTTGCCCAATGGCCCGTCCCTGAGTCCCGAGTCGCGCTTCAGCGATTTCTGGGATTTGCGAATTTCTATCGGCGCTTCATACGTAATTTCAGCCTAGTAGCCGCGCCCCTCACCGCCCTTACGTCGATCAAGTCAACCTTTAAATGGTCCGATCCTGCTCAGAAGGCTTTTGATCATTTAAAGCTTTTGTTCACTACCGCGCCTATTCTCATAACACCAGACGTTTCCAGACAGTTCATTGTAGAGGTGGATGCGTCGGAGGTGGGAGTCGGAGGTGTTCTCTCCCAGCGCGCCCTCTTCGACAATAAGGTCCATCCGTGCGCCTACTTCTCTCTCCGCCTTTCCCCAGCAGAGCGTAATTACGATGTGGGTGATCGAGAGCTTTTAGCCATCCGTTTGGCTTTAGGTCAGTGGAGGCATTGGTTAGAGGGCTCTGCCGTCCCGTTTGTGGTCTGGACAGATCATAAGAATTTGGAGTATATTCGTTCGGCCAAGAGACTTAATGCGCGTCAAGCTCGTTGGTCCTTATTTTTTGCCCGTTTTGACTTTACGATCTCTTATCGACCTGGCTCAAAGAACCAGAAGCCTGACGCTTTGTCTCGCCTATTTGACCCATCCAACGCAGTCTCCACACCCCAGGAGATAATTCCCCCGGGGCGTGTAGTCGGCACCGTTATTTGGGGAATCGAGAAGCTCGTTAAACGCGCCCTTTCTCGTTCAATTGTTCCGCGTAATGTGCCTAAGAACCACCTATTTGTCCCGGTTTCCGCCCGGTTAGCCGTCCTTCAGTGGGCTCACTCTTCTAAATTATCCGCCCATCCCGGCGTTAGGGGCACGTTAGCCACTCTCCGTCTACGATTTTGGTGGCCCACTGCGGAACGCGATACGCGTCGTTTCATTGCCTCTTGTGCCGTCTGCGCTCAGACCAAGTCTGGTCACTCTCCGCCTGCCGGGCTCCTTAGACCGCTCCCCATCCCGTCGCGTCCGTGGTCACACATTGGCCTTGACTTTATTACCGGCCTCCCGTCCTCGGCTGGCAATACTGTCATCCTAACTGTAGTAGACCGTTTTTCCAAGTCCGCTCACTTCATACCGCTCCCCAAGCTTCCCTCCGCCAAAGAAACAGCCCAGCTTCTAGTAACCTACGTTTTCAAGTATCACGGGCTCCCCACCGACGTTGTTTCGGATAGGGGACCCCAATTCGCGTCCCAATTTTGGAAAGAATTCTGTCGTCTGATTGGTGCTTCTGTCAGCCTCTCGTCTGGCTTCCACCCGCAGACTAACGGGCAGGCTGAACGCACCAATCAGATAGTCGGTCGACTTTTGCGCACCCTGGCTTTTCGTAATCCCTCTTCTTGGGCCGAGCAATTACCCTGGGCAGAGTATGCTCACAATTCTCTCCCCACCTCCGCCACTGGGTTGTCACCTTTTCACTGCTGTCTTGGTTACCAACCTCCCCTTTTTTCCTCTCAAGAAACCGAGTCTCACGTTCCGTCTGTTCAGGCATTTATTAAGCGCTGTAAGCGGACTTGGAAGAGAGTAAGAACATCGCTGTGTCGCTCTAGGGTTCGCGTTATAAGAAACGCTAATCGCCATCGCGTCAGGAGTCCAAAGTATGCACTTGGTCAGAGAGTTTGGCTGTCCACTACCAATTTACCCCTTCAGGAACCGTCCCGTAAACTCGCTCCCCGCTTTATCGGACCTTTTCTAATTTCCAGGGTCATCAACCCTGTCACAGTAGAGTTGAAGCTCCCTCCCAAGCTCCGGCGCATCCACCCGGTCTTTCACGTGTCATGTATTAAGCCAGTCGTGCGCGCCCCTTCTCGTACTCCCGTCTCTCCTAAGCGTACCGTGGGTCCGTCTGTCTACACTGTACGCAAGATTCTTGATATGCGTCGTCGTGGTCGTGGCCATCAATTTCTTGTAGACTGGAAGGGTTACGGTCCTGAGGAGAGAAGCTGGGTTCCCTCCCGGGACATTCTGGATCGCTCTCTTATTGATGACTTCCTCCGGACCCGCCAGGTATCTTCCTCGGGAGCGCCAGGAGGCGCTCGTTGAGGGGGGGGCACTGTTATGAGTCTGGTTCTGATTCTGCTTTCTCGGGCTTTTTCTTTCCCTTTTCCGCCCTCTGCTGGTCACTACCTCTCTCTCTCTCCCCTCTCCCTTTCGCAGCTGCGTCTCATTTTGTATCTCACTCATCCTTTCCACCTGTTCCCCCTATCAAGCTCGTTAGCTATTTAATGTCCCCTGTTCTCTAGTCTTTTGTCGGATTATTTTGCCTGATTTAGATGCTGAAGATCTCCGTCAGAACCCTCTACAGCTATACGTCCTGTCGTGCCCTAGTCCTGTAGAACTGTCTGTTCCAGGTCAGCTATATCTCTCCTGCTATTATCCTGTTCACCTACCCTGTGTCCAGTTACCCTGCTGTTTGCTCACTCCCGCTGTCGGGTTCGACGCCGTGCTGCCGCACGGTACAAGAGGAAAGGAGCCCGGGTTCCTCTAGCCGACATTCCTGCTCTCCGCGGCCTCCCAGCTACGGTAGTGAATACAAGAGGGCTGTGAAGCCACAGAGGAACGCCTTTCCAGAGTTTATCCTTTTCCCTGTTCTAAGAGACTGTCTAGTTTTCCTGCATATCCTGCGAGTGCCTAAGTTCCTGTTTGAAGAGACTATCTAGTTTTCCTGCATATCCTGCGAGTGCCTAAGTTCCTGTTTGAAGAGACTATCTAGTTTTCCTGCATATCCTGCGAATGCCTAAGTTCCTGTTTGAAGAGACAATCTAGTTTTCCTGCATAATCTGCGAATTGCCTTCGTTCCCGTTTTGAGAGACTGTTTCCCCCTGAGTTGTCTGCAAGCTATCCTGGCTCCTGTAATATACAAGACTGTTACTAAATAAACCCTTCGTTTGCTTTTGGATCCTGTTCTATTCTTCATTACAAGTTCTTCTACAGCATCGCGAAGCACCTTTATTTTTAAGAGTGTATGACAAACTTTTTTACTCCCACTCCCACTAAATGACTTACAATTCTAAGGTAAAAGAAGCAAATCTTTAATATAAATGTTTATAATACAGGTCTCATAAACTATATAGGTGACTGGCAACTGCAGCTCCTTGCTTGTAGGTGTACCTGTAACGGAGTGGTTCCCAAATGTTTAAAACAACTCCCCAAGCTTTCCAGAATAAATGAATGATTTTTACATGAGCAGCACCATGTATTTTTATTATTATTATTCTTTAAGTAATTACTGCAAACCCGATTTAAAATGTAATATTTCGGTCAAAACTTTAGCACTAGTTTCTATCCATCAGACCCATAAAGTCAATCATAGAACAGTGATTGTGAAAATACTAACAATTGATGGCTTTACAAAAACTGCATCACTTGTCATGTTTCCGTTCTGCATATAACAGACAATATAAAAATCCATTGTTTTTTAAATTTAGCCTTAAGCACATACTATCTAAAACTGAACTGAGTCATTACTTTACAATGTACAATGTACAATAGTACAATGTACAATAGAAAAAGATAGGGACCCCTTTGCAGAAATTTAGTTTGAACCTTGATTAAAATTGCTTTCCAGTGGATGAGCGTTGGATGTGGATGGTGCCCCCTTGGCAGCTGATGCCAGTGATCCAAAAAAATTCCAACATACATGATCTTTGGTTACTATGCAAGCTTGTTTTCATCACAGAAAAAAAAAGAAAAAGAAAAAGAAAATACAGTAACTGTGACCTTTTTATATAACAATTAGGACTTCTATTCTTCGAATTTACATCTTGCATTTACATGGAGTTTACATCTTGCAAGTGAGTTTACAATTCAGACTTTGTCAGAATTGTGAAATTTAAAAAAGTCACAATTACTCTTTACCCTTTATATTTCATGGCAGAAACACACTTCCATAGGTTCCACATGTGTAAGGAGAAAAAACTACTTAAAAATGCACAGTCCAACATACATTCTTACTCTTCTCTTCTGATCCAACTACTCCTCTACCTCCTACAACAATTTTTCTCCCTCTCCCAGGCATTATTTTTTCTCTCTCTCTGATGCTTTGTGTTGTTATGCATACACAAAACCAATTCAAAGAGGTCTTTTTTTACTCTATGTTGATGTAATGGAAAGAGCTTTAACACCTGACTGTTCCTCCAACTGAGACTGGAATCAACTATTTCTAAATGTTTCACTGATCTGTTACTTAAAAATGTTTATCAGTCATTTTGAGCTGCTGTTGTTGCAGAAAGAGGCTTTATACTGTATTTAAGGTTTGGAACATTAGGTCTTAATTTCTGACATTCTGTGTTTAAGCATTTGTAATTAAGTAAAACTAATTAGACCCATGCTTTTTGGTTTTGGGTAAGCTTGTATGAAAAGAAAGTATGCATTTTAGAAACATGATAATTGACTGCATATTGTGTGAAAACGGTAAGGTCACAACAGACGGATGTTGTGCTAATTGTGTTTAGAGTTTGTAATGTAAAATGTAACTACAGATTGGACAAAAGGATGTTAGCACTTGTGGCAGCAACATAATATACAGTACCTTCTGCTGCCTATGCTGTTTGTACGACCCAAACAATATAATAAAAGCAGAAATCACTCACTTCTCTGGACCGCATAACATCCAAATCTCTAATAATAAGACCTTTCTTACTTGAATGCTGCTTTTAAATGCTCTAGGGTGAAGATACTGTAAACTTGACAGATTGTGTGCGGCTCACTTAGGGCGCGGTCTCTGATAAAATGGCAGTGTCAATCAACAGCTATGGGTGGGGCCTGTAAAATATGACAACACATTTTACGGATGTTGCAAATGGCTTGTTCTGAGACATTGCTTATGTTTTGTGGGGATTTAAAAAAAGAAAAGGGTGGATTTATCATTAATATATCACACGACACACAACACACGTAAAAGAGAATTTTGCATAATAGGTAACCCAATGACAAAGCAGACTGAACAGACATTGCGTAAAACAGACTTTGACGTCTTGTAATTCAATCTTAAAAACACTCAGCACTCTGTGTGAACTGTTTATGTATGTATTTATTCATTAATTTTTTTAACTACCCTGAGCTAAAAAAGATAATGATATATTTTTTTAAAAAAAATCCCATTATTTACAGTTCTCACTCTTCTCCTTAGCCCAGAACTGTGGAGTTTCCCCACTCAGCACTCGTTTAGTAGGGGGTGAGGATGCAGCTGTAGGGAACTGGCCTTGGCAGGTCAGCCTAAAATATTATGACTATCACTTCTGTGGAGGGTCCCTCATCAGCCAAGAATGGGTGCTCACTGCAGCTCACTGTGTTTACTACATGTAAGTACACAATAAATCAAATAATGTGCATGATGCGGTTGTTATTCTCAGAACTATCACACTGAGAGTCTTTGCTTCCTCATTCAGATCCTCAACCAGTTACTTGACTGTTTATCTGGGTAGACAGAGCCAAAATATTTCAATTACTAACCCACATGAGGTGAATAGAACAATCAAATCCATCATTCCACATCCAGACTATGACCCACACCACTTCCTTAATGACATCGCCTTGCTGAGACTGAGTGAGCCAGTGAACTATACCAACTACATCAGTCCGATCTGTCTCGCTGCTAATGACAGTGTCTTTCACGATGGCACCACTTGCTGGATCACTGGATGGGGAGAAACTGGTTTTGTAGGTAATGATCATGTAATGGTGTACAATGTGTTGGAAAGTGTAAAAAAAAAAATGCTCCGGTTACTAACATTACCTCTTGCATCGCTGATGCATGTGGGTAACTCATGTTTACTCTGTTACTGAAGCCTGATGTGTTTATGTTTGTGTAGCTGCACAAACCAATAGTGCTTCCACCTGGCAGAAGAGGAGGAACTGATCGCTATATAAGTCAGTTTAGAGCGCAATTTCATTAGAATCTCTCGACTGAAGTGACAGTCACTGATTTGTGTGCAGTTTATGGCACGGCAAGTGATGCAACCCTCATTCCCTTATCTCATGGCACAGAGATTACTTTACAAACCGGAGTGTTCCAATCAAATAGTCTCTCCTGTTGCGTCACTGGTGGATATGGGGAACACATCCAATAGCACTGTGAGATATGAGAAAATGCAGAATGAAGCCTGCTCCGTGAGCCCAACCTCAAAGCACTCATGTTGAGGACTTCTGTAAGCATGAGCCAGAGGTAAGACTTAAAACGCTAGACTGAGGAGCCATAAGGAGGGGAATGGCTGAAATTTTGCTGATTGGAGTGGCTCAAAGGAAGGAGACAAGTCTCAAGTCGGCATTTATGAGGACGGGGCGGGTTCAGTCTCCAAGTTCCCCCCACAAACATAACTTCCAGGTTGTTTCTGCCAATTGTCTGGCCAGCTTCAAGGGAATGATTTGTTGCAATAAAAGCCACGTAAACTTTGATTGTGGAATGGGTGTGCGCCATGTCCAACAGCTCTTGTAGAAAGATTAGCACGTCAGACACGTCACAAGAACCCAGGCTTTGTGCTGAATGCCAGAAGACTGATCATTTAAGGGCATAAAGGCGTCTTGTAGACAGGGCTCTAGCCTTAAAATTTTTGTGAATGACACTCGCAGGGAGCTGGACAAGCTCCAGTCAAGAGGCCAAACATGAAGGCTCCACAGCTCTGGCCAGGCTTCTGCTTCTTCCTCTGCCAGGGCTCCTACAGTGGTGAGCTTCTTCGTTTTCTGTTTTCGTTTGTTTCCTCCAAAGTTGCACCTCCAAGAGGACTGAGCATCTGACTTACCTGCCCTGTCTGATAACTTGAGGAAGCAGGGGAATTGTTGGGGGGGGGGGGGGGGGGGGGGGGGTTGGGCCAATTGTGGACCAAAGCATCTTACTGTTTCGATAAATAAATTGGGCAGTGAAAATTATCTTCTGATGTGAAGGGGTCCACCTCAGTCCTCCCGAAGACAGCCCAAATCATTTGAACCATCTGAGGATGTAGTATCAATTCACATGGAGCTATATTGCCTCTGGACAGCATATCTGCTTCTAGGTTGAATCTGCCCGACATATGAACTGCTCTTAGCGAGAGGAGTTTGCCATGTTCCCATAACAGGAGGTGCCTAGCCATCCTGTAAAGAGAGCGTGACCTGAGACCGCCTTGACGATTGATGTATGTTACCACCATCATGTTGTCAGAGCGTACCAGGACGTGGTGTTCCTTTAAGGCTGGCAGGAAGGTTTTGAGTTCCTGGAAGACTACCAATATCTCGAGACTTGACCAGGAGCCAAACACTGAGGTACAAAGCTCCCCAACCCGTGTTGGAGGTGTTCGTCATAACTACCTTTCTCCTGGAGGTCAGTCCCAACTGGACGTAGCACAGGCGATTAAATTGTCCAGGGGGCCACAACTCTGATGCAGCGATGGGTTACCCTAATATAAAACCGACCTAGACGCCAGGCGTGGGATGGGACATAGGCTTTTGTAAAAGCAACCTAAGCTCTAGAGCACTTAAGCAAGAAGTGAGACAGAGCCTGCACAGTTTTCTGTGTCTCAGTGACCCAGCAAACACATCCACAGCAGGGCTGAATAGTCACTTTGGTGAGAAAGTAATATTCAGCCAAAAGCCTTGCTAATTGCCTGTGCCATTGCCTTAATTAAAAAGAGTAGTTCACTTTCAGAACATAAATGGACAGATAATGTACACATCCCCTTGTCATCCAAGATGTTCATTTCTTTTTTTCTTCATTCGTAAAGAAATTATGTTTTTTGAGGAAAACATTTCAGGATTTCTCTCCATATAATGGACTTCTATGGTTTCAACTTCCAAAATGCAGTTTAAATGCAGCTTCAAAGGGCTCTAAATTATCCCAGCTGAGGAAGAAGGGTCTTATCTAGTGAAGCGAGCAGTTATTTTCTAAAAAAACATTTACAATTTATATACTTTTGAATGGATGGCCACAGGGGAAGGCTTCCACTTCTTCCTCTGCGGGGGCTCCTACCGCGGTTAGAAGGTGAGCTTCTTCCTTTTATTCTTCTTATCTTCTTCTTGATCTGAGTCAGTGAAGATAGGATCTTGCTCTGAGCCAACTTATATAGCAGTCAGCCTCTCCTTTTCTGGTGGATTAAAGCACCATCGGTTTGTGCAGCTACACAAATGTGAACAAATCAGGATTCAGTAAGAGAGTAAACAGAAGTTTCCCATATGCACCAGCGACACAACGAGAGAGACATGGAGGGAATCCATGTTTTCTTCGGTCATTTTGATTTAAACAGTGATCCATATTTTATCAACATGTCTCAAAAGGCCTGTTTTTTGTGTGTGTAACATTTAGACGCTCAGCCAAATTCTGGAACTCTGCAGGAGCTGAAGATGACAATTTTGGAGAATAAGGAATGTAACTGTGTGTTTCAAGACTTCACATATTGGGACATAACAATCACTCCGACAATGATGTGTGCTGAAGGAGAGAGGGGCAAAGGAGCGTGTTATGTAAGTTACAATGGTTTATGACACAATTTAAATTTAACTGAGTTCCATATGGGTTCTTTTTAACATCCACAGCTATGAAGTTGTCCCAGGATGACCATATTGTTTAAACACATGTACATGTACTTACCATGGTATAGAAAGTTTTAAAGATTTTTTCAGACATACAACTATTCCATATAGCTACTATGCTATCTTTCATCCCTCTCTTTAATTTTTAGGGAGATTCTGGTGGTCCATTACAGTGTAAGCAGGGTTCTGAATGGATCTTAGCTGGTGTCTCTAATTTAGGTTTTTTTGTGGCACTGGAATTGCACCTGACAGCTATGCTAGAGTATCCAAATTCCAAAACTGGATCTTGGAGAATGTTAATGGATCAGACATTGGATTTGTGACTTTTACATCTGATGGTGAAGATAAGGGCAGCAGTTTTCTGTGCAATGGAGAAGATACAGTCCTAGGTAAGAGTGAAAGCAGGTAACAATTATTAGTAAGCTGGTTCTCTGAATGTAATATCTAACATGAAATAACAGTTGACATAACAATACTTTTTCAGCTTTTATTAAACTTGGACAAAAGTGACCATACATTTGCTGCATAATATTCATTGAATTATTGTGGTATGTACGTACAAACAAATGTTTGTTTATATGTATGTATTTATTTATTTATTTACTTACTTACAGGGCTTTTCTACCCATTTGGAAATAGAGAAATAAAGAGTCCCTCTGAAGATAATGGAAGCTCTCCAAGAGTTTTCTTGGAGAAGCCCTTTGTATATTTTGGACGTGTTTATCAACAGATTTATGTAAGAACATTTTCTTCATAAATTCCTAACCTTTTTGAATATATCCAGTTAAAATCATAATTTTATGATTTTAAATCTATTATATAAAAAAATTATTATGATAAAAAAAAAATGCATTTTAGACATGTCCCAAACATGTTATACTGCAAACCTTATATAAAATGAATGTAAATGTATTCATATAAAATTAATGTTTGGTGAGAAAAAAAAAAAAAAAAAATATATATATATATATATATATATATATATATTGTGGCCGGGGCGGAGAACAGCAACAACAAAACAAGAGTTGAGTGAGCCCCGGAGGGTGCGTTTATTGACGGTAGTGAAGCAAGGCAAACAATACGGTGAGTGAAGAGGTGAGGTTGTCTTCCTTGTGGTGCAGGGTGGCTTTCTCCTGGGTGCTGGTGTCTCCAAGTGAGGGTGGCCGGTGCAGGGGGGTTGGTGCAAAGACGTGCTTTAACCCCAAAACGTGCAACCCGGAAGTGGGGGACCAAGCGGTCACGGCGACTCTGGAGGAGAAAAGATACAGCGGTCAGGTAAGTCTCACAGTGCATTGGAGATGTGTCTCACTCTCTGGTTGTGGCAGACTGCTTATAAAGCGGGCTGAGCCGTGACCGATTGGTCCGTGGTGAGTGGATCCAGCTGGTCCTCGTGTGTTGCCAGGGCGACGCTGATTGCTCCTCGGGACGCCCGTCACACTCCCCCCCCCAAGCGACGTCCTGGTCCTGGAGGTAAAAAGATAGAGGGGAGACAGGGGGTGGGTGGGGAGTGACCCCTGACAGACCTGTGTACGCTGCCCAGGACCGAGAGAGCCCGTCGGCGTTGTTGTTGCTGGAACCGGCCCGGTGGCGCACATCGAAGTGGAAGTCCTGGAGCGACAGGAACCACCTTGTGACCCGGGCGTTTGTGTCCTTGGCCCGGGCCATCCACTGCAGCGGGGCATGGTCT
>NC_133382.1:5935033-6017392 GCF_049309525.1 Garra rufa | reverse complement strand
AAACTGCGCTGCCGGAGTCCAACAGGGCGCGGAAGTGGCGTCCTCGGATCCTGACAGTGGCCGTAGGCGCTTCAGGGGGTGTTTTCTGGTGAACCACACAGCCTGCCATCCAAGCCTTGGTGGGGGTCGACGGCTCTGTGGGCATGGGCTCGTCGCGGGGGCTGGTCGGCCTGTGTACTGGTCGTGGGGTGCCTTCCGGCGGGCGTCGCTCCTGGGGCACCCTCCGGGGAAATGGCTGCGCTCGCTCCCCGACGTCCCGGTGGTAGGTTGCGTCCGCCAGCTCCACGGCGTCGATCACCTCGGCGATGGTCTTCGGCCCCCGCATACCCGCGGCCTGCCTCATCGAGCGGGGTAAAGCTCTCAGCAGCCTGTCTACCACTACCCGTTCGGTCACTTGAGCTGGGGAGGGTGAATCTTCCAGTAGCCAATGCTCAGCTAACCGCATCAGATCGGCGGCCTGGGCGCGGACTGGCAACCGTGTTTTAAACTCCCATTCGTGGAAGCGCTGGGCGGCAACGGTTGCAGAAAGGCCGAGACGGCCTAATATTTCTTTTTTTAACTCATTATAATTATTTTGGGAAGACGCTGGTAAGGAAAAATATGCTCGTTGCGCCTCACCGGAAAGCAGCGGTGCCAGTGTCGCAGCCCACGTACCTCTCGCCCACCCTTCGGTGCGAGCGAGTGATTCGAACATCTTGAGGTAGGCCTCAATATCATCATTTGCGGTCAGCTTGGGTAGCAAACGGGCAGCGGTGACTCGAGGGTCCGGTAGAGGGATGTTCTGGGCGGCCGGTAAGCGAAGTTCGGCCAAATACCCTTGAATGTGGCTGTGTTGCTCGGTAAGCAGCTCGAAGCACTGCTGCTGGCGGACGCTAACCTCCGTAAGCTGTTTTACAAGTTCCTCCATCGTTGCGGGGAGGAGCGAGCCTAAAAAGAAAGAAAAAAGACAGCCGGAGGTGAGAGGGGCAACAAAATGGTGGTGTAAACAACGTCTTGTTTGTTGGTGTTCTCAGCCGGCGCTAGGAACGTTCATGCCCGCATTCTCCACCACCTTGTGGCCGGGCGGAGAACAGCAACAACAAAACAAGAGTTGAGTGAGCCCCGGAGGGTGCGTTTATTGACGGTAGTGAAGCAAGGCAAACAATACGGTGAGTGAAGAGGTGAGGTTGTCTTCCTTGTGGTGCAGGGTGGCTTTCTCCTGGGTGCTGGTGTCTCCAAGTGAGGGTGGCCGGTGCAGGGGGTTGGTGCAAAGACGTGCTTTAACCCCAAAACGTGCAACCCGGAAGTGGGGGACCAAGCGGTCACGGCGACTCTGGAGGAGAAAAGATACAGCGGTCAGGTAAGTCTCACAGTGCATTGGAGATGTGTCTCACTCTCTGGTTGTGGCAGACTGCTTATAAAGCGGGCTGAGCCGTGACCGATTGGTCCGTGGTGAGTGGATCCAGCTGGTCCTCGTGTGTTGCCAGGGCGACGCTGATTGCTCCTCGGGACGCCCGTCACAATATATATATATATATATATATATATTTGTACTGCAAAAGCTCATTTATAATATTGTTTTATTTCTGCTTCAGGTTAATAACAATGGACATTTGACATTTGATGGGCCTCTTTCTCAGCCAACACCCAGCTATTTACAGTCACAACTCAACAGAGACATTATTGCTCCACTTTGGACAGACATGGACAACACTGCCAATGGAACAATCTCCTATCGTCAGTTTACCAGAGGTGGACTCTTACTAGCAGCTTCAAACAACATAAACCAGTATTTTCCTTATCTGAACTTCACTGCCTCATGGCTGCTCATTACCACTTGGGATAAAGTGCCGTACTATAACAACTCACAATCGGTAAGTTATCTTGTTATTACTTACATCTTAGAGTCTGAAAGTTTGAGTATGAAAACCTTTTTGTGTTTCAAGTATTATTAATGTAATATAATGTGTTATCTTAACATGTTTAATTTTCACCTCATTTGGTGTCTCAAAATAAGATGTTTCTCTATCTTTAAACTGATTGAATATATATATATATATATATATATATATATATATATATATATATATATATAGTACAGTACATATATACATAATACTCAGTACATATCAAACGATCTGTGAAAACAGACAAAGTAATAGTGACCATGTAATAAAAACAATTATTCACACCTGTGTTTTGCAACATTACTATTGGATCCAATATAGACGGCACAGCATCAACTTTTAGTTTTAATCTTTCAAAAAATCCTGCATGGAATTTTGCCTTGTTTGTAAATGAATCGGTTGTAAAATGAAGTGGACAAAGAACCAATTTCTCACTGATGCGTTCTGGAACTTCATTGAAAATAAAGTTCTTGACAGAGCTCCTAAAAAAGGAGCTGTAAAAATATATTGAGATTTGGCAGCTATACCACAAATATATATTCTTAAGGACATCAACAAATAAAATAAACCTCCAGAAATGTGTACAATTTGTGACCTTTAATACTTGGTGGCAAAACCCTTGTTGGCAATCACAGAGGTCAGACGTTTCTTGTATTTGGCCATCAGGTTTGCACACATCTCAGGAGAGATTTTGTCCCACTCCTCTTTGCAGATCCTCTCGAAGTCATTCGAAGTCATGTTTGGCAACTCAAACCTTCAGCTCCCTCCACAGATTTTCTATGGGATTAAGGCCTGGAGACTGGCTAGGCCACTCCAGGACCTTAATGTGCTTCTTCTTGAGCTCCTTTGTTGTCTTGGCCGTGTGCATTGTCATGCTGGAATATCCATCCACAACCCATTTTCAATGCCCTGGCTAAGAGAATGAGGTTCTTACCCAAGATTTGATGGACCATGGACCTGTCCATCATCCCTTTGATTCGGTGTAGTCCTGTCCCCTTAGCAGAAAAAACACCCCCAAAGCTGATGTAAAAATGTTTCCACCTCTATGTTTAACAGTAGGGATGTTGTTCTTGGGGTCATAGAAAGTATTTCTCCTCCTCCAAACACAGCGAGTTGAGTTGATGCCAAAGAGCTTGATTTTCGTCTCATCTGACCACAAAACTTTCACCCAGTTCTCCTTTGACGCTGCAGGATTTTAGGCCTTCACTGCGTAGTGTGTTACCAATTGTTTTCTTGGTGATTATGGTCCCAGCTGCCTTGAGATCACTGACAAGATCCTCCCGTAATAGTTCTGGGCTGATTCCTCACTATTCTCATGATCATTAAAACTCCACAAGGTGAGATCTTGCATTAAGCCCCAGACCGAGAGAGAGTTATTTTGTTTTTCATCCATTTGCGAATAATCAGACCAACTGTTGTCACCTTCTCACCAAGCTGCTTGGCTATAGTCTTGGTAGGTCTACAATCTTGTCCCTGACATCCTTGGACAGCTCTTTGGTCTTGGCCATTGTGGAGAGTTTGGAATCTGATTGATTGATTGCTTCTGTGGACAGGTGTCTTTTATACAGGTAACAAGCTGAGATTAGGAGCATTCCCTATAAGAGAGTGTTCCTTATCTCAGCTTACAACCTATACAAAAACACCTGGGAGCCAGAAATCTTGCTAACTGATAGGGGATCAGATACCTATTTCACTCATTAAAATGCAAATCAAATTATAACTTTTTTAAAATGCATTTTTCTTTTTTCTTTTTTGGTGTTGTTTTTCTGTCTCTCACTGTTAAAATAAACCTACCATTAAAATTCTAGACTGATATATATTTTTTTAAATCAGCAGGGGATCAAATAATTTTTTTCCATCACTGAACCTGTTTGAGTATCATAAACATTATTTTTTCCAAGATTTTCATGCTTGCATGCCCATTTTTAGTGGTCAAAAACCAAAGGCGGTCTGGTGTTATCTAGACATCACTGTCAAATATGCAAATAAAAACAGTACCCAGGGTTTAAGAAATGTACAGTGTGACACGTCAGATTATGAATGAGCGTGTGCACATACAGCCTCCTGAGAAATAGCATGAGCTCTCTTTCATGTTTTTAAAAACACAAATACAAATAATAAACTTAATAAACCAAGCATGTCCCATTTTGTAAAAGTCATATTACATGGTTTTACTGATTAGCACATGAAGTTTGGGTTTTTATGGAGGAGCGAAAGCACGTTTGCTGGAAAGGGGTAAAATGGGGGCACAATAATCATTTTAACTCAATTATTGTATTTTCATAATTATCCTGCGTAAAACAATTGGCAGTGCGGATAACTTCACTGCGGCGACCCCTGATTGAATGGAGCAAGCCAAGCGAGAAAGAAGACGATTGTATTTTCATAATTGTTTGAAGACGTAATCGAAACTTAATTTCAATGAATCACACAGCTCTGTCTGGAATTACTCTCTGTTTATGAGTTATTATAATAATTTTTCTTTTTCTGTTACAGAGTTTAACTTTTCAAGTTGTTTTGGTCTCTGGTGGTTCTCTGTCTTTCGTCATGATGAACTACGGCAATATCTCCTCTACGAAGCAGCAGTTTCAGGTTAGAAAAGATGAGAACAGTATATCTGAAGATTATATTAGAGAAATTCTAAATAAATTTCACCGCACAACCTTTTTGATTACATTTTCGTTTACTCAGGCTGGCTATGGCACAATAAATTCAACACACAACTTTTCAATCCTTGTGCCTGATGGAAATAAGCTTTTCAACTCCAGCAACGTCAATGTGCCGGGACGCTGGGCATTCCGTGTTGATGGTGGACCTGAGGAGGGTAATTCTTTGATTCTGTTTAATAGTGTGCAGTGACTCTTAACATTTTTGGAATCAGACCCATTAAGATTTTTAAATTATTTTTGTATGTAAATTTAAAGCCGCTCATTCTCCTATACATCCTTTTTAGCAGGATATATAATTTTATGATGCCTTTTAACAGGAATTTTCTACCCACATGGAGATGAGGATACAAAAACCCCTGCAGAATATTCTGGAAGTTCTCTGATTCCCCTGGAACAGCCGTTTGTCTACTTTGGGCTTATTTATAATCAACTA
This sequence comes from Garra rufa, assembly GCF_049309525.1. Taxonomy (NCBI): domain Eukaryota; kingdom Metazoa; phylum Chordata; class Actinopteri; order Cypriniformes; family Cyprinidae; genus Garra; species Garra rufa. Next base: position 6,012,404 of record NC_133382.1, on the reverse strand, counting down.
TATGTAAATAGCATTGTCACATTTATGATGTTGTACACTATGTTTTACTGAAACAACATGAGTAGCTTTACATTTCCTTAAAATTCCAGATGACTGACCCTTTATTGTTTTGGTCCCATACCAGGTGCGAAACCAGGGGTATTTGACTTTTAATGAGCTGTTTGAGTGGTATTGGTACTATTATTCTACATACTCATCTATGGACATCATCGCTCCACTATGGACATATATTAACATTAGACATAACAGAAGCATCTCTTACCGACAATCAACAGATCCTCAGCTCTTAAATCGGGCCTCTAGAGACATAAACCAATATTACCCCAATCTGAACTTCTCTGCCTCATGGGTGTTCATTGCTACATGGGATAAAGTATCGTTCTATGGATACAGGCGGACAGTAAGTTTTTGTTAAGATTGAAATAATATGACAGAAGTTTCTTGCACAGCAATTTGTTATAAGGAATTAGTTTAGCAGGTTCTCTGTATTCTCCTTTTATTTTCAAGGAGTCGACCTTTCAAGTGGTTTTGGTGTCTGGCAAAAACATGTCATTTACACTCATGCATTATGGTCTTATTGCCCCTACATATGTTGTTAAAGTAAGTAATTAAAAAAATACTCTGAAATAAAAAAATATTATTTTGTATCACTATATGATGTTTGTATTTTAACTGAACCTTTCGTTGTCTTACTTTGATTGACAGTCTGGCTATGACACAAATGATTCAACTGATTTCTTTTCAATTCCTGCCTCTGACTCCACATATTTGTCCTACACAAGCAATGTCAACGTCATGGGTCGATGGGTATTTCGGACTGACAAAGCACCAGGAAATGGTAATATTAATGTACATGCCATTTATTGCATATCTTGTTTAGTAGTTGTTTGTTTGTTTGTTTGTTTTTTTATTGGAGAGCAATTCATTCATTTCATAATTGTGCTGAGAAATGAACTTGCATGCTTGCAGGACTGTTCTATCCATATACCAATAATCACAAGCAAAACACTCAACATTATTCTGGTTTTTCGTGGCTCGATTTGCAGAAACCATTTTCTTACTTCGGGCTCACATACAGATCTGTTTTTGTAAGGACACTCATTTATGCATTTTAAAAGCAATTTGACACTTATGCTAGCCATTAAAATATTTGTCAACGTGAAATCTGTTTTCCAAACCTCTTTTAGGTTAACAAAAATGGATTTCTTACTTTCGACTGGCAATGGTTTCCATCAAGTCCCCCAACTCTTCCTGCATATATGGACATTGTTGCTCCACTATGGACAGATATTGACAATAGTGACTTTTACTTTCACCAATTCAGTAGTGTCCGAATACTACAACGAGTTACAAATGATATCCGTCAATATTTTCCTCACACAAATTTTAGTGCAGACTCAGTTTTTATTTGTACTTGGGATAATGTGACATACGTCAACACTTCAGCAGAGGTATGATTTGTTTCATTGTTTGTTTTAACTTGTCTTGTGACTGTGTGTGATCATTTAATGTTGTGTTGTTTTTCTCCTTCAGAAATCCTCTTTTCAGGTACTGCTGATCTCTGGTTCTGGATTGTCATTTATAATATTCAATTATGCCAATATTCCCCAAACAAAACATATTGCACTGGTGAGAAAGATTTCCAAAGCCCTGTATTTTTTAAAATGTAATACACAGTATTTGGGACAGTTAAAAAGCAAATTCTATATAATATATAATAGAATTGTTTTAGAGTAATGTGAGATTTTTAGCTACAGCTTCTCTTATGTATAAACATGTTTGTCATCATTATTTAGGCTGGATATGACACAAGTGATTCAACTGATTTATTTTCAATTCCTGTCTCTGACGTTACATACCTTTCAAACACAAGCAATGTCAACGTCCTGGGTCGATGGGTATTTCGAGTTGACCATGCATCAGACAACTATGGTACAGCAATTTAATAATTAAACATGGCATTTCTGTATATCTTGTTTAATAGTTGTTTAACGTTTGAAACGTAGATTCAGTTAATTGGGGATTTAATATGTAGTGAAATGTTACACATCAATTAAAATCATAAGCGTGCTAAAAATAAACTTGTATGCTTTCAGGACTGTTTTATCCATTTCGCAATGGGCACAAACAAAACAATCAAGAATATTTTGAGTTCTATTTACAGACACCATTTTCTTACTTCGGACTCAGATACAGATCTGTTTATGTGAGGACACTCATTAATGCAACAAAGAATTTTTAAAAAGCAATTTAACACTTATGCTAGCCGTTCGTCAACATGTAATCTGTAATTTAAACCCCTTTTAGGTTCACAAAAATGGATTTCTTACTTTCAACCGGCCATTATTTCCATCAAGTCCCCCAACTTTTCCTGCATATATAGACATTGTTGCTCCACTATGGACAGATATTGCCAACAGTGACATTTACTTTCAACAACTTGGTGTTCGAGGACTACAACGAGTAACAAATGATATACGTCAATATTTTCGTCGTAAAAACTTCAATGCAGACTCAGTTTTTATTTGTACTTGGGATAATGTGACATATTTCAACACTTCAGCACAGGTAAGATTTGTTTCGATACTTCTTTTCAATTGTCTTGTGAATGTGTGATGATTTGATTTTGTGTCGTTTTTCTTATTCAGAACTCCTCTTTTCAAGTACTGCTGATCACAGGTTCTAGTTTGTCATTTATTCTATTCAATTATGGCAGTATTCCCCAAACTAAACATATTGCACTGGTAAGAAAGTTTTTCCAAGCCCTGTCATTTTTATTTTGAAATTAAATACCATTTACAGTATTCAGTTCAAATGTATTTGTAGGGATACAACAGAATTGTTTTACAGTATTGTTAGATTATTAGCTACAGTACCAGTAACAAATGTGTTTTTAATCATTGTTTAGGCTGGATATAACATTGTCGATTCCACCAGTTATTATATAATTCCTGTGTCTGACACTGCTAACCTGACCCACTCCACAAATGTCAATTTTACGGGACGTTGGGCTTTTCGTGTCGACACTTTGCCAACAGAACATAGTAATAAATTTTTTATTTCTTCTCCTTAACTTAATTAACATTTAATCTTTGTATGTACTGTACCAAGGCCATTTTTTTCCAGGTCTGTTTTATCCAGCTGGCAATCAGCACAATCAGAATTCCTGTCGAAGTAATGGAAACTTGACAGCTCTGCACTTGCAGTATCCTTTCTTGTACTTTGGACGCAAATACCACAACATATATGTGAGATGTTATATTAACACATTTTAAGAACATTGATGTATTACAAGTCATGTGCTTCAGTTAAATGTTCAAATCTTTACTACAGGTCAATAATAATGGATATTTGACGTTTGAACCGTTTAATGAAAGTCTCCCCAAGGCTTTCCCTGCCAACTCTATTGGAGACATTATAGCTCCATTCTGGGCAAAGTTTGACTGTAGTGTCAGTGGAAGCATCTCCTACTATGTGGCAACTCAAGGCCGTAATCTGGACCGGGCGAGAAATGATGTCAAACGGTATTTTCCAGAGTTTGCCTTCTCAGTATATGCAGTCCTCATTGCTACTTGGAATAGGGTGCCGTACTTGAACAGCTCCACCACGGTATGTAGATAAAATCTATAACAGACTTATTAAAAGGTTTACACACACTTTAGCTTTAACGAGTTTTGTTTTTTAGACAATATGTAGGTGTATTTTATTTCATTAAACCTTACTGGACTTTTCTCAGGAATCCTCCTTCCAAATCCTTCTAGTCATATGCAGGACTTATTCCTTTGTCATAATGAACTACGGAAATATCTCCTCAACTGATCAAAGCATTCAGGTTGGACAGAATAAGAATTGTTACAAAACTATAAAATTCTGATATTATTATTAATTAATAATCATATTAAATGGTCATATACATTAATTTATTATTATTATTATTATTTTGTATTATTTACTTGCAGGCTGGCTATGACACAATAAATTCAACAAATTATTTTTCAATCCCTGTGACTGATGAAAATAAGCTGTTTAACTCCAGCAATGTCAATGTGCCGGGACGCTGGGTATTTCGTGTTGATGGTGGACCTGAGGAGGGTAACGTTACTCTTCAATATAAAGAATATCACATTGTTTGATATGTTATTGTTAAAGCACATTATCATTGAACATTGTTATAGCCACGAAATATAATATGAAAAAGTAGGCATTTATGTCCTTCAAATCTTTTATCATGCATAATAATACTATTGGGAATATTAGGAATATTCTACCCATATGGAGACGAAGAGGATGAGAGGAGCCCGCAGTCGGACGATGGAAGCTCTCCACTGATTCCTCTGCTGCAGCCATTTGTGTACTTCGGCCGTGTATATGACCAAATATTTGTAAGTAGAATTTTGATATTCATGACATTCAATTACATACATATACAGTCAAGCACGAAATTATTCATACCCCTGTCAAATTCTGACTTAAAGTATACTTTTATTCAACCAGCAATTTTTATTTATTTTTTATTAGAAATGACGCAGATGTCTCCCAGAAGGTGATAAGACGATGTACAAGAGGCATCATTGTGGAAAAATTATTACTCATCTTTTATTTACATTTGAACAAAAAGTGGCATGTCCAAAATTATTCATACTCTTCTCAATAATCAATAGAAAAGCCTGTATTGGCTATTACAGCAATCAAACGCTTCCTATAATTGCCTATTAACCTATAAACCAGCTTTCTGCATGTCTCCACTGGTATTTTTGCCCATTCATCTTTAGTGCGTTTAGGGTCATTGTCGTGCTGAAATGTCCACTGGTGCCCAAGGCCAAGTTTCTCTGCAGACTGCCTTGGTCTGCGTCCGTGGAACCCAGCAGTGTGCAGTGTCCGTTGGACTGTCTGCCTTGAGATGTTGCCACCAGCAGAGCCCAGATTCATTGGGATGGCCTTGATGGTGATCCTTGGCTTCTTTTTTCCCTCTCTTACTATCCTCCTGGCCAGCACAGGTGTCACTTTTGGCTTCCGACCACGTCCTTTTTCACGAGATTTTTCACAGTGCGGAAAGTCTTGTATTTTTTAATAATACTTTGCACTTTAGCCACTGGAACTTCAAAAGATTTAGATATGGTCTTATAGCCCTTACTGACTTGTGAGCAGCCACAATGCGTAGCCGCAGGTCCTCAGTGAGCTTCTTTGTCTTAGCCATGACTGTCCACAAACCAACAACAGAGAGCTTCTGTTTTTTACCTGTTGAGTTGATTGAAACAGCTGTTCCCAATTAATCAAATAAAAGCTGAGAAATATATTTTCCACAATGATGCCTCTTGTACTTCGTCTTATTATCTTTTGAGAGAAGTCTGTGTCATTTCTGGTAAAAAAAAAAAAAAACTTGCTGGTTGAATAAAAATAACTTTAAATTAGAATTTGCCAGGGGTATGAATAGTTTCAGGCTTGACTGTATATTCCCCATAGATTATGTTACTTGAAAATCCTCATGACTGGTTTTGATCTTTCAGGTGAATAACAATGGAGACCTGACCTTTAATTGGCCACTTTCCCAGTGGTATCCCAATTATTTTCCTGCATACTCATATATAGACATCATCGCTCCACTGTGGACAGATATTGACAATTGTGAGAAAGGCACCATCTCTTACCGACAAATAACAGATGCTCGTCTCTTGAATCGGGCATCAAGAGACATTAACCTATATTTTCCCAAAATGACATTTTCTGCCTCTTGGGGTTTTATTGCTACATGGGATAAAGTAGCATACTTTGGAAACAGTGAAGCAGTAAGTTTCTCTTTCAGTTAGAATGCACTTTTTTTGCTAAATGTTTTCAATTAACTGAATTTCATGGAATATCCAGAATGATGTTGTATGACTCTATTAATGACGACTGTATTAATGAAGAATTCCCTGTCTTATCCAGGAGTCAACTTTTCAAGTGGTTTTAGTGTCTGGAAAAAACATGTCATTTATACTCATGCATTATGATTTCATCACTCCCACCCAATATGAAGAGGTAAGGCAATGTGAAAATGTGATCATATGTTGTGTCACACAAATTTATGATGTTAATGTGTTAAATTATATGTTTTTGGATTTAATGTATTTGTGTGTGTGTGTGTGTGTGTGTGTGTGTGTTTTATTCTTTTACAGTCTGGCTTTGACACAATTTCCTCTACTAATTTCTTGTCAATTCCTGTTTTTGACATTGCAAGTCTATCATACGCAAGCAATGTCAACGTCACTGATAGATGGGTGTTTCGTGTTGATGATCCATCAAAACGTTATAGTATATTTGTTTATTAATTAAATGTGTTGTTTGGTTTCATTTTAGATGTCTAATTTGATCATTTTTGTCTAGATTTTTTTCAATATTATGTGTAACAGAGTTGGAAGACTTTTATATGTATGTAACATTTGCTTCTGCTTTGTTTTGTAGGTTTCTGTATTAAAACTAATCTCCGAGGTACATTAATACTACATTGACAATTTGGTTTCTAGTTAGATATAGTAAAATAATCTATATATCTATATATATCTATATATCTATATCTATATCTATATCTATATCTATATCTATATCTATATCTATATCTATATATATATATATATATATATATATATATATATATATAAAGATCAGTAGTCAAGTGCCAGCAAGGCATGCTATTTGCATTTGTAATCCAGCTATCATTATTTTATGTGGGATTAGACATATTGAATCGGTATGTAAATGAGTCCCCCTCAAAAAAACTACATGAATGTGATTGATGCTATGCATCAGTACTGCTTAAAAAGTTCTTGGGTAATACAACATTTTGTGTTTGCTCCCTCAGATAATGTTTCTAGTGCTCTGATGTGTGGAAGAACCCTAGTTACCATCAACAGCAGGATCGTAGGAGGTCAGAACGCTTCAGCTGGACGCTGGCCCTGGCAGGCTAGTATACTTCTCTCAGGCAGGCACATCTGTGGAGGTTCTCTCATCAACAAAGAGTGGGTGCTGTCTGCTGCGCACTGCTTTAATGGGTAAACTCATTCAACTTACTTACCAATAAATACTTGAGCTTTCATAGATTCCACTGGTCAAAAGTATAATGTATAGTAAATATTAAAAATTGACATTTCTGCTTAACTTCGGACAAGTTTGGCCAAAAACGATTCGAAATGGCATGCTGAGTACAGACAGCACCTTCATTTTACCTTGTGCTTGGCCCCTTAATTGCTTGTTTTAATACATATTATTGGGAGATATAGAATGATAGAGTCTACTGACAACTTACATACAGTGAGGATTATTCGCAAATGAAAGAAAAACTTCGGTCTGAAGATCTCACCTCGTGGAGTTTCAATGATCATGAGAACGGTGAGGAATCAGCCCGAAACTACACAGGAGGATCTTGTCAATGATCTCAAGGCAGCTGGGACCATAATCACCATAATCACGTTGTGTTTCCCCATGGATTCCTTTCTACGTCCAGAGTTCATCCTGCTACGGCTGAAGCAGGGGGAATTACCGCTCAAGGGATACACGGTAATGTTCCAACTCGTAGCTCAAACCACCAGCTATCCGGACGACGTGCCCTGTGCTTTCTATGATGCAAGTCTCAACGCGTCATGCAGAGCGTCGTCGTCCGAGGACGGCCCTCAAGCGGACTTCGCCGAGTTTGTGGAGTGGACACTGGCGAGAAACAAACCCTCATTTTCCACCCGTTCCCAGGAGAACCTCGTCAGTGCCACTCCAGACCCAGAGCTCAGCCAGCCACCCCGACCCGCGGATTACGAGCCTGAGCCCATCGTAGACGGGAAGCCCGAGCCCGGAGCGCCGACGGGGTCATAACTTCCGACCAGGTGCGAGAGCCGGCCACTACATCTACAACGGTGGAGTGCTTCGTGGAGCAAGAGAGGGCGGTAGAGAGCCCTGCCCACTGCACCACCACTGGGGGTGAGCATGAGCACAACTCTGGGGACTTAATAGACTTTGTCACGGAAATACCTGTCTGCCTGGATTTCCCACCCAACCTCCCTCTTCTGTCTATGTCTGAATCTCCGCTGGTTCTGTCCAGCCTTCCTGAATCTCCGCTGGTTCCGTCCAGTCTTCCAGAATCCCCGCTGTCTTCTGTCTGTCCCCTTGCTCACCCCCAGCCCACCAGCTGTGCAGTGGGCTTGCCGCAGGTCAGCCAGCTTCCATCGGCGTCATGGCTGGAGGATCCCTCATCTCCGCCTTCAGCCTCTGAGTCCTGGACTCCGCCTCGGCCCCCCGACCCTGCGGCTCCACCCCGTCTCTCTGCTCCCTCGTCTCCGCTGTCGGCAGTTGGTCCACCAGCTCCACCGGGCTCCATCGTCCCTCCGGCTCCGCCCTGGTCAGTCGTCGCCCCACCTTAGCCTCTGGACTTTACTCCTCCGGCTGCGCCTCGTCGCTCCGTCCCACCGGCTCTGTGGACCTCCTCCCTCCTGCGGGCACAGCCTCGGTTCCCTTGTTGGTCCAGCTCCTCCGCGGACCTTTCGGACCTTTATCTCCGCTTTGGTCGCCAGAGCCTTGGGTTCCTCCTTGGTCCTCCGGATCCGCGGTGTCGCCCAAGATCATCGGCTTTCCGTCTCCGCCTCGGGCTCGCCCACCACCTGTTCCGCCTCCGTCGGTCGGCCCCATGGAGTCGTCAGCCCTTCCTCCACCATGGCTCCTCCCTCCATCGGCTCCACCGTGGGATTCCATCATGGCTGAGTTTTGGGTCCCACCTGGCTCCTCCTGCTCCAGCCCCCTCCTTGGCTCCTCTCTCTGTCATCACCTCCATGGACTATTCCGTCACCTGCCTGGACTCCATCTTGTGTCCTCCTCCCGGGAGTCCATGCTCCACCAAAGCCCCCTCCTTAGACTTTGTACTGTTTTTTTTTTTTCTGTTTGTCGGCACGAGGACGCGCCTTCCGGGAGGAGGAGGTAATGTCACACGCCCGGACTTTTAGTTTGGTTACTCCCATCAAATCCCCCCGCAGATCTGAGTGTTTTGGTTTCTCCCTCATTGTCTCCACCTGGATGTGTAATCAGTCTGTGTATTTAGTGCACTGTAAAAAAAAATCTCGTAAAAAAACGGTCAAATGACTGGCAGCTACGGCTGCCAAACAAAAACCGTAATATTACAGTAAAATATCTTAATTGAAATAAAGTGCAAAAACAATAATTTTACAGAAATTTTCATTAAAGCTTTTACAGAAAAAAAACATTATTTTACAGATTTTTCCTTGTTTCAATTACGATAATTTACTTTAATTTTACGGTTTTTGTTTGGCAGCCATAGCTGCCAGTCATTTGACCGTTTTTTTACAGGACCTTTTTTACAGTGTAAAACCCTTATTTTAATGATTTTTCCTTGTTTCAATTAGGATATTTTACTTTAATTTTACGTTTTTTGTTTGGCAGCCGTAGCTGCCAGTCATTTGACCGTTTTTTTACGGGACCTCTTTTACAGTGTAAAACCCTTATTTTACAGACTTTCCCCTTTTTTGGTTACAATATTTTACTTTAACTTTATGGTTTTTGTTTGGCAGCCGTAGCTGCCAGTCGTTTGACCATTTTTTTACAGTGTAAAACCCTTATTTGACAAACTTTACCTAGATTATTACAATGAAAGCACTAAATGTTCTACAGAGAAACACTGTTATTTTACAAATCATTACAATAAAAAACCTTCAATAAAGTGTCAAAGCATGCTCAAGGTGGAAAATTAACAGTTTTATTTAAAAGACAAAAAAACAGTCTGCAGCACAAAGTCTGTGCAAATGCCATATAAAATTAATATTTTACATTTCAGCAATTTTTTAAAGAAATACAGCACAATTACATTAAAAGAACATGGGACAGTTTCATCAAAACGTTTAATTAAATATATATTTAACTTAAAACTATTAGAAAATATTTCCTGATAATTCACTCTTCCACATGTAATCCAAGATGTTCATATCTTTCTTTCTTGAAGTCGAAAAGAAATTAAAGTTTTTGAGGAAAAGATTTCAGGATTTTTCTCCATATAGTGGACTTCAGTGGGATTAAGGTCAAGGATAAAGGTTTCAAAAGTTCAATACAGCTTTCAAAGGGCTTTACAAATTCCCAGTGACCCTTATTCCTTGGATGGGATGATGTAGAGCCCTTTGAAGCTGCATTGACAATTAATTTTTAATTAATTTTGGACCTTCAACCCGTTGGCTCCCATCGAAATATGGAGAAAAATCCTGGAATGTTTTCCTCAAAAACCTTTTCGACAGAAAAAGAGACAGACAAGAGCATCTTAAATGACACAGGGGTGAGTAAATTATCAGCAGGAAATATTTGTATCAGAATTGAACTAGTCCTTTAGAACTGAATAAATACAAAACCAGTACATCTACAAAATTGTCAAGATTAACAATTTTATTAGTTTCAGATCAAAATTTAGATTACTGAATTTTTCATAACCAGTTATTCAGAGCTCCAAGGAGAAACTGAACTAAAAATGCATTTCTATCTCATCCACATCATTTTATCTTAATTCATGGGCATCATATACAGTGGTGTCCAAAATTATTAGAACACTAGTATTTTTACCAGCTAAAAATGATTTTAATTCAGTCATGTCTATCTTTTGCTGTAGTGTTTCAATTGGTAATTTTATTTTATATTTCTAAACATTAATTTTGCCATTAAATGTAATAATCCAGTAAGATTTTTGTTTGACAACAGCCAGTGCTCCAGAGATCTGATCTTATCATCATCCATTCTGCACAGAATGGCATGAAGAAACAGAACAAACTGAGACAGATTAAATCTAGAAGAACTGTGGCAACGTCTCCAAGATGCTTCAAGAGACCCACCTGCAAACCTGAAAAACTATCCGCAAGTGCACCTTGTGCAAAAGCTGCTTTAAACACAAGATGATGGTCAAAAGAAGTTAATTGATGAAGAAAACATAACATTTATGATATTTATCAACATTCTCATTTTACAGAATTTGTACACAAGTGCTTAAAACTTTTAACAGTACTGCTTTGCTGGTAGGTTTCTTTAAGCATCTTGGAGATGTTGCCACAGTTCTTCTGGATTTAGATGATGAGATTAGACCTCTGTGTGAAGCACTGTCTGTTTTCATACTCCTTGTGTCACTGATTATTATAATTAATGGCAAAATGAACACTTGAAAATGTAGACATATTTCATACTGACACACTATAGCAAATGATAGAAATAGTTAAGTTTAAACCATTAGTTAAGGCACTAGTTAGTTAGTTAAAATACTAGTGTTCTAATAATTTTTGGCACCACTGTAGCTCTGATAATTAATGTAGTGTGAGAATAAGTAAAACCAAAACATACAACAAAAGGTCCATGACTCTGCACCAGAAGTGACAGACACACCAGATGAAGAGCAGTCCTCCTCCAAATGGTCAGTAATCAGCTGGGGGTAAAAAACCAAACAAAACAAATTGAAAAAAGATAAAAATAAAATAAAATTAAAAAACAGAAGAAAAATAATATGAACATTTCTAATGTTAGTGTGTCTTAATGTTAAGAATGACATGTAGAATCTTAATGTTAGAAATGAATACTTACTTCCTCTGAAGATCATGTAGAAGATTTTCATTCCCAAAACTTCAGGATCATAAGGGGGAAACACACACACAAGCAATCAATTACATTAAAATTTATTTGTTTGATAAAACACTATCTACTTACTGACAGACATGGGCTTGCAAAAATGTACTCACCAGCTCCAAACCAAATCTGCACAGCTGATCCAAAATCCTGGTTTACATCTAGTATTCTTCTCCATGGAGTCCAATGATCATGCTTTCACTCAGGTCCTCTCTCTGTCAGATGAGTTCACATAACAGTGTTCTCAGGTTACTCATTTTGAAGTTCTGTCACATTTTGTGAGTTTGATCTTAAAACTAGCATGGCTGCACGATATGACCATATTATTTCACAATAGTAATACATTACAGTATAGTTATTTATTATATTGTATTTCATTCAACATGCGATCAAAGTAGCAAATTAACGTTACAAACAATAGGACTAATACAAAGGCAAGTTAAGTACATTGAATGATTTTCTCTTTAGTGTTTGATTATAATTAAGAACGACTGCTGGTAACGTTAGGCTTAATTATACTGCTGTAACTTTAAGAACAAAATGTACAGATCCAGTAACTGACACCAACCGGGTTTGTTAATCTGGACTCAAAACATTAGCGACTGTATTTAGGTCAATTACATCTTAAGTAAACTGTCTGTATTTGACTATTCAAGTGAGCTGCAGATTTCTTTTACTTCATATATTCAGCAAGACATAAACATAATGTTATGTTACCGCCTAGCCGCAGCTAACAGTATTAGCTCATACTAACAAAACACAGTAACACACACTGGTAGGATACTAAGATATGTAATCGCGATTAGTATATCACTTCAGTAAACTGTATCTTAATATAACTAACGTTACAGTCTATAGAACTTTATATAATAGTAAAGGGTACTTACCTTTTGCAGTTTGCATGATCTTTAGCTGCTGGAAAAAGTCCATATTCGCGTTTGTTTGTTCTCAATCTTCATTCCACAACCAAAACTCGCTCAAAATATGAATTAAACAGTCAGACGTAAAATAATCCACGTGAAAGCCGTTGCTTGAGGAGCGACCGAAGCAGACTGTCACTGTACAAGAAGCCGATCAGCAGCATATTCAAATTTGACCGGGAAACGACTCCCTACTAGTCATTGGCCAGAATAATTAATGGCAGCGATAATCAAACGCTCATTGGCTGTCGCCGGTACCGTCATAGATTGCGACTTGCAGTGTTTCCACCGGTAATGCGTGTTTTAAAAAGGAAAAGCGCGTCAACTGAGCGATAGTGAAAGTGAATTCGGGATACTAGTGTTTTGAGCGTTTAACAACTTAAATGATGCCCTGCTCCTCAAACTACATTATTATCCTACTGTATATTCCACCAGAGAGGACTGCGACTACAAACGTATTGTCATTTGGACTACTGTGGTATTGCTTTTTGACTTGACTTCTGCAAATAAATTATACACTCGCTCTTTATTGGTTAATTTGTTCTTTATAAAAATAAACAATTTTTAATGCAATAGATTTTTAGTGCATGGTTACAGGATTTGTGGATTTTAAGACTGATTTTCTATTTTATATATATTCTACTTCTGTTTTATTTAAAATTACAGAGTTTTAATGTAAAATACACCTTAAATATAAAACTAATAAGATTTACTTTCAAATTACAAAAAGAACATTAAATTGTTAGTATGGACATAAACCTTAATGAGCAACATTATTTAATTACAGATTGTTTTTGTAATTTTACATCAATATGTAAGTAGTTTAAGAAAACAGAAAAAATACTGTAAAAAATACAATAATTTTTTGTATAAAAAAAATGAGAATTCCTGTAATTTGTCATTAATGGAGTAATACTTAAAATAACAATTAAGTTGTTAATTTACAGATATTGTTTGTAATTTTACAAAGTTTTTAACATAATTTAAAATAACACAAAAAATACTGTAAAAATAATACAGTATTTTTTCTGTATAAAAAAGAAAAAATACTGTAATTTGTCTTTAATGAAAAAGGACCTAAAATAACAGTCAAGTTGTTAGTTTACAGATATTGTTAGTAATCTTACTAAGTTTTGAATGTAACTTGAAATTACAGAAAACTACTGTAAAAAAGTTACAGTTATTTTCTGTAAAATTAGTTTTTTTTTTAACAGTGTGTGTGTGTTTTTCCCTCAATGCTGTCGGTCTTTAATGTTACCACTCCGTGTTCCTGTGTCTGCCTGTTTCCCGTTGGATTTATTAAATACTTTTCATTTTACTACGTCGTTGTTCGTCTGTTCCTGCCTGAAACCTGACAGTTAGGTTCTCTGAATAAAATTGATGTGGTTATTTTCTCCTCTAGCAATATCTCCATATTCATACTTTATATTTACGCTAAACAGTAAAAATTTTTTAGTGTTTTCTTTTAATGATCTCTTCCATTAAAAACGAATAAAACTATTGGTTCTTGCATTATTCCTCTATCTATTTCTTTACCGTCCTCAGGAATCCCATCTATTATTACTCTGTGATTTTGGGGCGACAGACCCAGGAAGGCTTCAACCCCAATGAATTGTCCAGTATAGTGAGATTTATCATCAGACATCCTAGTTACAACCATTTAACAAATGATAACGATATCGCGCTTCTGAAATTGAGATCTCCAGTGACCTTCACTGACTACATCAGACCCGTGTGTCTGGCAGCTGATAGCAGTGTGTTCCACAGTGACACAGACAGCTGGGTCACTGGATGGGGAAACATTGGTGAAGGAGGTGAGAAATCATTACCATTTCACATTAAAATCAACATGAAATGCCTTTTATAATACCATTCAAAACAGGATAGTCAGTAATTATGCAGAATAAATAACATCTCATGTCTTTCCTACAGTGCCCCTTCAATCCCCTGATGTTCTACAGGAAGTAATGTTGCCAGTAATTGGTAACAGACAGTGCAACTGTCTCTATGGAGTTGGAGAGATAACAGAAAACATGATCTGTGCTGGTCTACAGGAAGGAGGCAAGGACTCATGTCAGGTACAAAAAGTCTCTGTTCAGCTCAAACATGTGTTTACAAGATAAACAATAAGTGCTTCAAATTAAAAAAAATAAATTGCAAAGATTTGGGAAATTATGTCTAAACTTTGAGAGAAACAGAGACTTTTGAGTTTGTGATGCACAAAACAAAACAACAACAAAAATCTAACCACCATTATTACTATTTTCTTCAAATGTCCTTGTTTTGTCTGCACAAAAGTTTGCTTTTAATCTGGGAAAATATGCATTTATTATCACAATACAGTATATCGAACATGAACTACCATGCAAAGTTTTTTTTTTTTTTTTTTTTTTTTTTTTTTTTTACTGTTTTTGATAAAAGTCTTCTATGCTCACCCAGGCTGGATTGATTTGATAAAAAAATAAAAAAAATAAAAAAATACAGTAACAGTAATATTATAAAATGTTACTGCAATTTACAATTTATTTTTCTATTTTAATACCATTTAAAATGTAAATTACAATCATTTTCAGCATTATTATTTCAGTCTTCAGTGTCACACGATCCTTCAGAAATCATTCTAAAATGCTGATTTGCAAATGCTTCTTATTATCAGTGTTGAAAACAGTTTTGCTGCTTTATATTTTCATGAAAACTGAGATACATTTTCGTTTTTTAGCATTCTCTGAGTTGAAGGTTCAAAATAATAGTATTTCAATTTGAAATAGAAATAGAAATCTTTACTGAATAAACTTATTAATGTGTTGAGGCATAAAGATTGAATGTCAGTGTATGTTTCTTTCTACAAATGCATGTATCGATGTGTATTTTTAGGGGGATTCAGGAGGTCCAATGGTGAGCAGGCAGAGATCTGTATGGGTTCAGTCAGGTATTGTTAGCTTTGGGACTGGCTGTGCTCGACCTGAACTCCCTGGTGTGTACACCAGAGTATCACGCTATCAGGAATGGATCAGTTCCTTAGTGTGCAATGATCCTCCAGGTTTTGTGCAGTTTACCTCTGCTGGAGCTGATCCTGACTACAGTTACAGCTGTCCCGGTCTACCTCCTCCTCCTTCCTCATTAAATTATACAGAATATAAACTTCAATCTTCTTCAACATCTCCTCCACAAAATGTTTTGTTATCTTTTCTATTGTTTCCACCAATACAGTTCTTAATTTCTATGTAAAGATACACTAGTCACTAGTGTTTGGGGTCAGTAAGCTTATTTATCGATTTTGATGGTGACATAAGTGGGATACGATGAACAAATACATTAATGTAAAGATATATAGATAAACTGGAAGATGTAAATTTATTATTATTTACCTGTTATTTCTAATTAGCTTGTCAACACAATACATATCATAAAAATACAATTATTTTACTGACTATTGATGTATAGATTTGTCACTTTTTTCCATTTCATTTTCATATGGATTGATGTTTTTTTTAATATCTTTACTTTATATTTATTACATCTTATTTTTTTTTTTTTTTTTTTTTGGTGGTGGTGTAATGCTCATAATAGGTTTATATTGTAGGATAAGAAGCTTTTTTTATTGTGTGGCAAAAATAAGCATTTGTAATAATTCCACAAGTTGTCGAATTACATTTATCTGTTTAAACATATCGGTTTCCTTATCAACACAATGCATGCTGTCTGAGTTTTAAATAAATTTGCTTACTTGCACTGCTTTCACTTCTCATTTCAAATAGTTCCCAGTCACCATTTCCTGGTGTTTTCAGAATTATATGTTCTAGTAGTTGTTAAAAGTCTGAAAAGTGGAGCCTTTATACATATTTTTTTTTTTTCTCCACCCAAACCAGTCAAGCACAAACCTGTCCCACAGCTGATTCTAAAGTTTTCATTGGTCATAAACTACTCATTTTGCTGTTTTGTTTTGCTAAGTGCATTGAAATTACACAATGTAAACTTCCCTGTAGTCATAACAGAACTTGATTTGTCAATGGTTGGCTGTTTCTCCTTCATTTAAAGCATCGGTACTTTTAACCATGCAGCACACCCTTTTAAGTAATAAAGACATTACAGAGTTTGTTAATGGAAAGCTTATGCTTTTAATACAAGCAGTATAACTTATTAATAAAACTGGTTCTGGAAAGCTATTCCACTTGCAAGTAAAGCCACATTTGATTCTTTAATACATAACTATTGGGGCTGATCTAAAGGGGTTGGTTGTTTTTATTTATTTGTCTATTTTGTGATTGGCCCCTCTTCAGGGCTTTCTTCTGCGTTCTCCAGCAGCTGTTTATACTGGCTTTTAAAGAAACCAGCCTAAAAGAAAAAAAGCATATGCATTACAACACTGGAAACAGAAACTCAATGTAGACCATTGTAAACTGAACATCCAGTAAACACACCTTATAGAGGGCCGCTGTGATGAGAGCCAGTAGCAGCAGTCCTCCTATTACACCTCCAGCGATCTCTTTAGTCAGATTCACCTCCTCATACACCTCCACTTGAGTATTTATCTACATACACACGTACTGTACATTAATACAATAATACCTTTGACAATCCACCTTCCCATATAAATATAATATCATTATGGGTTACATTGTGGTTGTATAGGTATACATGGATTGGAAAATCTAAGGTCTAGCAAATGAAAATTTACAGTGCATATTGTAATCATACATTTTTTGGTATCGGTTGTATTCTTTTTCAAATTTTATTAAACTTTATAACATTTCTGGGCAATTTGTAAAAAAATGCATTACCTGAACAGATGGTGCAGTTTGTTGAGAGGAAAAGAAAACATATGTGCTCTTGTCATAATCCAGAGATGCTGAACTGACCAGCTGAAAAACAGCAGCTCTGAGTCCAGTCTAGGAGAAACAGACCATGACATGAAGAAATTATGAAATGATGACAAACATATGAAAATATGGTCTGTTTTGTGAAATGAATTTGCTTTAAAAGTCAGAAACCTGCTCAATCCATCCAGAGCTCACGCTGCCAGTTATATTATAAAATTTCCTTTCATTCTTCATGAGGGTGTCGTCACAGCTGAACTCGGCACACGCCGCCACAGAGCAGTTCTGACACACATCCAGAGAGACAGAGTAATGGGGTCAATGTGCAAAAAAAGAGAAAGTATTATATTTTTTGTACTTGTTTATGTTAGATCAGGAAATTAAACTAAATCACTCACCACCACACGATCCCTTTTAATTACTTCGACAAAATCAGTTACCGCAGACCGCACATCCCTCTGTTTCACACAGCCTGGAATCTAAAAGCACATACACTACTGTTGGGATGCTTTTATTTTGATGAATGTGAATCAATATGGCCTTCTTCTAACACATTCATGCTTACCTGTATGGTTTTATTAGTCCAGATAGATTTATTTCCCAACATCACTGGTACTCTGATTAAAACTTTGAAACTTAGTTCTCTAAAGTCATTTTCAACCTGAAAGAGACCATTTTTATAAGTTAATTATTTTATTCAATTTTGTGTTCATGAAAGTGTGTGAATTTAATTTCAGTACCTTTAATATCTGTTTGACTGGTTTTTCAGTGTCATTTTTCTGTGCAGTAAAATTAATGTAAAGGGTTGAGTCTTCATGTCTTATTAAAAAAAGGGAAATGTCTCAGACAGTTATTTAATACACACACACACACACCACATACACACACAACTGGTCAAAAGTTTGTAATCCTTAGGATTTTGTCTTTTTTTATGTTTCTGAAAACACTTTCCTCAAGGAACTATGCAATGAACCACCAAGCATATTATGAAGATTACAGAACTGAGAGCAATTCCACTAGTTGTCTAATGAGATTTATCAGTTTGAAGAATTTTTTGCTTGGCCATTTAGCTTTTTAGCTACAGTCTAATACTGTTTTAATATGTTTTATTTCATTTATATAAAATGTAATACTGTAATAACATTTTTTTTTTTTTTTACATTTCATGTAAAACAAAATATAACCCTGACTAAATTAAACATTTCATTTGGTTTTGCTTTAGAATCCCATATTTAACTTGAAACATCAAGTGGAAACATAACATCCATTGTCAAATCCAGTTGAGAAGGTCTGTTATAGAGGACCAGGGCACTAACCTTATTAAGGCAATATTGATGGCATATTTGACACCAATGATTTCCACTTTGGATAATTCACTGGTTTGAGAGTGTTGGTCATTCCCACTGTAGGTGATGAAGAGTTTTGGTTAGTAGTTCATGGCTGAAGGATGCAGATGAAGGTGATATTTATTAAATGGGTCATACCTGTTGATTCTAGCAGTAAATGTGACATTTTGATCGAAGGTGCTTTCTTTATTGATGCTGTATGTAATATGAAACACAGCCTAGAAGTGGATGCAGAAAAAATGAGGAGTGTTAATAAAGAAAAATTGCACAGGAAAGTTTTAAAAGTGACCTCACCTGAGAGTTTCCCTTGAGGATGGGTTTGCTGATTTGGCAGGTGGTCTCTCCAAATGAACCTTTTTGCTCACTGTCAAGAGATACACATTCCACTCTGCCCTGCTCAAACAGATTATGCATAAACATTCATTCAGTAACAATAATTGTCATTCCATATAAATCATATACGTTTTACCTGTTTAGATATGATTCTGCTGTAGGAAAGTCCAAAGGGGTAGCTGAGAGTGAAGAGTGTGTTGTATGAGTTTTCTCCTCTGTTCTCTACAAACACTGTCAGATTGATCTCCTGCATGATGCCCACCTCTATATTTGTAGATCTGGATCACAGAAACAAAAGAGAAAAAAAAAAAATCACTTGGGACCTTTCACAATGTTGATTCACGCCATATTGGCAGCAATGAACATTTGAAAAAGGTTTGAAGTAAACTGCCAAAAGTTATAATCAATAAGAAGAGTGCAAAAAACAGTTTCAGGAACAAAATTCATTTGTGGTTGGCCAAAATGAACCAGGATTTCCAGGGCAAGAATCTCGACAACATTCATGTTTGTTCTTATCATTTCCAGTCAAGTAGGTGAAATATTAGGCTAATATCTTAATTAATACTGCTTGTACGTATCTTTACTACTTTACTTTAGTTTACTTAAATATTTTTCTGCTTACTGAGATGATTTAGCAAATTCTACGCATTTTTTTTCCAGTGGTTTAGACAGCATAAATTAGCAGAACAACATAGTACATTAGTATCAGTAGTACATTAACTGTGCAATCCATGCTGTTGTTTACATCTGAGTTTCTCCAATATGGCCGTGTATCTGGACAATTGACTAAACCGTGACGTAAGTGCAAACTTAGAGCACTCCTGTTTTGTATTGAGTTAGTTCCCCTTTGTATTAAAGACCTTAAGTTCCCTTAGTTCATAGTCTGGTGTTGTTTGTGTATAGAGCACACTGTTATGTTGCTTCTTACCCTAGAATATTGTCTTTGGTTTTGTACATATGAAGCACAACTAATGTTATTATTTGCTAATTTATTTGTGTTGTTCTTTAATATAATACAGAAAAACTAAATGTAAATATTTGCTCACCCAGAGAAATTGAAATCCATCCTGAGGTCATCAACACAAATTTCATCATGTCCACAATTTATCTCAAAGTCCAGCTGTGGAATTAAGATATTAAAATATTTAGTTACCCCTTCAGTCGAATCACTTCGACGTTACATTGGGATCTCGCTTGAGAGACCGATCACCTCTGAGCCTTATTAAAAAGGCCAATTGAAAATTGGCGAGTGGACGTGCGTGCCGGCCACGCCCCCGTACATACGGGTATATAAGATGGCTGCGCGCACCACTCAGTCAGACTTTTGCTTTCAGAGCCGATGTGTCGAGCCTCTAAACAGCCGAGAAGAGTTCTTCAGAGTTCATGCTCCCTCCTGCTGCTGCGCTGCCATAACTAAAAGAGTGTTTCACAGAAAGAGCATTGTTTGGCAGCCGTCAGCGCGGTCCCGCGGGCGGCCGTTTTCACGGCCATATAAAGCCTTTTTGCATTCCAGCGAGCAGCCCCGGCGAGTGCATTGCCCCGCGGCCCCTCCCTGGGCAAACCGGGATCACAAAAGAGCAATTTCTAGCGGCCGTTTTAGACGTCCTTTTCAGGATGTCTTTTCGGCCGTGCGTTTCTGGATGTGGTAGTTTCCTCTCCTCAGCGAACGGACATGAGCGCTGCCTCACGTGTTTAGGCTTTGAGCACGCTGGGGTGGTGCTCATGAATGGTCCATGTGGTGAAAGCATGACCATGACCACGCTGAAGTCCTGCCGCTCGTTCGCGAGCTGGCTCCCCCCGCCTCCCTCCCGTGGTCAGCCGTTGAGCCGCCTATGCTCTTCGGCCACCGCGGTGGGGCGCGGGGGGGGACATTCAATTTACGATAGACAGCGTTCCGCCGGCTCAAAAAGCCCTGCGGACCTCTCTATCTCAGCGCGGTCCCGTTGAGTTTCCGCAGCAGACGCTTCCCCGCCTGGCGGGCTGAGCGTCTCCTTCGGTGCTCCTGCAGAGGATGAGATGTCTGTCACAGCATCAGAGGGAGAGTCAGACGGTGACACATCTCTTCCCGCGGCGCGGCGCCCACCCGTGGTCGCTGCCCCCCCGGAGGTTGATGTCGAACTGTCGGCTATGCTTTTCCGGGCAGCCGGGGGGGATCGGTTTGAGGGTTCCTCAGGGGCCTCCGGCCGATCCTTCTAGGCTGGACGACTGGTTCCTGGGGGGGGCACCGGCGGCAGCGCCGCGCTCCCCCCCGGTCCCGTTCTGACCGGATGTGCATGAGGAGCTGACAAAATCGATGGCGCCCTATTAATTTGAAGCGCACTCCAGCTCCTCTCCCCTCGCCACTCTCCATGGCGGGGCAGCCAAGGGGTACGTGGCGGTCCCCCAGGTCGGGCGCGCCATCGCGGTGCACCTTTGCCCGCGGGCGCGCCATCGCGGTGCACATTTGCCCGCGGGCGCGGCCGCCTGGTGGGGCCCTCCGCGTCTCCCTTTTAGGGCATGTGAAATTTCTTCCGCCCTCATCGGCTGGGCCTTTTCTGCGCCCCCCGACACGCTGCCCCGCCCTGCAGGCCATTGCAACACTGCAAAAGTGCCAGGTGCAGGCACCTTAAGGCCTGCACGAGAGTGGTCCTGACCAGGGGGTACTTGAAGAACTCCGCGCCGCCACTGACTTCGCCCTTCGGGCCACTAGGTCGCGGCGTGTCCCCTTGGTCAGGTGATGTCCACCTGCGTGGTCCAGGAACGCCACCTATGGCTGACTCTGGCCCGGATGGCAGAGGCCGACAAAGTTCGCTTTCTCGACTCTCCCATTCCCCAGAGCGGCCTATTCGGCGACACCGTGAAGGGTTTTTGCTCAGCGGCGTCGAACGTATCGCCGGCCCCCAAAAGCCTGCGATCCTCCGCCCATCAGCATACCCCGTCGAGTTGCCAGAGCAGTACGCCTCCCCGTCGTTCGGGCTGGGCGTCTCCTCTGGCGCTCCAACGGTCCAGAGGCAGACGGAGGCCGTCCAACATATCCTGCCCCGCCGCGAAGTTACCATTCCGCCGCCTGGGCCCCCGCCTCCGCCTGCCCGTCGCCGAGGGCGTCCCCCCGCAGCTCCGTCCCCTGCTGAGCCACACGATCCAGGCTCGCAGCCGACGTCGAGCCGCCCGTGGGAGAGGGACGCCGCTCGCCTCTCAGGGTCCTGCGACGGAAGACCCTCGCAGGCGAGCTTCGAAGCGTCCCTGATGCGAGCACCCCCGGAGGTGGAGAGAGCTACTCTGTCGGCACTCCCGCTGGAAGCGGGACTTAGCCGGTCATTTGAAATCACAGAAAGACCCAGCTTTCTCACCTCTGGGGCCCCGGCCCCGAGTTTCCTTCCTGAGCAGCACTTCCACTCCTCGGAACCAGACTCGGGACCGGATGTCGCCAGCGCGGGAACCAGGGAAGTAGGTAAGCACTGCTTAGCGCAGTTAGACACTTCTCCAGGACGTTTATCCTTCTGGGTTTTGTCTCCTTCCCTGTCTTTCCCCAGGCTGCCCCACCACGGTCACGCCGGTCAACGTTCCCTTGATACCACTACACTGGTTGATACGGACGGTACGGCCCGGCTCCAGGCGTCCGCCCAGACTCACAGGTACCCCTTACATTCTTTATTCGGAAACAGGCGTGCCTCTGTTCTGCCTGCGGAGGTCGCGTTCCTACTGGCGAAGGACGCGATCCAGCCTGTCTCTCCGGCCGGGACGAGGTCGGGGTTTGATAAGAGTCCTGACTTCACGTGTCCAGTTAGAGTGGTGGGTTAACATCCGCCCTGGATGGAGCTCTGTTCCGATCCCTTCTTAGGCTGTCGGCACACATGCTCACGACGACGCACATACAAGTATGTTTCCGTCTCCAGGGCTGGGTTGCAGCCATCTGCCTGAAGGGCACCCGCTGTCGCGTCTCGATCTTTCCCCGGTGCACACCCCTCCGGCGGTCTGCCCCGGGGGTCGAGCGCTCAGCGCGAGGTGCTTCCACTTGGCTAGTCCCTCTCCTTCCTGCCTTCTTTAGGCCATAGGAGCTCCCCTGTCCCCTCTTCGGCAGACAGGTACTCGCGTCTTCAACCGTCTCTTCGACTGGTGCTTACCAGCCCACTCGTGAGTTCCGTTGTGCGAATACAGGGACCTGGTGCCTCGGCACCCCCGCCATCTGGTCCTTCAGGCCAACCGAGGGAATCCCTTTCCTCGGTCGGGAGCCCGACTCGGTCCACAAGACGGCCCGCCTTGCTACCAAGAGCGCGCAGTTGGTGCTGTAGTCTCTGAGCTAATCAGGAACTATTCAGCGGTCCCCTCAAATCAGAGGCTCCTGGGGCACATGTCAGCTCTAGCCGCTTGCCGTTAAGCTGTTTCATGTGAGACCGCTGCAGCACGATCGAGTCCTATGATGGGCATGGCATCTCGGCTCTCTCCGGACTGGCGTTTTCCCGCAGTATTGCCGACAAGTCAGCCCGTGGCTTACCACGGGTTGGGTTGCCATGTACAACAGAGGCTTACAGCTCCTCCCATCTGCTCCCATGGAGTCCAACGTGGCAGATTTTGCTACTTGCCATTCATTTAAAGCAGGGAAACTCAACCGTGCAGCCCCCCGGTTCCCACGGCAGTCCACCCACCTGCAGAATGGCGACTCCACCCCGTGACGCAGCTAGTTGGAGTTATATCGGCAGGCCCAGCCACATCCGCTCGCCCTCCCGATTCCTCCCATTGCCAGAGTAACTCTGGCACATAGCTGACCTCCGGGGCCCAAGTACGCCCTTCCCCAGTGAGCCTCCTTGCGCAGACTCTGTGCGAGTCCAGGGAGGACGAGGAGTAAGTCTGGAGGTTGCGCTGCAAGGACGGCCCACCCGGACTTAGGTCTTAGTAACCTTCCCCTCGCGGCAGTCCCTCCCTGTAAGGGCACGGCTTGACACCATAGATCTCTCCGGCCTTCCTCAGGCCGTGATACAAACTATCACTCGGTACTGGGCTCCCTTGGCAAAGGCTGGCTCACGCACTGAGATGAGGTCTATCGCTGGCATTCCTCTCGCTGAGAGGCACAGAGATACACGATTGCAGTAGTGCTTCCTTTCCTGCAGGAGAGTTGGAGCGCAGGCTGTCCCCTCGACTCTCGGAATATATGCCGCCGCTTAGCCGCATATCACATGCAGTAGATGAAGCAAAATAGGTAAGCACCCACTGGTCGTGAGGTCCCTCAGAGGTGCCAGACCGCGCCTCATACCCTCTTGGGACCCCCCCGTCGCCCTTCGGGGCCGCGGGGCGCTTCATTTGAGCCCCTGGCCTCAGTCGAGCTAGAATTCCTGTCATTTAGACAGCGCTCCTGATTGCCCTGGCCTCCATCAAGAGGGTAAGGAGACCTACAAACTTCTCTGTAGGGAAGCTTCCCCGTCGCCTTCTCAGGCCGCGGGGCGCTCCCTTGGAGCCTCGGGCCTCAGTCGAGCGAGAAAAACGCTCCTGACTGCCCTGGCTCCCATTGAACGAGCAAAGGTTCCCCAGAGGTGCTCAGTGGGCCTCAGTCGAGTCCTGTCATTAAGACAGCGCTCCTGACTGCCCCGGCTCCTATTAAGAGGGTTGGAGACCTACAAGCTTTCCTTGCCAGCAAAGTGTGTCAAGAAGTTCGGGCCCGGCGACTCTCACGTTACTACCTGAGACCCCGGCCCGGCTATTGTGCCCAAGGTTCCCCACCACGCTTTTCCGCGGTCAGGTGGTGAACCTGCAAGCTCTGCCCTGGAGGAGGCAGACCCAGCCTTGCGATGTTGTGTCTATGTGAAAATGAATTCGCTCGGCACTTCAGACGCACCTAGCAGCTTATCTGCTTGGGGTTCAGCAGAAAGGGAATGCTGTCCCCAAACTGAGGTGGCTCATTGGGTGGTAGATGCCTCTCCCTCTCTTATCTATATCTGGGAAAGCCATGCCCCTTAGGTGTTCATGCCCACTCCATTAAGAGTGCTGCTTCATCCTATGCGTTTGCTCATGGCGCCTCACTAGCAGATATCTATAGAGCTGCGGGCTGGGCGACACCTATACCTTCGCTAGGTTCTTCAACCTCCGCGCAGAGGCCGTTCCTCCCGTGTCTTAACATAAGACTTCAGGCGAGCGGGGGGACGGCTGGTGTCGGCTTGCTGCGCCATTCCCACGTGGATCCGTGCGCTATCTCCCAGAATGTTCCCTCCGGCGAACCTGGGTCCTCCATGCCCCGCAGTCAGGGCTAGATGCGGAGTAGTCCTTGGCTGTGATCCTGCCTGGGTCTCCTTCGCCCCGCAGGTTGTGGCTATACTTTTCAATATTTTCCAGCGGAGGAGACCGCTGTTTCCCTCGTGTATCCCTAAGAAATCTTATGGATATATTGAATTATTCTCATTTCCACATGCACAAATTGCATGTGCTCCGCCCCCCCAACCCATGCTTCAGTACATCTGGCATCCCTGCAGGCCCCCTTATAAAAAGGGGGCCTCGGGGCGTTGGGAAGGTTACGTTCAATGACCGCCTGCGGACACGTCTGGGAAGACCTGCCGGCACGTGGCGTTGTGCGTAACGCGGCGTCAGGGTCGTGGCCTTTTCCATGGGTCTAGTTCCCAATGTAACGTCGAAGTGATTCGACTGAAGGGGTAACGTCTAGGTTACGAAGGTAACCCTCGTTCCCCGAAGGAGGGAACGGAGACGTTACATTCCCCTGCCACGCCCCTGGCGTCGCGCTGACGCTGGGCTCTCCCGGCTCTTCAGCAAAAGCCTGACTGAGTGGTGCGCGCAGCCATCTTATATACCCGTATGTATGGGGGCGTGGCCGGCACGCACGTCCACTCGCCAATTTTCAATTGGCCTTTTTAATAAGGCTCAGAGGTGATCGGTCTCTCAAGCGAGATCCCAATGTAACGTCTCCGTTCCCTCCTTCGGGGAACGAGGGTTACCTTCGTAACCTAGACGATATGCAAGGTGAAAAAAAAAGTCATTTTAAGGGCAAGCATACAAACAGACATTTTTTTCAAAATATCTACTTTTGTGTTCAGAAAACAAAAACAAAAACAAAGATAGAAATTCATATAGTTGACATACAGTAACTAGTGGTGAGCTATCCTTTTACATTAGAAAGATACATGTGACATTGCTGTGAAATTGGTTTGCCTTATCTTACACTGTGGTCTGTCGTGGTCTTCACCCCCAGCTGCAGGATTGGCTTTATGTTTTGCAATGTGGCAGATGGTAGACCCTCAAAAGTGAACGTTAACTGATTGGACAACGGGTTCATAGCATCTTCTGAGAAACCCTGATGGGATACGAGCACAATGATGCACATTAGTTCCATTCATAACTGATATTTCATACAGCCACAATAACAGAGTCTGATATTTAAAAGTATGAGAAAATGCTTTAGACTTACGTCTACAAAGAAAGGATGGCTATTGCAAATTTCTTGATAAGATCCAATGTACATCACATAGTTGTGGAAGCGGTTTTTGGGTGAGAAATATGCGCGATATTTCTGTCGCTTGGCATCCAAAATGATGGTGTAATTAATATTTGCTGTTAAGCCTAGAAAATAAGTACAGAACAGTCTTAAAAAAAATCAGTCAAAATAATACACAGAGGACATTTCATTTGTTTTTAAATGTTTTCACATTGTTACATTTTTTTAAAAATGTAGACCTGTTTAAGTCAGACATAATATTTTGAGCATGTGTATTATATATATACAGTACCATGTTATCAATTATTACTGTATTTGATCACAAATACTGTACAGTGAAAACAGTAATATTGTGACATATTATTACTATTTAAAAATAATGTAAAGTGCACTTTGTCATTTCATGTATTTTTTTATTTCCAAATATAATAAAATAAATATAATAAATTAATTAATTAATTAACTAATAAATAAATAAATAAATGAATGAATGAATGAATTAATTAATTAAATTAAATTAAAAATACTGACCCAAACAATATGTTGCTGACTCTGATAATTTTGTCTAATTAGATGCATTCTCTCTTAGAGTGAATAAAACTTGTGTTTAAAGCTTAAGTCTGTGCCACTAGTTACCTCAACATAAGTCTTTTTTTCAGACAGGTCCCTGCAGTTTATATTAGCACAGATGAAAATATCTGCACACTGAAAACTTTACACACTTTACAAGATCAAAGAAAATTTCTAATTTTGAATAAACCTGATATCCTGTGTTTGTATGGACTCATCGTGAAGCACACTTTCATGGTGTTTTTCAGTGACTGGTCTGTTTCACCGGTTGGTATCTTGGAGGGGTTGTAAGTTACTTTGGTTTTCAATTGCATGATGGGTCTGGACCTGAATGATTCCCATATAACAAACATGAATGATCATGACTGAATCTGTATTTTCCTATATATTTAGAGTTCTTTATAAAACAAAACTCACCTGAGAAGCAGAACTGCTCCCATGGACCCAACAGCAATATCAGGAAGTCTGTCTGAACTCTGGTCTAGAGAGAACTGACTCAACGAAATCCCAAAGGACCGCAAACCTGGTCGCACAGATGACCCGGAAATCCTCTGTGATCACATACAGTGAAGGAAAGAGGGAGAATGAGATAAAGAGGTTTTCAGGATGGAGGGTCAGTTATAAGACAGTAATAATAGGCCACAAACAGTGTTCAACAGGATATTTTTTGTTGGTGTGTTTGGACAATTAACACTTGGAATGTTGCTGTGTAATTAGTGAGAAATTATTTATATTATATATTTAAGCTTAACCTAATGATTGTGCTTGATTAATGTAGTCAAATCTACAATCAGTTAAAAAAATAGGAACATGCTTAATTTCAAATAGCTTTTTTCAAATATAAAAAGTTTAAATATCTAACAGTTCTCATGACAATAACAACAACAACAACAACAACAGAAACATACGATATGTGTCTCTAAAGCTTAAAAAGTAAGTAACAGAACATTTTCTATCCTATTTGTAAAAAAAGGTACCAAAACAGTGGGTTCAACTGTTAATTTGTCTTTTTATTATTAACTCTTTTTTCCTCAATCATCGCACCTGTGAATATGTGGGATTTATTTGATAAGCTCCTCCATTAAAAATGTAGATGCTGCCTTGTCCGTCTTCTTCTAAAGGAGCTCCAATCAGCACATCCATGTATCCATCGCCATTCAGATCTGCTGGACTGGCTAAAGACGAGCCAAACCGACCTCTTTGACCTGCCATTCCCACCAGCACCGTACCCGAAAAATCGAAGTACGACTATGAAGATAGACCAGAGAAAGAAGTAAACAAACAAGCAAATCAAATATCTAAACTTAAATTCAAAATACAAAATAATCTAAAACATTTAATCCCCATCACTTACCCTGCGGTTGAAGGTGTAGACAAATACTTTGCCTTCCCAATCAGGCTCCATGAATGTTGGTGCTGAAACCAACAGGAGGTCTGTTCTGGAGTCACTGTTCAAATCCACCACACAAACCTCAGCTCCAAAATATGAGCCAATCTGAGGCTGATAAAGGGGAAAGGAAAGTCAGTCTATTTTGAGCTTACTTTCACTTGTATGTGCGATGTGCTAATATTTTACACAAATATAACCTTAGGGGGGTCCAGTTCCTGTAATTTTCTTGGAACACTATCAATTCTTGAAACAGTTACTTGTCCCTTATGCTTGTGTCTTGGTGCTCCCATGACGGCATACTTTGTTCCGAACATTGTCGCTATTGCTAAGGAATAACCTGTAAATAAAGTAAACTTTAAAAATATGCTGATGCATTTGACTGATTTATTTTGATTTACACAGTCAAAGAAGAGATCTTACCTAAATAACTGTCATGCTCACTTCCAGCTTGAAATACATTTAACTGATCATTTTGTTTGTACATCTGATATCCACCTTTCCACTGGAAAGCTCCCACTGCAGTCATTATTATATCTGTCTGAGTGCATAATATTATATGATTTATGATAAGCTGCATGCATTACAAGCATACAAGTTTTATTTAGTCCTTTTACAAGAGCGTCCAGCCCTAACATTAAATTGATTCACACTGCACAATTTTGGCACCAGTGTGGGGTTAAAAGTGATGCTAACAATTGCAAAAAAGCATAGTGGTTACCTACAATAGCAAAAGAACCAAAAGCCCAAAATACTGCCCGATCAAATTAACGTAGTAAACAAGAGGATAAAAATTACAAACTATTTCCATGTTTTTTTTTTCCTATGAAAATATGTTTTTAATTATCTATGGAAAACATGTTTTCTTTCTCCCACTCTCTTTCAAACTAGCACGCCAAAATTGTCACAATAAGACGTAAGCCTACATTGTTTTTTAAGTAAGTAAAATACTGACGAATACTATGCTATATACAGGTGCATCTCAATAAATTAGAATGTTGTGGAAAAAACCCACCAATTCACTATCTCTACAAACTAGAATATGGTGACATGCCAATCAGCTAATTAACTCAAAACACCTGCAAAAGTTTTCTGAGCCTTCAAAATGGTCTCTCAGTTTGGTTCACTAGGCTACACAATCATGGGGAAGACTGCTGATCTGACAGTTTTCCAGAAAACAATCATTGACACCCTTCACAAGGAGGGTAAGCCACAAACATTCATTACCAAAGAAGCTGGCTGTTCACAGAGTGCTGCATCCAAGCATGTTAACAGAAAGTTGAGTGGAAAGAAAAAAGTGTGAAAGAAAAAGATGCACCACCAAGTAAGAGAACCAAAGCCTTGAAAGGCTTGTCAAGCAAAATAGATTTAAGAATTTGGGTGAACTTCACAAGGAATGGACTTAGGGCTAGGGTTAAGGTTAAGGCATCAAGAGCCACCAAACACAGATGTGTCAAAGAATTTGACTTCAGTTGCCGTATTCCTCTTGTTAAGCCACTCGTGAACCACAAACGTCAGACATGGGCAAAGGAGAAGAACAAATGGACTGCCCAGTGGTCCAAAGTCCTCTTTTCAGATGAAAGCAAGTTTTGTATTTCATTTGGAAACCAAGGTCCTAGAGTCTGGAGAAGCTCATATCACAAGTTGCTTGAAGTCTAGTGTTAAGTTTCCACAGTCTGTGATAATTTGGGGTGCAATGTCACCTGCTGGTGTTGGTCCACTGTGTTTTTGAAAACCCAAGTCACTGCACCCGTTTACCAAGAAAGTTTAGAGCACTTCATGCTTCCTTCTGCTGACCAGCTTTTTAAGGATGCTGATTTAATTTTTTAGCAGGATTTGGCACCTCCCTACACTGCCAAAAACACCAAAAGTTGATTAAATGACCATGGTGTTGGTGTGCTTGACTGGCCAGCAAACTCACCAGACCTGGGGCCTCATTTATAAAACTTTCTTATGCACTGATTTGATCTTAGAGTGTTCGTACGATCAAATCCACGTCAAAGTACAGATTTATAAAAAACGTCTTTGACATGGAAAAGTACTTATCTCCACGTCAGATTCCAGCTTGGCGTACGACCGTTTCCTTGTGGTAATGCCTGGTATTGCAGATAGTTCAGCCTCACTATAATTTGATTTCTTGCGCTCCTTTTTACTTGCCATTGTCACAGAGTTTTTGCTTTAGGAATGAGCTCATTTTATATGTTAATTAATTAAGCAGGGGCGTTTCGACGGCGGAACATTCAGCTGCACACAATTCCACGATCATTTGTGATTTATAACCGAATGACTGGCGTATGCATGGATTTCGTGGTACGTTCGTTTTCTCTGAATCGCTCTTACGTTCAAATCAGAAAAGTTCTTGGATAAAATCAAGGATGGTTTCTACGTTAGTCTTTATAAATGAGGCCCCTGAACCCATAGCGAATCTCGTCACAATTACAAAAGACTTAAACTACTTCAGTCTGTGTGAATTTAATTTATTTAATACACAAGTTTCGCATTTTGAGTTGAATTACTGAAATAAATGAACTTTTCCACAACATTCTAATTTATTGAGATGCACATGTAATACTATGCTATAGTGGAGGAAAGCATAAACAACATGCAAATGCTTGAATTAACGGAACAGTAAAGACAGAAATTCAACAGTTCACAATTTATGTAACACACTGTAAAATTAATGTGTTACTTGGTTTTCTTTGTATTTATTTCAAAAATTTACTAGAATAATTTACATATTTTATGTAGTGAAAATATAAATCCCACAGCATTTTTTTTTTAATTTTCAAATTGGTTTCACTCATTTATTTATTCTACAGTGGGTATAGAACATAATCAACACAACCCCCTGTTATCCAGACAGAATAACAAAGAAATCCAGAAAAATACATTTCAAAAAAGTTATAAATTGATTTGCATTTTAATGAGTGAATTAAGCAAAATTTCTGGCTCTCAGGTGTCTTTTATACAGGTAATGAGCTGAGATTAGGAACACACTCTTCTCTCTTCTGTCCACAGAAGCAATCAATCAATCAGATTCCAAACTCTCCACCACGCCCAAGACCAAAGAGCTGTCAGGATGTTCCATTCGCAAATGGAAGAAACACACACACACACACACAAAAAAAAACTGTCAATTTCCCTTGCTCTATGCAAGATCTCACCTAATGGATTTTCAATGATCATGAGAACAGTGGGGAATCAGCCTAGAACCACATTAGGATCTTGTCAATTATATCAAGGCAGCTGGGACCATAGTCACCTCACCAGGAAAACAATTTGTAACACACCGCACCGTAAACAACAAATTCTGCAGCACCTGCTCAAGAAAGCACCTGTACAGGCCTGTCTAAAGTTTACCAATGGACTTCTGAATGATTCAAAGTAGAACTGGGTGAAAGTGTTGTGGTCAGATGAGACCAAAAATCAAGCTCTTTGTCATCAACTCAACTCGCAGTGTTTGGAGAAGGAAAGAATGCTGCCTATATCACCCCAAGAACACCATCCCCACCATCAAACATGGAGCTGGAAACATTATGCTTTGGGGGTGTTTTTCTGCTTAGGGGACAGGACAACTGCACCGCATCAAAGGGACGATGGACGGGGCCATGTTCCTTCAAATCCTGAGTGAGAACCTCCTTCCCTTAGCCAGGGCATTGAAAATGGGTTGTGAATGGGTATTCCAGCATGACAATGACCCAAAACACACGGCCAAGACAACAAAGAAGTGGCTCAAGAAAAAAGAACATTCAGATTCTGCAGTGGCCTACTCAGTCTCCAGACCCTAATCCCATAAAAAAATCTGTGGAGGGAGCTGAAGCTGAAGGTTCGAGTTGCCAAACCTCAGTCTCGAAACCTTAATGACTTGGAGACGATCTGCAAAGAGAACTGAATACTACTGTAAATACTTAGTTCACTCCTTAAAATGCAAATAAATGTATAACTTTTTTTGATATGCTTTTTTTTCTGGATTTTTGTTATTCTGTCTCTCACTGTTCAAACAAACCTACCATTAAAATTATAGACTCATAATTTCTTTATCAGTGGGTAAACGTACAAAATCAGCAGCACAAAATATTTTTTCCCTTACTGTACTTACTGTATGTATTTCATATTTTTAATTTTTATACAATTTCTTTTTAAGTTTGGTGTAATGTAGTTTAATTACATTTGATATTAATGCTGCACTAAACCCATCTTGTGCAAACTCCATCCGAGATGAATCGCCAGTGGTCTGGGTTCCTAGCAAATACAAGAAGCAACAACACAGTTAACTAGAAGATGATTATTATTTTTTTTTTATAAATCAAGCATATTTCATCTAAAAACACACCTTCAATGGCAATAATGTTTTCTTTGAGTTGTTCACCAATACTGGCCAGTGCATCAAAGTCAGTTACTTTGAACACATGCTTATTGGTGGGTAAAGATGCAATAATCGCCAGCTCCCTTGTTGCTTTGTCAACATTAAAAGCATTGCCAACCTAAGAAAAATTCAAAGTGGGGATAACGTTCCATAAAGAATGTTTCATAAGTTTTTGGCCAGTTGAGTTCAAAACAACTTTGGTTCCCAAAAACTTTAATTGTATAGACAAAAAAAAAAAAAAAAAAATCTTTAGAAGAAAGTGAGTCATACAGGTTTTTAATGACATAGGTGGTAAGTAAATGATGACGGAATTTCTATTTTACGTATACATTTAATTTACATAGTGAACAAAATCATTTTGAAAACTTCAAATCTTTTCCAAAACAAACACATAAGTAAGGGCTATATATTGATCTTACCCCAATTGCATATCGCGTTATATTTTTGGCTTGAGCTTGTCGAACAGCTTGAGCCAAGAACTCAGAATCAGTTGATTCCCCATCTGTGATAACAACCAGAATTTTGCTGGCTGATGGTCTTGCACCTCCTTCACTTACAAATAGCTCTTCCCTGTTAATAGTAAATAGTACAGAATATTTAAATAGTATTAAATAGTGTAATGATGCAACTGTATACGATACATTTCTTATTAAGTTTATATTATTAATTGTCTTAGTTTTTCTTTTTTAAGTGCTTAAATTTGGTTGTAATTTTGTTCGTTCTGTGATCATCAGTCTCATCAGATTTTCTGTCAGAAGTATTGTATGGTTAAGTATAATTTTAATGAAATATCAGCAAACATGTCTTACACAAGTTGTTTTATAGCTGCCGCGGTGTAAGTCGATCCTTTCTGTTGACGTATCTTAGTCACTGCATCTTCCCACGCCTTGGCGTTTTTGACTTGTTGAAAATTGTAATGAATTTTACAATATGTAGAAAACTGTGCAATGGCAAACTGAAAGACAGAAAGAGATAGATTTAGTTTCTGGTGCTATAAAAATTGGTGTTAAAAATCATATATAATCTAGAACATAAATGCATTGATCATCCTACCTGTGTGTCATGGTCTACAAAACTTTTGATCATTTCTATAACAAAAGCCTTCATCTTATTAAAATCTGCATAATCTACACTTCCAGATCCATCCAATAAAAAAGCAATATCAATTTGGGATGTTGGGCATTCTGAGGTTGGAGAAAAAAAGAATTGCATCATGAACCTCGGCTGGTGATAATCTTGTCACATACAGTATGAAGACTGATTTTTCACAACCCCATACAAATACCTCTCAGAGTCCTTGGCACAGATCTGCTCACAACATTTTCTGAACTGATTTTAAAGCACATGCCGTTGTAAGTGGTTACGTCACAGTTCTTGGGTATGGTTGGACCACAAACCTGAGAGAAATTAAGATGTTATTTTTTAACATGACAAACTCTAATCTGGACTAGTGGGGGTGCAAAAAATCTTTCATTCTCTTTAATCTTTATTTATTTGACAAAAGTACAAAGAATAGATTTTCAATGATTTCACTGGCCAGCTTATTTTTTGTAAATATGAACAAATTTTGATATCTGCAACACACTTGTTGAAAAAAAAAAAAAAACAAGTTGGGACAGAGACATGTTTGCCATTGTGTCATATCATCTTTCCTCTCAATTACTTAATTTAAAATTTTCCCCAATCTCGCCTGATACAAGTCTTCAGCTGCTCATCATTCTATAGTTATCATTGTCTGATTCTCCTTTCATGACTGGTCAATCATTTTTAATAGGAGATGGATCTGTTGGCAAGTCAGTCACATTTACATGTGTCTATAAAACCACAATGTGAATTACTTTCTTAATTTTTTATTCCGGGGTGGAAACAAGCACCATAATAACTGGCTGAGGAAGTGATTTGGAATCATAGTCTGAAGCTCAAGTCTGTGGCCATCATACACTATGCGATTTTCCATGGAATCTGTCAAATAAAATCTGCATTAATACCATCTAATTACTATAACTTATTGCAAAGAAAATAAAACTTTTTTATTTATACTGTAAATCATTTATGGCTATTTGCACTTACTGTAAATAGCATCTATTGCAAATAACAACAGCCTTCAAAATAAATCCACATCAGAAGAGATGTGCATCTGGTTTGTGAATGAAGCCGCATTTTAAGACAATGATTCAATTACATTTATAAAGTCATTTGCTTTATACGTGAATGAACGAATTGTGGACAGCTTTTTGTGTGCCAACCTTTTTGGAGTGTGTTGCAGCCATCAAAATCACACTTAAATACATTTAAGTTGGTCAGTAAAACATTGGAAATATTTTCTTAGTACATCTGTAAATTATATAGAGAATTTACAAATCACAAATTCTTGATGTTTTTACATTTTACAAAATGTCCCATTTTTTCTGAAATTGGGGTTGTATGAAACTTACCACTGCTCTCGAAGACTGAGGATCTAGAGACATTGAAAGTCCAAGGGACATGTTGACAGCCTCATCCGGGACTTTGGTGGATGAAAAGAGGAATTATTTATTAACGCAAATAATACAAATAGTATCCTATTTTACATACAAAAAAGTAATTACCAGTAATGGACACTGGCCTGCAGTTTCCTCTGGTGACAGAACAGTCATAAATTTGTCCTCTTTGAGTTTGACTGTGTTGTATTAAAGGATCACTCACAAGCAGACTATGGAAGAAGACAGAAAGAACAGGAGAAAAAATAAGAAAAGAGGAATCTGTAGGATTCTCGGCTGGGCAAAAATAAAAGACAAAAAAGTATGGACATCAGCATGGTTTTGGTTAGTGTTGCAAAATATCTTAAATGACTGGAACTCACAAAAAAGGGAAATGAAAGCTACTGGCAAAGGTGGGATTTAAAAGATTTTCATTCTGATTAAACTAATAAAGTTTAAATACATTTTATAACTGGACCAGAACAGTATCCACTGTCTCTGCTTTGTTTTAATTTAGTAATTGACATAAGAAATGTCTAGCTTGATCTACGGATAGCAGTAGTTTAAGTAGAGAAGTTGTAAAGTAGAGATGTAGTGACTAAAACGAAAAACAGAAGCACATTTGCACAACCCAGATGTAGAAAATTTATCCTAGAAGTTCAAATGAAGGTCTTCTGTTATATATTATCTGAGTGTGTCATTTTGATTTTACTTAAGAAATTCATTAATTTGTTACACGCATTACGGCTTTTAATCAGTGGCTTTAATATCCACATCAGTCTTGGATTTAAATATTGTGTAGCTCTTAATGTTTGTTTTGAGTGATCTGTGGTAATGTCGAGTGAGCTCACCTTGCACTTTTCTGTATCACTTTATAGCCAAAGCCAGTGTTCGCATTGTTTGTGAAAGTCTTCCAGGTCACAGGATCAATGTTGAAAGCCATTAATGAATGACATACTAACAAGTAAAAGAAAGGAAAATTACAAATCTTTAAATGAATTATGAAACTAAGTACCTTCCTCTGTAACAATTTGTTGCAGATATTGAGATGTTATTGAGAAATTCTGCTTATAATGTAAATCATTGACTACATACATAAACTGCATATAAATATCAGTTGTCACTCTATGGGCTCGTTTCACGAGCCAGAAACAGGCCATTAGGCCACATATCATTTATAATATCATTTTGAAAATGCCTATTTTGAGTTGAAGCAGAAACAGGCTGTTTTAGTCCATGGCTCTTTAAATGCAAATGAGCTGCTGCTCCCCGCCCTCGTTTCCATAACAGGGCTATGCTATTTTAGCTTATATCTCAGATCTATGCCAAAAAACATCTGTTTGGTTTTGATTATCATGTACAGTGGTGTGAAAAAGTGTTGCCCCCCCTTCCTGATTTTTTTTGCATGTTTGTCAGACTTTAATGTTTCAGATCATCAAACTAATTTAAATATTAATCAAAGATAAAACAAGTAAACACAACATTCAGTATTTGAAAGAAGTTTTTTATTATGAAGGGAAAACAAAATCCAAACCCACATGGCCCTGTGTGAAAAAAAGTGTTTGCCCCCTAAACTTAATAACTGGTTGGGCTGCCCTTAGCAGCAACAACTGCAATTAAGCGTTTGCGATAACTTGCAGTGAGTCTGTTTCAGCGCTGTGCAGGAATTTCGGCCCACTCAATTGTTGTAATTCAGCCACATTGGAGGGTTTTCTATAGCATGAACCACCTTTTTAAGGTCATGCCACAGCATCTCAATAGCATTCAGGTCAGGACATTGACTAGGCCACTCCAAAGTCTTCTTTTTTTTTTTTTTTTTTTTTTGCCATACAGAGGTGGATTTGCTGATGAGTTTTGGATCATTGTCCTGCTGCAGAACACAAGTTTGCTTCAGCTTGAGGTCACGAACAGATGTCAGAGTCGTTGCTGTGCTCTCGGGGTAATTTTGGTCAGCCGGCCACTCCTGGGAAGGTTCACCACTGTTCCATGTTTCGCTATTTGTGCTAGAGTCCCAAAGCTTTAGAAATGGCTTTATAACCTTTTCCAGACTGATAGATCTCAATTACTTTCTTTCTCATTTGTTCCTGAATTTATTTGGATCTCAACATGATGTGTAGCTTTTGAGGATCTTTTGATCTACTTAATTTTGTCAGGCAGGTCCTATTTAAGTGATTTCTTGATTGCGAACAGGTCTGGCAGTAATCAGGCCTGAGTGTGGCAAGAGAAACTGAACTCAGGTGTGATAAAGCACAGTTTTGTTTTAACTGTAAAAAAGTGTAAAACACTTTTTTACACTGGGCCATGTGGGTTTGATTTTTTTTTTTGCTTCATAAAACAATTCCTTCATTTAAAAACTGCATGTTGTGTTTACTTGTGTTATATTTTATTAATATTTAAATTTAAACATTAAAGTGTGACAAACACAAAAATAAAAAATCATTAAGGGGGCCAAAACTTTTTCACACCACTGTATATCTTTAAAGCCATATCAGTTCTGATATATATACGTTTTTCTGGATGAACACAATTAGGAAGTGGCAGGTATTGAGGTTTTCAGCAAATCACAAAGCACAAGATAGCTGGCTAATCAGAGCACATGTGCTCTTCAGAACGATAAGCCTTGTAAAACCGCGTAACACATTGAATACACCAAACACACAAAATAATATTCTTTTTAACAACATCATATGACCCCTTTAAATGCTTATTTTTATGATCAAAGCTCTGTAGTTTAAAAAACTTCAAAAAAGATGAACAAATAAACATTCTTAAAAGCCTGCTGATCATATTTGATACTCACATTTCAATGTGATTGATCTAAATGATGTACTTTATGGATAGTCAAGTAAATCTGTTGTTTCAGTCCATGTTTACTTTATGAAATTAATAAAGATTTCACAGCAAAATTATAATTGAAGACCTTTTACTTGCTAAAAAAAGGATAAACTATCAACAGACGACAGAGGGCATGTAGTAGATTGTGTTCTCCTTTTTTTGTGCAATAAGGGCTTATAAATTTGTATATCAAATACATTACAGTGGACTTGACAGCAAT
Organism: Garra rufa; assembly: GCF_049309525.1. NCBI lineage: Eukaryota > Metazoa > Chordata > Actinopteri > Cypriniformes > Cyprinidae > Garra > Garra rufa. Next base: position 5,974,118 of record NC_133382.1, on the reverse strand, counting down.
GCATATCCAACAGATCAGACAAAGTACCTGCACATTGAATTTTGCTTGTAATAATGCTTATTTAACATGGTCAGGCTATTAAAATTCATTAAGCAAAATATCACAGAATTCACAATCTTACAGCAAGTATACAAGTAAAGAAAATCATTTTTGTTTCTGATTACTATCTTTATGGCATTAGGTCATTTAAGTATAGCATATGCTACATATTTAATTACACATAAATTTGAACTTACCATAAAACAAACACAAAGGCAACCGGAAATTCCAGTCCATTTTTTGCATCAAGGTAAACTAGAGGTGGAGGATGGACAAAAGACACTGATTGTTGAGTTTGCAAGTTTGAGTGAAGAATCTTAGGTGGGACTGAGAAAATCTGAGAAAATCTCATGGAAATAGAGATATGCGACTAAAGAGGAACTACCACAGAGGAAACAAGATTCTACCCACAGACCCTCTTTTTCCTTAATCTCTCTCTCTCTCTTTTTTTAACCATTACTGTGACTAAAAATAAATGACAGGTCACTTTCAGCATCAAAAGTACTGTTTTGTATATCTTAAAATCTAAAACAGCAATAATTGTAACATAAATGTAGGTAATTCAGAAATGCAAAGCCAACTCTTGTAAACAACAATTATTTTGAAGGTTTTTTTTGGCATAGAAAAAAAGGCTTCTGACTTTTCTCCTGACTCCTGAGAAATGTTTTGAAAACTCCATAGTGAATAATAGCAACCAGTCGAATCAAACCGTATGGCAAGCCAATTTAACATTTAATTTCTAAAACATAGTATCATAGTATTTTGTTTTATTTATTTATTTATTTTTGCTACTAGTATCTATTTCATTATGCACTAGTGCTTATTTTTTGTCTAACTAGTGCTTATTCTTTGGGCACTAGCACTTATTCATTAAATACTATAGTTTGTAGTTATTAGATAGTAGTACTTATTTCAGTATTGACTAGTGGCCTTTCTGTTGTTTCTGGTAAACCATTGAAATTGTATGCCATTCACTTCTGTGGGCATCTGTCATTAAGGTATTAACTATTCAGTTCTGAATGTATTTAAATTGTCACTAATATATTTTTATTAGATGACACAACCTGTTAATTTGATAGTAGTAGTTATTCATTAGGCACAGGCATCTTTTGGAAATGTTACTAGAAACCATTCTTATCTTACTAATCACAATTTAATTAATTTATTTAACTTATATTAATTTATATTTTTAGTAACCCAACTATGGGTTGGTATAGCACCTACCAATCTATGGGTTATTTTAACCCAATGAATTGGGTTAAAATCCAGTTGGGTTAATTATTTATATTAATTTACATCAGTATTTTCTTATAAAATTACTTAATAAAACTACACTATAACACTACTTTGTTTTCAGATACACATTTTGTTTATTTAAATATGCGTAACAATACATTTTTAAGAAGTACATTTTGAAATGTAAAAGTTTTAATAAGTACAGCAAATTCATAAAATAAGTGTACAAGAATGTGTAAAAATATAACATTCAAAACACACAAATGTGCACATACAACTGATATTTTTAAGATGTACACTGAATTCAAAACCAACAAATGTGACTCTACATGATAAAATTTGACTCTGAATAAAAATGTATTATTTTGACCCATACAATGTATTTTTGGCTATTGCTACAAATATACCCATGCTACTTATGATTGGTTTTGTGGTAAAGGATCACAAATGTGTATCAATTCATATTCATTCATATCAAATCATACACAAATGTGCACATACAGTACACAAATAAGACAAACATAACATAGACCTTTATCAATAAAACAAAAACAAAACATCATAAACACAAGTAATAATAAAATAATAATAAAATTGCTTAAATCTGCTGGCTGCTGTACTAAATTTTTTACTAAGTTTTTACTGATCACTAAATACAACTTTTTTAATGAAGAGGTGTTAAAACTGTGTCGAAAGACTGTGTTCTGCAAATGGGTGCAAATGTTTTTTTTCGGTAGTTGATGTCATACATGTAGAAATGTTTGAAACACAGGTCCACTGCTTGTAGTAAGGTCTTCTGTTTCTGTCTCCCCGTTGAAAATGCTACAAACTTGGGAGGAGTTCTTGGAATTAGAGCAGCAATGCTGGTGGCATCCAGTAGTGTACTTCCTTTATTCACTCCTTCCTCTGTGATAAGATGAAGCAGAAGATTTTACAGATAAACTAGTAAACTTTTTTTCATAATTGTTAGAAGTCATAATTGACGTTGAAAACCTATACTACCAATCAAAAGTTTTTAATTAAATGTTTTTAAACAGCAGCAAATCAGTAAATTATAATGATTTCTGAAGGATCATGTGACTCTGAAAACAGGAGTAATGCTGAAATTCAGCTTTGAAATCACAGGAAAATTGCATTTAAAATTGTATTCAAATAGAAAGCAGTTATTTTAAATAGTAAAAATATTTCACAATGTTACTGCTTTTGCTGTATTTTGGATCAAATAATTGCAGGCTTAGTGAGCAGAAAATAATTCTTCATAAAACATTAAAATCTTACCGTCCAAAAACTTTTGACTAGTAGTGTATATGGATCACTAATTTAAATAGTTTACTTTCATTGAAATGTTTCAATTAACTGGCAGAGATTCCACTGTTGTAGTTTTTCCTTCACTGAAGAATCCAATGTCTAAACATTAGAATAAACACATTTAGTACAACATAAAAAAAACACATGCAAATCTGTTATAGCTTTATAAGAGAAACTGCTGTAATTAGAGGCTGTTCTAAAATATGCACAATAATATTCAATATGAATAAATCATGAAAAAGTTTTAATGTTATCACAGTTGGTGCTGGTCATTTCCAAACATTGATGTTGTCCCTGTTTTGACCAGCAGGCGTCACTATTGTGTCACAAACTCTTGCAATTCGTTTAATTGTTTCGAATCTTTTAAAAAGCGTTGTTTCTCCCATCACGTCTTTCTTATGGGAGAATTCTTTTTGGATAGACGCGACAGTTTTGAGAATTTGAGCACATCTCTCTGAGTTGCCTGAGCTAAACTGTAGTCAGAATAGCTGTGGAACCCACTTTTAATTGTAAACAATACTGCCAACAATTTAAACCTTAAGTAATGGTAGATGGTGATTTCAGTAAGTTAGCTACATTTCACCACACATTATTAACGTTAGGTTACTAATACATCTCTAAACAATTTCACTAGTCTTTCTGGTAATTTCTATTTACGTTATTACTGCTAGCAAACTAACAGCTAATGTTACAAACGAGCTCATTCTCTGGAGTAGTTACAATAATACACTGACAAAAGGGAACTATAACTTAAAAAAAAAAAAAAAACACACACACATTCAATTTTGCATTTCACTTTTCTTTTTATAAGTATAATGTTACAAGAGTTATCAAAACCCTTACCTCATACTGATGTAGCTGCAGCAGCTTTTTCTGTCATCTGTCAGTCACTTGTCGTCCGTTAAAATTTGAATAGTCACCGCGGGAACCAATTTAACCCAACGCTGGTTTATTATTAAAAATAACCCAACGATGTTTAAAAATTAACCCAACGTTTTAGAAAATAACCCAACATAGTGACCCAATATGTGCAACCCATCTATTGGGTTAAACAAATAACCCAACGTTTTAGAAAATAACCCAACATAGTGACCCAATATGTGCAACCCATCGACTGGGTTAAACAAATAACCCAACGTTTTTTGCTGTGTAGGCTAGTAGTTAGAGAACAAACACTATTAGCTAATGAATAAGTACTAGTACCTAATGGAATAGATAGTAGTAGCTAAAAATGAGCACTAGTAGCATGAAAGGAATAAATGTTAAAACAGCTTGCCATACGTTGGAGGGTGAGTCTGATTCTGAATCATCTGAACAATCACACAGATTACACATACATACACACAGCATTGCACACACACAAGAATACAGAAGCACGACTGAAATAAAAAAAATTATGCACTCCCCCAACTGCACTAAGTTAGTCATAAGCAGATGACACTGAGTAAAACTGGTTAGAATAGTTGCAGTAACTTGCATAAAAATACAGCCTATTTTTTCCTATTTTTAATAGCCTTTTAAAGCATGTCTTAAGTAAGTTACCACTGCATGAGCTTCCTCATCATATTTATGAGCTCCTACTTGTCTACTGTCATCATGACAACAACAAGCATCTTCTGGTAATACTTGAATGTACACTTTAATTTATTTGAATATATTTAAGTTTATTACGCATCTGCCTCTGTAATAATTGTATGATACACTATAATGCCTGAAGTATTGGGACACTCCCTTCTAATGAAAAGGTTTGACTATACTTTAATAATTTCCATGAGTATAAATCTTAATGTTTAAGCATGTAATAATATTCTAGAGCGATGGGTTTTTGGCGCAAAAGTTGCATTTACAGTGGTGTGAAAACACAACATGCAGTTTTTAAATGAAGGTTTTTTTTTGTTTTTGTTTTTAACAACAATTCTGCCAAGATGAGTGGACCAAAATTCCTACACAGCGCTGTAACAGACTCATTGCAAGTTATCGAAACGCTTGATTGAAGTTGTTGCTGCTAAGGGTGGCCCAACCAGTTATTAAGTTTAGGGGGCAAACACTTTTTCACACAGGGCCATGTGGGTTTGGATTTTGTTTTCCCTTCATAATAAAAAAAAACTTAATTCAAAAACTGCATGTTTTGTTTACTTGTGTTCTTTTTGATTAATTTTTAAATTTGTTTGATGATCTGAAACATTAAAGTGTGACAAACATGCAAAGAAATAAAATATCAGGAAGGGGGCCAACACTTTTTCACACCACTGTAAAGTCACACCAGAGGTGTTCAGCTGGAATTATGACTTTGCTTTAATGAAAGATAAAGTGAAAGTGGCTTTATGCAGACAGTCAAGTTCTTGCACACTGACTGAATCAATCATTTCTATTTGAACCTTGCTTTATACACAGAAGCATGTTAGAATAAAAAAAGGGGTTGTGTCCAAACTGCTGCTATAAAATTATAAGCACACAATTCCCTAGAATATCATTATATGGTTAAACATTAAGATTTGTACTTGTGGAAATTACTAAAGTAGTTAAACCTGTTAATTAGAAGACGGTGTCCCAATACTTTTGGCAGTATGTGCAGCATGATTTTAAGTCATGAATGCATATTAGCAAGAGCACTTTTTTTCCCTTTGTCATCAAATCAGAAGTTGCAGAGTGTACTCTCACACTAGACACGGTTGCCTTAAACCGAGCCCGAGTGCGATTATGACCACAGTTTCAAGTCTTTATTTATAGCTTATGGCACCCTTCCGAGAAAATAGCTAGCTACATTACAAGTTACTATCACAAAGTAGCTAGCTACATTGAAACTACTTTCAATTTATTATTATTATTTACAATTAACATTACAAATAACTGAATAATTGTTAATGAAAAATTACTACTACTTGTCTACTGTCATCATGACAACAACAAGCATCTTCTGGTAATACTTGAATGTACACTTTCTTAATTTATTTGAATATATTTAAGTTTATTACACATCTGGTTCTCACCTTGAACAGGAACTGTAGTTTGTGAGAGAAGCTGCAAATTCCTCCACAGCATCAGCTGCCTCTGTAATAATCGTATGATACACTATATTGCCAAAAGTATTGGGACACACCCTTCTAATGAAAAAGTTTGACTATACGTTAATAATTTCCATGAGTATAAATTCTAATCTTTAAGCATGTAATGATATTCTAGAGAATTGTGTGCTTCTAATTTTATAGCAACCGTTTGGACAGGACACCTTCTAACATGACAATCCCTTTGTGTATAAGGCAAGGTTCATAGAGAAATGATTGATTCAGTCAGCGTGGAAGAACTTGACTGTGTCTGCATAAAGCCAAGTCCTAATCCCAGTTGAACACCTCTATTGTGACATTAAATGCAACCTTGAGCCAAAAACTCATCACCAAACACCAATGACTTGTACATACACTATATTGACAAAGGTATTCTATTCTTTAGAACAGAAAAAGACACTTCCAAAGCTGTGGCAACAAAGATGGAAGCATAATTCATGTATTTAAAAACTGTTTTTCTATCTCTGTTGCAGTGCAAGTCATTGGTGTTTAGCGATGAGTTTTTGGCTCAAAAGTCACACTTAAAGTCACACCAGAGGTGTTCAGCTGGGCTTTAGTCAAAGATAAAGTGAAAGTGGCTTTATGCAGACAGTCAAGTTCTTGCACACTGACTGAATCATTTCTATTTGAACCTTGCTTTATACACAGAGACATGCTAGAATAGAAAAGGATTGTGTCCCCACTGTTACTATAGAACTATAAGCACACAGTTCCCTAGAATATCAATATATGGTTAAACATTAAGATTTGTACTCATGGTAATTACTAAAGTAGTTAAACCTGTTCATTCGAAGGGGGTATCCTAATACTTTTGGCAGTATGTGCAGCATTACTTCAAGTCAAGAATGAATCTATTAGCATTTCTTGCCTTTGTCATCAAAGCAGAATTTGCAGGGTGTACTCTCACACTAGACACGGTTGCCTTAAACCGAGCCCGAGCGCGATTATGACCACAGTTTCATGTGACCGCAATGTCTTTATATAGCTTACCCTTCTGAGAAAGTAGCTAGCTACACTACAAGTTACTATCAAAAAGCTACATTGAAACTACTTTCAATTTATTATTATTATTTACAATTAACTTTTTTACAATTACACATAACTGAATAATTGATAATTTAAAAAATTATGAAGTTATGAGTAAAATATTTGGTGTTTAAAACCCTATTGTAATCATGCAATCATGGTTTCCAAGAGTAGGGTGAATTCAGGTTGATTGGGACACTTTATCCAAGTCATTTCAATGACAGAAAGTGTCCGAAACGTTTAATTTTGTAAACTATCCAAAACAAACAATAATAAAGTATAATTATATAGTTATATTATCTCAAACTTTCTGACAAGAGTGTAGAATTGCTACAAACGTAACATGCAATGCAAGAACAAAATGTATGCAATTTAAACTGGATACGGAAGAGTCGTAAAATAAGCAGGTTAAACTCACAGCATATGCGGTATTTAATGACTTTGAATGAAGCCGCTCCGAGACGTCTATAATCAGCTGTGCTTTGCGTGGAAAGCGCACCCCTGTTGTACATCCTTTGGAAAATCGTAAGACGATCTCCTGTCGGTGGATAGACTGTAAAGCCGCGAGATGCGTGATATCACAAAAGATGGCGGTAATGAACGAATTCAATTGAAATGAAATGAAATGAAATGATCCCATGCAATTTATTCCATATTCCAAGTGTTCTGAAGGCATGTGGTACGGTTAGCAGAGAAACAAATAAAAAATGCAATCTATTAAGCGAAAATCTCCAGTCATAGCATTCGTGCATTTATATTAGCATTTTATATGATTGCACGGGACACAGGCACACAAGTGAGTAATTCTTTTAAAAAAGACAAATTAAATTATGACTTAAAATGCAATACTTTCTTAACATTCTTAAAAATCTCTGTTCTGAGACAGACAGTAGTAATATACAGCCTAGAATGCGCACAAAGAGCGCTCCCTCATATAAAAGCTGTCACTCACTTTCACTTTCACTTTGCTAAGTGCACTGAAAATACATAATGTAAACTTCCATGTGCCAGTGGTTGTAGTTGGTTCTCCTCCATTTAAAGCATCAGTACTTTTAACCATGCAACAGGCCCTTTTATTTAATAAAGACATTACAGCATGTGTTAACAGAAAGCTTATGATTATCATACATAATTAGTATAACTTATTAATAAAGCTGGTTTTGGAAAGCAGTTTCACTTGCAAGTAAAGCCACATTTTAATCTTTAATACATCACTATTGTGGCTGATCTAAAGGGGTTGGTTATTTTTGTTTATTTGTCTATTGTGTGATTGGCCCCTCTTCAGGGCTTTGTTCTGCGCTCTCTAGCATCTGCTTGTACTGGCTTTTGAAGAAACCAGCCTGAAAGAAAAAAAATGTATGCATTACAACACTGGAAAAAGAAACTCAAGATATGTAGACCGTTGTAAATGAAAGGTTTGAAACTGAACATCCAGTAAACACACCTTATAGAGGGCCGCTGTGATGAGAGCCAGTAGCAGCAGTCCTCCTATTACACCTCCAGCGATCTCTTTGGTCAGATTCACCTCCTCATACACCTCCACTTGAGTATTAATCTACATACACATATACTATACATTAATACAATATTACCTTTGACAATCCACCTTCCCATATAAATATAATATCATTATGGGTTACATTGTGGTTGTATAGGTATACATGGATTGGAAAATCTAAGTTCTAGCATTTAAATATTTACAGTGCATATTAAAATTGTACATTTTTCAAGTTTCAATTGTATTCTTTTTCCAATTTTATTTAGATTTTATAACATTTCCGGCTAATTTGTAAGGGAAATGCATTACCTGAACAGACGGTGCAGTTTGTTGAGAGTCAGAGGAAAAGAAAACATATGTGTTCTTGTCATAATCCAGAGATGCTGAACTGACCAGCTGAAAAACAGCAGCTCTGAGTCCAGTCTAAGAGAGACAGATCAGAGATCATGACATTAAGAAATGCTAAAATGATGACTAAAAATGTGATTGGTCTGTTCTGTGAAATAAATTTGCTTTAAAAGTCATAAACCTGCTCAATCCATCCAGAGCTCACATTGCCAGTTATATTATAAAATATCTTTTCATTCTTTATGAGGGTGTTGTTACAGCTGAACTCGGCACACGCCGCCACAGAGCAGTTCTGACACACATCCAGAGAGACAGATCAATGGGGTCAATGTGCAAAAAAGATGATATAACATTATATTTTATGGACTTGTTTATGTTAGATTAGGGAATGAAATTAAATCACTCACCACCACGCGATCCATTTTAATTACTTCAGCAAAATCAGTTACGACAGGCTGCACATCCCTCTGTTTCACACAGCCTGGAATCTAAAAGCACATACATTACTGTTGGGTTGTTTTTATTTAGATGAATGTGAATCAATATGGGCTTTTTCTAACACATTCATACTTACCTGTATGGTTTTATTAGTCCAGATAGATTTATCTCCCAACATCACTGGTACTCTGATGAAAACTTTGAAACTTAGTTCTCTAAAGTCATTTTCAACCTGAAAAGACCATTTTTGCCATGAAGAGACATTGAACTATAGATAATCTTTATTAAATTAAATTTTGTTTTCATGAAAGTGTGTGAATTTAATTTCAGTACCTTTAGTATCTGTTTGACTGGTTTATCAGCATAATTTTTCTGTGCAGTAAAATTAATGTGGAGGGTTGAGTCTTCATGTCTTATTTAAAATAAAAGGGAAAATGTTTCAGACAGTTATTTGATACACACACAAACTACTGGTCAAAACTTTGGAATCCTTAAGATTTTCTTTTTTTTTATGTTTTTGAAAACACTTTTCTCAAGAAACCATGCGAGTAAAATAGTAATAGTATGGAACATATTATCACAATACATAATAACATAAATTTAGGGTTTCTTTACATTAATTCCATTAGTTGTCTAATGAAGTTTATTTACTAATTTTCAGGCCAGTTAGCTTATTAACTACAGTGTAATACAGTACAACAGTTTTATTTATTTATTTTTTTACATTTCATGTCAAACTAAATATAACCCTGACTAAATTAACATAAAATCTTAATTGGTTTTGCTTTAGAATCCCAGATTTAACTTTAAACATCAAGTGGAAACGTAACATCCATTGTCAAATCTGGGTGCTAAAACAAATCCAGTTGAGAAGGTCTGTTATAGAGGACCAGAGCACTAACCTTATTAAGGCAATATAGATGCCATATTTGACGCCAATTCTTTTCACTTTGGAAAATTCACTGGTTTTAGAGTGTTGGTCATTCCCACTGTAAGTGATGGAGGGTTTTGGTTAGTAGTAGTATTTTCAGTAGTAGTAGTATAGTTTCTCATATGTGAACAGCTACTCAACACCTCATTATTGAATGCAGATGAAGTTGATATCTATCAAATAGACCATACCTGTTGATTCTTGCAGTAAATGTGACATTTTGACCGAAGGTGCTTTCTTTATTGATGCTGTATGTAATATGAAACGCAGCCTAGAAGTAGACGCAGAGAAAATGAGGAGTGCTAATAAAGAAAAAATGCATAGGACAGTTTTAAAAGTGACCTCACCTGAGAGTTTCCCTTGAGGATGGGTTTGCTGATTTGACAGGTGGTCTCTCCAAATGAACCTTTTTGCTCACTGTCAAGAGATACACACTCCACTCTGCCCTGCTCAAACAGATGATTATGCATAAACATTCATTCATTAACAATAATTGTCATTTCAATTGCTATTCAAACCACAGATGCTATTCAAAATTAACACCAAAACTATAACAGTAATGGCACAGAGGAACAATACCATTGGAATCAATTTCAGAACGTTTTTTTTTTTTTTTTCCAGCTGATGAATGACAAAAATGACAGCTTATCAGAATCCACATGACTTTAAAGATGAGCAGACAGCAGAACTACAGGCTGCTGCTCAGAAGAGCCATGTGAGCTGCATGTATTACTATCTATGTGTGCCTGATCTACCACGCCACCAGGCTTAACATGAGTGGCCTATGACTATGTGAGCATTGGCTACCTTACTGACCATGTGCCATGTGTTGATGTCATTATGTCAGATTGAGTTTGAGCTATCAGACTGCACCATCTAGAGTTTCATGACAGAACTTTGGATTTATCTTTATAGATATCATTTTTTTGTGTCTGTATTAAAATCATATAAGTTTTACCTGTTTAGATGTGATTCTGCTGTAGGAAAGTCCAAAGGGGTAGCTGAGGGTGAAGAGTGTGTTGTATGAGTTTTCTCCTCTATTCTCTACAAACGCTGTCACGTTGATCTCCCTCATGATGCCCACCTCTATATTTGTAGATCTGGATCACAGAAACAAAAGAGAAAAAAATAACTTGAAATGAAACAAGGTTGAGGTAATTTTATTATTTGCAAACATATTTGTGTTGTTCTTTAATATAATACAGAATAACTGAACGTAAATATTTGCTCACCCAGAGAAGTTGAAATCCATCCTGAGGTCATCAACACAAATGTCATCATGTCCACAATTTATCTCGAAGTCCAGCTGTGGAATGAATATATTATGATATTTAGATATACATTCTGGAGGAATTTAATCATAAAAACACAACATCACATATTACACTATAGTAGTTAATATGTTTAGAGATACAATGCTGCTTGAAAGTTTATTTATGTTTTTTTTTTTAAATAAAGTTAGTTGAAAGGAGAAAGGCACTGCTCTCCAAAAAGAAAATTACTGCCCGTCTGCAGTTTCTGAAAGATCATGTGGACACGCCAGAGGGCTAATAGAGAAATGTTTTGTGGACAGATAAGACCAAAATAGAACTTTTTGTTTTAAATGAGAAGCCTTATGTTTGGAGAAAGAAAAAACAGCATTCAAGCATAAGAACCTAATCCCATATATGAAACGTGGTGGTAGTATCATGGTTTGGGCCTGTTTTGCTGTATCTGGGCTAGAAATACTTGCCATGATGGGACAAGCCAAAACATTCTAAAGAAAAATTGACATCTATCTGAGAACTAAATCTCAAGATAAAATGGAATATGCGGCAAGACAACGATCCCAATCACATAAGCCATTTTATGACTATGATTTAAAGAATGGTTAAAGTTAACAAAGTTAATGTATTGGAATGGCTAAAGTCAAAGTGCAGACCTTAATCCAACTGAAATGTTGTGGAAGGACCTAAAGCAAGTAGTTCATAGGAAAAAACCCACCAACATCACAGAGTTGAAGTGGTTCTTTACTGAGGAATGGGCTAAAAACCTACAAGCTCTTACAAGAAACTTTATTTGCAGTTATTTCTGCAAAATGGAGTCACACCAGATACTGAAACAAAGATTCACATACTTGAACAATGGGTCAATATTCTCAATGAATAAATGACAAAGAACATATTTTTTGTATAATTTGTATAATTTATACTATTTTCAGGACTTGTGTGAAGGATTGTGTGTGTCATATTTATGCAGAAATATAGAGAATTGTAAAGGGTTAACAAACGTTCAACAGCACTGAGAGACAAAAGAGTGTAGTAAATTCAAATAATAAATTAATACATTAAAGTGTTATGAGTTGGATAGTTCACCCAAAACTCAAAATTATTTTTATTTTTTTGTAGAAACTAAAAGAAACTGTTTTGAAGAATGTTTCATCTTATCCAGTGAAAGTCCAATTAGGTCCAAAACAAGACTCAACCCCAGTGACTTTCATTGTAAGGACAAGCATACAAACGTAAACATACACAATATATCTATATCATGTAAAAAAAAGGGGGAAAAAAAGAAAAAAAAGAAATTCATACAGTTGACATATACAGTAAATCGTGGTGAGCTATCCTTTAACATTAGAAAGATACATGTGATGTTGCTTTGAAATTGGTTTGCCTTATCTTACATTGTGGTCTGTCGTGGTCTTTATTCCCGGCAGCAGAATTGGCTTTATGTTTTGTAAGGCAGCAGATGGTAGACCCTCAAAAGTGAACGTTAACTGATTGGACAACGGGTTCACAGCATCTCCTGAGAAACCCTGATGGGATACGGGCACATTATTCCATGGGCGTCGGAACCATTGTACTTGGGTGGGACAGGACCCACCCGCTTTTGAAGACCAATGATATTGGACCCACCCACTTTTACCTTCTCTAATTCAGCCAGTATGTCATTGCACTTTTCAGAGCGCCGTTAGACTCAGTCAAATCCATTGTATGAGGTATGCCTTAATAAATTAAACTCCAAAACAGCCTTAAATTACATGCTGTGGTTTCTTCAAATTCATTCCACTTGGCTTATTCAGAGTCCATATCAATTCAACTCATTCCGGGTTTTCACTAGTCGGTCGTGCCTGCAGCTATCCCGAGACACAGCAAAGCAAACAAAGCAGCGTAACTTCTGCTCAGTTACACCTCACCCTAGCTGATACTTAATTTCAATTTTCCGATTATTTCATAATTTTTTATTGAAAACAAATGCCTTTCCGATGTAATATAAGTGAAAAGGGAGATGATTTCGAAAATGATTTCACCAAAAGGCGGACGCGAACTCGGGTCTCCTGCGTCGAAAATGATACATTACACGTATTATCACTTACGCCAATGAAATCGTGCTTAGATTACTGTCTTTTGTAATATTTGTAGATACGGCCTATGTGCATTGTGTAAAAACATTAAATAAAAGGCACTAGACTACAGGAAATGTCATATACTACAGTAATTTTTTTTCTGGGGGAGGACCCACCTACATTTATTTTGCTTCCGACGCCCATGCATTATTCCCATTCATAATCGTTATTTCATACAGCCCGAACAACAGACTCTGATATTTAAAAGTATGAAAAAATGTTTTAGACTTACGTCTATAGAAAAAGGATGGCTATTGCAAATTTCTTTATAAAATCCAATGTTCATCACATTGTTGTGGATGCGGTTTTTGGATGAAAAATATGCACGATATTTCGGTCGCTTGGCATCCAGCATTATGGTGTAATTAATATTTGCTGTTAAGCCTAGAAAATAAACATAAAACAAGAAAATTAGCCAAAGTAATACACATATTAGATTTTATTTGGTTAAAATGTTTTCAAATTATTATTATTTTTTTTTATGTATAGACGCCCCCTTTAATTCCATTAGTTGGTCCAGCTGATAGTCTTGACCCCAAATTTGTTGAGCCAATGCTTCTGAGTTGGGATTATCATGTATATATTTTGGTACACCACAGAGACAGTAAACTTATAGTTGTCCCTGCAGTTACAAATGGCACAGGAGAAAATATCTACACATTGAAAATTTTACACACATTACAACCTCAAAGAATATAAGTTTAAATAAACCTTTTATTCTGTGTTCATACGGTCTCATGGTGAAGCACACTCTAATGGTGTTTTTCAGTGACTGGTCTGTTTCACCGGTTGGTATCTTGGAGGGGTTGTATGTGACTTTGGTTGCCAAACGCATGATAGGTCTGGACCTGAATGATTCACATTTAACACATATAAATGATCATGACTGAATCTGTATTTTTCTATTTATTTAGAGTTCTTTATAAAACAAAACTCACCTGAGAAGCAGAACTGTTCCCATGGACCCAACAGCAATATCAGGAAGGCTGTCTGAACTCTGGTCTAGAGAGGTCTGACTCAACGAAATCCCAAAGAACTGCAAACCTGGCTGCACAGATGACCCAGCAATCCTCTGTCATCACATACAGTGAAAGAAGAAGAATGAGACAAAGAGTATTTCAGGATGGAGGGTCAATTATAAGGATATTTTTGTTGGTGTGTTTTGACAATTAACACATTGCTCTGAAATTACTGACAATTCTAATAAAATCTCTAATCAGTTAAAAAAATTAAGAACATGCTAAATTCTAAATAGCTTTTTTATATATTTAACATTAAAATATATAGTTCTCACAAAAACATACGATTTGTGTCTCTAAAGCTTTAAAACTAAGTAACAGAACATGTTTTTATCCTACTTGTGAAAAGTAATAAAACAGCAGGTTTAACTGTTAATTTGTCTTTTTTATTATTAACTCTTTTTTCCTCAACCATCGCACCTGTGAATATGTGGGTTTTATTTGATCTACTCCTCCATTAAAGATGTAGATGCTGCCCTGTCCGTCTTCCTCTAAAGGAGCTCCAATCAACACATCCACGTAACCATCTCCATTCAGATCTGCTGGACTTGCTAAAGATGAGCCAAACCGACCCCTTTGACCTGCCATTCCCACCAGCACCGTACCCGAATAAACGAAGTACGACTATGAAGATAGACCAGAGAAAGAAGTAAACAAACAAGCAAATCAAATATCTTAAATAACTTAAATCAGAACTGATTTTCAAAATAATCTAAAGCATTTAATCCCATCACTTACCCTGCGATCGATGGTGTAAGCAAATACTTTGCCTTCCCGGTCAGGCTCCATGAATGTTGGTGCCGATACCAACAGGAGATCTGTTCTGGAGTCATTGTTCAAATCCACCACACAAACCTCAGCTCCAAAATATGAGCCAATCTGAGGCTGATAAAAGGGAAAAAGAAGCTATATAGTTTAACACGCAGTCTGTTTTGAGCTTACTTTCACATGTTTGTCCGATGTGCTATTTAAGACAAATATGAGATTTTTAACCTTAGGAGGATCCAGTTCCTGTAACTTTCTTGGAACACTATCAATTCTTGAAACAGTTACTTGTCCTTTATGCTTGTGTCTTGGTGCTCCCATGACTGCATACTTTTTTTCCGGACATTGTCGCTATTGCCAAGGAATAACCTGTAAATAAAATAGACTTTAAAAAGTATTCTGATGCATTTGACTGATTTATTTAGATTTAAAATAAGAGATCTTACCTAAATAACTGTCATGTTCACTTCCAGCTTGAAAGACATTTAACTGATTATTTTGTGTGTACATCTGATATCCACCTTTCCACTGGAAAGCTCCCACTGCAGTCATTATCAAATCTCTCTGCGTGCATAATATTATAGGAATGATAAGCTGCGTGTATTACAAGCATACAAATTCTATTTAGGTTTTTTTAAAACTTGAAATATTATTCCTTGGTCATTCTAAATAGAATCCTGGTTATCTTACTTCATAAGTTTCAGATAACAATTAGGTAAAAATGAATCATGTATTTATAAAATTACAAATAAATGTAATAAACAGGAGAATAAAAATTACAAACTTTTTCATGTTTTCCCCATTAAAATATGTTTTTATCATCTATGGAAAGCATGCTTGCTTTCTCCAACTCTCTTTCAAACTAACGCCCCAAAATTATGTCACAAAAAGAGATAAACCTAAACTGTTCAATTAAGTAAAATACCAACAATAAATTTAAAATGAATGTAAAAAAAACGACACAAAGCATAACACGCAAATGCTTGAATTAAACAGAACAGTAAAACAGCAATTCAACAGCTCCCAATTTAAGTAATACACTGTAAAAAAAAAAATAAATAAAAAAAATAAAAAAAATAAATTAAAAGTTTTAAATAAAATAAAGATTGTATGTTGTACAAGAAAATACTATTTCAGTCTTTCTACTTCTTTTCATGTTAATTCAATGTGTTACTTGGGTTTCTTTGTATTTATTTCTAAAATTTACTAGCAAAGTGAAAATTCTATGTGAGAACTGAAATTATAAATTCCAATCCCATTTTTCAAAATTGCAATTTTTTAAAAATTATTTATTTATTTTATGTGTATTTATTTATTCTACGGTGGTTATAGACATATTAAAAATAATCACATATCGTTGCTTTGCAGCCAAAAAAAAAAAAATGGACACAGTAAAAAATAAAACGCCAACAAGTCAAAATAAAAAAATACAAAATGAAACCAGAATCACTGAGTTGGGAAAAGGATCACTCCCTTCTGTCAGTATTTTGTTGAACCAACTTTTGCTTTAATTACAGCCTTTAGTCTGTTGGGATATGTCTCTACTAACGTTTGCAATACTTCTTTGCAGAACTGCACAAGTTTGTTTAAATTTGATGGTTTGTGAACTGCAGTCTTCAAGTCATTCCACAGATTTTCAGTGGAGTATAAGTCTGGGCTCTGACTAGGCCATTCAAGGACATTCACCTTTTTCTTCTTCAACCACTGTCTCACCCGCTGTGTGCTCTGGGTCACTGATTTCTTCCCATTGACAACTTTCTGGTAGAAGGCAGCAGGGCCGTGCAGAGACCTTTAAAGGGGCAGGTGCTCAAAAGTATAAAAAGGGCACCTGGAACAAGGCATTTAAGAGCCCCTCGGGTCCATCACCTCATTGTAGGCATCCAGTTACTTACGTAACAAGCAACAATGTCATTAATAAGACAAATAAAGCATTATTCAAAGTTTTAATTGCATTTATGTTTAGTTCAGGACTCAAACAATAGAATTAGTAATACTTTTATCACTATAAAAGGGGCTCTCTAAATAGGGCTGTGCTCAAAACATCAGTACAGCAATACTGTACTGTATATTGTGACACATTCCTTGCTGATACACGTATTATCACAGAGGCTTCTAGCAGCCAATGCTGTGAAGCAGTTCTGAGAAAGAAATGGAACATAAAAGACCATTTTAATGTTTAAAAGATTACAAATATTTTCTTTGGACCTATTAATTTTGATTAGAAATTGTTGTGTATTAAATTGTCAAACCTAAAGATTTTCTTCTCTCTGTTAAACACAATAATAAAGAACAGCTGTTATATTAAACTCTGTGTGGTCACTATTGAAAATATATGTGGCCCCTGATGTATTGTATTGTAAGATTGTAGACGGTAGAATATTAAGGCATAAAATGGCATGATTTATAATTCAGATACAGGTTCACACAAAAACAAAATATCTTATACAATGGAATTTCAGCCTTTATACCATTAAAAGGGATAAATCGAGTTTATAATTTATTATATTTTATTTAAAACATAAATAGTACTTAATTGTTTAGATTTTTAGAAGGCACATTAACATCTTTCACATTTACAACTGTTTGCTGCATAAAAACTAGGTCGATAATTGCAATTATTTGACCATAAAGAGCAGAAAAATGTGGAAATAAAAAGTCATTCTCTGCCACGAGGGGGCGCTTTAGGAGCGCTGAAATACTACGGTTTCCATGGGAACGGCAGTACACAAAACAGCATTAACGCTGTTTTATCAGACGTGAAATGAAAATGCCAAAGACACGTTTCTGAGGACAGTCGGCTCCCTTCAGATACATTCATATAAAGACATCCGTGCAGCGTTTTGATTTTGAAACGTGCAGCGTGCATATTTATTCAATGACATCATTGCCTTCTGAAGTTTTATCCAGCCCTATGGTGATTCTCTAGCCTGACAAGCCAGACCCACATAAATGTAGGGTCTGGGCACTCTCCATAGACAGGGCTCAGCCGGAGGGGTGCGATAAACGGTTGTCTTTCAAACTCCCTCTCCACGCAATAGCGCTAAAACCAATCAGAGCAACGAAGAAAGTGACGTAGTCAACTCCAAATACATCCTTCTTTTGTAAGAACGACCTCAGTGCAGTTTCATGTTATTTTCTCAGAGAAAAGCTTAACTTCAAGTCTTTCAGAGTGGCGGCCAAAGCCGATTCGAAAGAAAGTTGTTCGCTAGCAGCAGCCATCGCTCTATCTCTGACGGAACTTATGGTCGCAGGTCAGTCGTCATCATGTTAAACCCGCCCACCGACTCGTGATTGGCCCGGTCGATTTTGGATTTTTGGAAATCCCAAGTGAACGGAGAGTTACTAGACTGCCCTTGGAAGCAAATGTAATTGGCTGCCGCTAGGGGCGCGTCTAGATTCTAGGCTAGTGATTCTCGTCTTTCCGTCCCCAAATGTAAGACCTCCTAAATTATAATTAAGTATTTTCTTATACTATTTAACATATGTAAAACTTTTTATGGCCTTAAATTTGATACAACCTAATTGAGGAGTTTTTGAGGACCTGCAGGAGCCATCTCCTTTACAATAGATTTGCGATTTTTTTTACATGATGACATTAACATTATCGGCAGCTATTTCAGAACAGACTACACATGCAAAAACTATTAAAAAAGTATAAATACTCAGTGCATAATCTCTTTTCTTCACGTCATTCTTATAATAACAAGTAACGTTAAATCTGGTGAAAACGTACTCGGTTACTAACGTAACCTCGGTTCTCTCTAGATAGGGAACGAGTACTGCGTAAGTATCTTACGCTAGGGGAAAATCCTTTTCTGCGAGATATTGAAGCCAAAAATTATCCTTAATTTTGAAACAATGTAAAGCGCGTTGCCGCAGCATACAGACATAGGCGAAACAGCTTGTGCGCCTATTGGCTGCTCTGCGGCAACTGCAGCAGCCTATAGAGCGAGGCCTGGCGCTATTATCTAGTTTTTCATCATCGAAGCAACCAGAGCGTGCGCATGCACGGCAAGATACGCAGTACTCGTTCCCTCTCTAGAGAGAACCGAGGTTACGTTAGTAACCGAGTACGTTCTCTTATGAGAGGTCTCTCGTACTGCGCAAGTATCTTATGCTAGGGGACCCAGTGTAAAACGCTGTGCATGCTGAGATCTGACACCAAAGACCCAAGTGCGAAAGCCCGGGGTTCATACAGTTCATAATCACCTATAGAACTCACAGGGAGTCCGGGGAAGAGGGAGGGGCAACGCCGCACTCTTCCACATAGTGCAGCGTCACTCAGACGCTAAGTTAGCGTACATACAGGGTGGGGTTACGGCCTGAGCTGACGTAAAAATAAGGGTCTTCACACAGTTTGCCCAGGCACATCTTGTGCTACTACTTTCACTGTCGACCCTAGAGCTGTGCTCAGTAGACGCAGCATTCCGAGCTGATAACATCAGGTCAGACAACACTGATTATCTAGACTGACAGCAGCCTGGCCTGTAAGGCGGGAACCTCCAGGTTGTAAAACCTTATAAATGTAGACGGAGAGGCCCAGCCCGCCGCCGTACAAATATCTTGCAAGGCAATCGCACTTGACCAAGCCCACGATGAGGCCACGCCCCTCGTGGAATGTGCTCTGACACCTAGCGGGCACTGCATGCCCTTGGAAGCATATGCCAGCACAATAGCGCGTGCAAGTCCCCTATGCGCTTCACTGAAGCGAGAGCCAGCAGAAACACAGTCTTAAGAGACAGGTATTTCAAATCAGTCGTCTGCAGAGGCTTGAATGGTCCACCTTTCATGGCCTCTAGTACCACAGAAAGGTCCCATACGGGGACTGAGGGAGGTCTGGGTGGATTCAGTCCCCTCAGGAAGCGAATAACTAAATCGTTCCTTCCTATTGACTGACCTATAGCGTTGTCCTCGAAAACGCTGTTATGGCCGCCACATAGACTTTGAGCGGGACGGGGTTCTGCCCTTGTCCAGCAGCTCTTGTAGAAAGGAAAGCACCTCCATCACACCACAGTTAGTGGGTGACGAGTCGCGGGCTGCGCACCAACCCGAAAACACAGACCATTTTGAGGAATAGAGCTGTCTCGTAGAAGGGGCTCTAGCCTGCGTGATCGTGTTTAATACTCTTTTAGGGAGTTCATCATATATTCGCTGGTGGCCCAGACATGAAGGGACCACAGCTCTGGGTGAGGATGCCAAATCGAGCCGCTGGCCTGAGAGAGAAGGTCTCTCCTCACTGGTATCGGCCACGGGGCAGTGCTCGTCAGCTGCATCAGCGCTGGAACCAGGGCTGGTTTTCCCAAAATGGTGCTACCAGCAGTATTGTACATCCTTTTTCCCTGACCCTCTCTATCACCTGAGGAAGGAGAGAGACGGGGGGGAACACATAGAGATGACGGCGGGGCCATTCGTGGGCCAGCGCGTCTCTGCTTTTGGAGAAAAATTCCAGACAGTGAGCGTTGTTCAGAGACGCGAACAGGTCTACTTCCGCTCTGCCGAATTTTTTCCACAGTAGTTGTACTGTCTGTGGGTGTAGAGACCATTCGCCTGCTGGAACGTTGTTCCTGGACAGTCTGTCTGGCCCTATGTTTAGAAGCCCCGGCACATGCGCTGCTTTCAGCGAGCGCAGGTTGCGCTGAGCCCATACCAGGAGGCGTTCTGCAAGCCTGTATATGTTTTTGAACCTGAGACTGCCCTGGCGATTTATGTAGGAAACCACTGACATGTTTATTTGGGGACAGAAGCGCTTCAGCGCGTTCTGTACTGCCAGCATTTCGAGGCAGTTGATATGCAGGAGCTTTTCCCGTTCTGACCACTGGCCAAAAGACGGTCTGCCCTCGAGCAGAGCCCCCCATCCCGAGGTGGACGCGTCCGTAGACACCACTTTTATTCTTGAGGAAGTCCCCAGGCTTACACCTGACTGGAACCAGTCGACTACTTTCCACGGTTTCAGGGCTGTGACACATTTCTGATTGACCATGAGACGAAGCCGACCGGGCGCTTTCAACCAGAACTGCAGTGGGCGCATGCAGAGCAGATCCAGCTGGAGAACTGATGATGCTGAGGCCATGAGACCCAGCATTTTCTGAAATTTTTTGAGCGGGACAGACGCGCCGCAGCGGAACGAGCCCGCTGTGCGCAGAATGTCTGCTGCGCGCTGTGGTGATAGCCGCGCTATCATTGACAGCAAGTCCAATTCTGTGCCCAGGAAGGAAGTCTTCTGACTGGGAGACAGAGAGCTCTTCGCCCAATTGACTCTGAGACCCAGTCGATCGAGTAACATGGTTGTGTGTTCCACAAGCACTGAGCGAGATTGCGCTAGAATCAGCCAATCGTCCAAATAGTTCAGAATGCGCACGCCTTTCAGTCTGAGAGGAACGAGCGCTGCGTCCATGCACTTCGTAAATGTACGGGGTGCCTGGGACAAACCGAACGGCAGGACTGTGTACTGATATGCCTGGCCCTCGAAGGCGAATCTCAAAAACCGCCTGTGACGTGACGCTATCTGTATTTATAAAAAAAAATACGCGACTTTCAGATCCACTGACACGAACCAGTCTCCTTGGCGAACTTGCGCAAGGATTTTTCTGGTCGTGAGCATCCTGAACCGACGCTTCACCAGCACTTTGTTCAGTTGCCTTAGATCTAATATGGGTCTGAGACCACCGTCTTTTTTCGGTACCAGGAAATATCTGCTGTACAGCCCTCCTTCGCTTTGAGCTTGAGAAAGGGGCTCTATGACTCCTTTGCTCAATAGTTTCGCCACTTCGGCTCGAAGCAGGTGTGCTGCTTCTGTCTGCATTGTGGTCTCGACGCGCGCTGTATAGCGGCGCGGGCGTCGGTGAAACTGTAGCGAATAGCCTCCTTTTATAATGTCCAGCACCCATTTCGAAACCCCTGTAAGCTTTTCCCATGCGTTTGCATGAATAGCTAGAGGTTGAATACGAAGCGCGCTCCGTTCGTTCAGTAACGGAGTGGTTTCGGTGTGCTGTGGCACAAGAGACGTGCTCGTGACATTCGGGGCGCGGGCGCTGATAGCGGGAACTATTATGTCTGTGTGTGGATGTGGTTGTGTGGCAACAGGCACATTTAACACACTGCAAACAACGTTCGCCTGCATATAGGGAATGCCTTTTGGTTTCGCTTTTACAGAAACCTTGGGGCGTGCATAATGTGATGTCTGTGGGCACTGTGAAGTGGGCACGTTTACCACATGTGAAGCGCAATCGATCTGAGTCGATTTTATGTGCGCGGGACCTGTGTGACAGGCTGTACTTGTGTGTAGAGATGGGCACTGGGTAGTGGGCATTCTTACTACACATGAAACACCATCGGCCGTGGCCGGTTGTGAAGCGCAATCGATCTGAGTCGATTTTATGTGCGCGGGACCTGTGTGACAGGCTGTGCTTGTGTGTAGAGATGGGCACTGGGTAGTGGGCATGCTTACTACACATGAAACACCATCGGCCGTGGCCGGGACACCAGAAAATACACTCTATTGGGGGTTTATCTGGGTAGCCGTGAGAACGACTTTTGTGTGCAGGCAAACGGGCGACAGAGCCGCCTTGTTGGCTGTAGAAAACACTGGAACAGTCACATTTTCTGGAACTGGACGAGCGAATAACTTTGGTGGGGGTCCGGCAACAGCGGGACTCGTACACCGTCGTTTTCCTAGTTGTGCTAGGACGATTTCGGAGGCTCAGGTTTCAACTCAATCCTGGGCCGCGTCTGGCGGGGCGGCGGCCAGACGAGCGTGAACACGGTCTTGCGCCTTGAGCCTGACAGAAGATCCGAATAGGCCAGCGGGTGAGAGCGGCGCGTCGAGAAACGCGGTACGCTCAGACTCAGACATTTCAGAAAGCGTTAGCCACGGGTGCCATTTTCTGCAGCGCTGACGCGGCTTGGCGGCGGCGAAAGCGCAGCGGAGCAGGTTTGATGTCTGACGGCAAGGTTTAGTGGGGTGGGCGACTTAGCACGCCGTCCAGCGGAGGGCAGACATAAGTGGGCTGCTATCGCCTCTTCTTAGCAGCATGCGCGTTCCCCTTTTGGCGGGAAACGGAAATCCTCTTCCTCCTTCATGGCCCCCTCGTCAGCGGCGTCGATGGAAGCGGTGGCAGACAGCGGCCGCTTTACGTCCGGAACAGAGGCTGACGAGGTCGGTGAAGCAGGCGGGCGAACCGGCGAGCTTTGTCGGCTGGGGGAAGGATCTGGGGCCCGCTGGGCACTGTGCTTTTTACGGCGCGACACCGCGGCGGGCGGGGGAGCAGCCTCATTGAAGAAGGCCAGGCGAGTCCTCAGAGTCGCCATTGGCATCTGCACGAGCCGCAGGAAGGTATCTTTAAAAAGACGCTTTGCTCAGCGGCAACACACACTGTAGATTATAAAGGATATAGGCGCCGGAAAGCGCAGCAGGAAGGCACGGAAGGCGGCGTGGTCAGCAGCTTCAGTGGCTTGTCCCGCTGAGATGCTTGCAGTCGACGGCGGCTTCTTCTCCGGCTCCAGCGATGCGTGTGCTTCGCTTGAAGGATGAAAAATCAGATAATAGCTGCCTGCGAGCGGTTTTTATAGGCCTAGACCACGCCCTTTTAGGCGGGAAGCGACGCAAAGGGCGTGAAATGCCCCCATTGGATCTGGCGTCGCGCCAGGCCTCGCTCTATAGGCTGCTGCAGTTGCCGCAAAGCAGCCAATAGGCGTGCAAGCTGTTTCGCCTATGTCTGTATCAGTGTTGGGGTTAGTTACTCAAAAAAGTAATATATTACATATTACATATTACTCTCAAAAATAGTAATCCCTTACTTTACTTTATTACTCCCTGGAGAAAGTAACTAGTTATATTACTAGTTATATTACTAGTTACTTTTTTTCTTACACAAACCACTGTTATTCTTAACAAAAAAGCAAACATGACCTACTGCGTGCATCCACGGCAGAATGCAAACAAACAAAGCTCCTTTAAAGCTGACATCTCAGTGCATACGCGATTTCATAAAGCTCTTATAACACAATGGATATTATGCACAATTAATCTTTCATAAATGTCTACACTTTGTGTGTTGTGATTCGTAAGCACGCAATATTCAGCACTGTTCAAAACTTTTGAGCAGTGAGTGAATTCTATCTTAAACACCATTGATTGGCGATGCGTTCCATAAATCAGCAGATGGCTACATTTTAAAACATTCGATTTTAAATCGAAACTGCCTATTCTTGCGCTTACTAATCATATATGTTGTTCTTGCTGCTTTTGTGCAATAGATGAATAACATTTTTTTGTTTTTTAGATATTTTATGTTTAGATATTTCTATATTGCGGAAGTCCCGCGAATCATTTTAATTTCCCGCATCCCGCGCACACACACACACGAGTCTCTACCCGCCTGCACCAGCACACGCACTTGCCCATCAAGTTTTGTCCCGCGCCGCACTCTGTTGCGTTGGGTCCCGCGGGTTTGCAGGTCTCTATTTGCAAGTGCAGCTCTGCTGCTGGCTGCCGGGTGTCGACCAATCGGTGATGGTAATTTAATGATACCTCGTGCCAAACCCAGACCAATCACTGTCCCATTCACGTCCCCCTCCCCTTCCCTTCTGTTCTCTGTGTTGTCGTGTGCCTTGTGTGTGATGAAGGTGCTACTGGCAAATGTAACGCAAGTAACTAGCTCGGGAAAACTGTAATAATATTACTTTTTTCAGACGAGTAATGCCTTACACTACTAGTTACTGAAAAAAGTAATATTATTACAGTTTTCCCGAGCTAGTTACTTGCGTTACATTTACTTTGTAACGAGTTACACCCAACACTGGTCTGTATGCTGCTGCAACGCACTTTACATTATTTCAAAATTAAGGATAATTTTTGGCTTCAATATCTCGCAGAAAAGGATTTTCCCCTAGCGTAAGATACTTACGCAGTACGAGAGACCTCTCGTAAGAGAACACCACTTACCAGCAGCCACGAACGTGTCTATCCTTGGGGTTATAAACATGATCGGATCGTCCTGAACTTCCAGGTGGGGTCGTCACGTGAAAGGTCATCACGAGGGTCATTCTATTTACAGCTAAAACATTGTTAAATAATTTTACTAATAGTTCGATTGGGCAGGCTGTCGCGAATTCGTTATTTTTATAAATATTTTATTTTTATATTATTCCAAAAAAAATCTTAACAAAAGGGCACTTTGATCACTAAGAGCCAAAAGGGCAGGTCATACGCGTTCTCATAAGCTCTGGTGCATTTCGGTGCATTTTGGTAAAGCTTAGATATGACGACATATGGCCTTACTTGAGGAGTGGCTTTTTCCAAACAAGTCACATTTGTAGAGAATATTGTCACAAGCCTCTTGGTAGGCTCTCTTGGTAGACCAGTTTCCTCTTGGCTCTTTCATCCAATTTGGAGTGACATCCTGATCCAGGGAGGGTCTGTGTTGTACCAGATACCTTCCACTTCTTAATAGTTGACTTAATTTTGACTTCTAGATATTGATAAAGCCTTTTATTTATTTATTTATTTATTGTATCTATCTCCTGACTTGTGCCTGTCCATAACTTTCTCCCAGAGATTTTGGCAGTGCTTTGCCACACAGTTGATTGTTTACTTCAGTTGTACTACCAAGAACTACCCTGGAAATCCAGAGATCTCGCGAAAGCACAATTTGAATTGTCTCTGCAAGACACTCTGGCCTCGAGCAATGATGCATGTTACTGCAATACGTAAGCAATTCTGGGAACCAATCAAATCGGTGTATCTGATGTAGGCGGGCCAGAGGCGAGCTAAGCTGATGACGACAGCGCTGCAACGTACGGAATCATTTAGAAAACATTGAAAGAGATCTATTCTACAGATGAAAATCAGTTGTTTGAAACGGCTTTGGCCGCTACAAAAGAGGAACAGAAAGCCGCGCTCGAATCGTTCCTTTGCAAGAAGGACGTTTTTGCTGTTTTGCCGACTGGATACGCCAAGAGTTTAATCTATCAGTTAGCTCCGCTGGTAGTTAAGCACGAAGAGGAACAGATCTGAAGCGGGCAATGCCAGATAGCATTCAGCAGTCTCGAGTCCTGGCTCTTAAAGAAGTGGCGATAAATGTTATCGAACAAGGTCTACCGGGACAACCTGATCGGGATTGTGGTGGATGAGGTCCATCTCATTTACAAATGGTAAGAATCACTTGGTAAACTTACTGTAACGAAAAACTGAACTATTCAATAGTAATACAGTAGCCTAACTGGAACAGGACAATATGTCTCGCTGCTGAATGAAACGCTAGCTTCTATCCACATATTAGTTGACAGTTAATGAATAGTTTGATCGGACCTAATTGTTTTAATGAGATTGATTTGGCTGTCGTAATTAATAGTTATTAATCTTGTCACATTGTTTATGTTATAACATTGAAATCCACTCTTATATGTTTACCGTCGCTCTGGATACGTCACACCATGTATTGTTGTGATTGGTCTGGAGTTATCCAATTGCGTGCAGTGAGAATTTCAAATGCATGCTTGGTGCCGCCCCTCCAGTTAGGTCCTTTTCATTGCTTGAGGCCAGACCCATAATCTTAATAGATTAGGGTCTGGATTTTTCCAGGCTAACCAAGAACTGAAATGCTCCAGCAAAAGTTAACACCTGTTTGAGTTTACAAGTCATTTTTAGGAGGGGGTGATCCTCTTTCCAGCTCAGTGAATTTTTCTGGCATTTTAGTGTTATATTTTTCTCTTAAAGATTATAAATTGCACTGAGTAAATACAGCTAGATAAAAAATAAAAAATAAAACGGTTAATTTTAATGGCAGTCTTCATTTCAAAGCAACAAAATGTGATTATTTTAAGGGATTATTTATACCCACTGTACATATTTCAACAATGTCTTTTTTAAGTTTGGTGTAATGTAGTATAATTACATTTGATGTTAATGCTGCACTAAACCCATCTTGTGCAAACTCCATCCGAGATGAATCGCCAGTGGTCTGGGTTCCTAGCAAATAAAAGAAGCATCAACACAGTTAACTAGTAGCTGATTATTATTATTATTATTATTATTATTATTATTATTATTATTATTATTATTATTATTATTATTATTATTATTATTTTACATCAGCCCTGTTTCCTCTGCAAACATACCTTCAATGGCAATAATGTTCTCTTTGAGTTGATCACGAATACTGGCCAGCGCGTCAAAGTCAGTTACTTTGAACACATGTTTATTGGTGGGTAAAGATGCAATAATCGCCAGCTCCCTTGTTGCTTTGCCAACATTAAAAGCATTGCCAACCTAAGAAAAATTCAAAGTGGGGATAACGCTCTATAAATATGTGTTTATAACTTCTGGCATAATTTATTCAACCTCATGTCATTCTAAATATGTGAGCTTTTTATTTCCCTTTCTGAACACAAAATAAATTATATTTAAAATGTTTCATATATTTTTGTCTATAAAATGAAGGTCAGTTGTAAAAAATTACTAAGAAGAATGTGAGCCGTACAGGTTTGTAATGACATAAAGACGGTGAGTATATGATGACAGAATTTCCATTTTACGTATACATTTCATTGAACAAAATCATTTTGAAAACTTCAAATCTTTTCCAAAACAAACACATAAGGAAGGGCTACATATTGATCTTACCCCAATCGCATATCGCATAATATCTTTAGCTTGAGCTTGTTGAACAGCTTCAGTCAAGAACTTATCAGTTGATTCACCATCTGTGATAACAACCAGAATTTTGCTGGCTGATGGTCTTGCACCTCCTTTACTCACAAATAGCTCTTTCCTGTTAATAGGAAACAGTACAGAATATTTAAAAAATAAATAGTTTAATGATGCAACTGTATACAAAACATGTATTAATGATTGTCTTGTTTTTTCTTTTTTAAGTGTTTAAAAATTTGGTTGTAATTTTGTTCTGTGCTCATCAGTCTCATCAGATTATTTTGTCAGAAGTTTTGTATGGTTAAATATAATTTGAATGAATGATCAGCAATCATGTCTTACACAAGTTGTTTTATAGCTGTCGCTGTGTTAGTCGATCCATACTGTTGATCTATCCGAGTCACTACGTCTTCCCACACCTTGGCGTCTTTGACTTGTCGAAACATGTAATGAATTGTACAATCTGTAGAAAACTGTGCAATTGCAAACTGTAAGACAGATAGATAGATTTAGTTCCTGGTGCTATGAAAACTGGTGTTAAAAAAGTCATATATGATCTAGAACATAAATGCATCATCTTACCTGTGTGTCATGGTCTATAAAACTTTTGATCATTTCTATAACAAAAGCCTTCATCTTATTAAAATCTGCATAATCTACACTTCCAGATCCATCCAATAGAAAGGCGATATCAATTTGGGATTTTGGGCATTCTGAGGTTGGAGGAAAAAAAGTATTGCATGTTTTCATCAATCTGAAGCTCGACAGTGATAACTGTGTCATAACCCCACAATTACCTCTCAGAGTCTTTGGCACAGGTTTGCTCAAAACGTTTTTTGGACTGATTTCAAAGCACATGCCATTGTAAGTGGTTACGTCACAGTTCTTAGGTATGGTTGGACCACAAACCTGAGAAAAATTGAGATGGTATTTTTTTAACATGACAAACGCAAGTGTAAAATTTGAGTTGCAACATTTTTTGACTCAAATCATGTTGCTGTCCTTACTTTTTTAACATTAGTACAGAATCTAGTATTTTTCTTTCATGTTTTTGCAGTACAAATGTTATAATTTTTTTTCAGGCTATCATAAAAGAATTTGTCTTAGCCATGTATAAAAACAGCACTAATATATTATGTTCTTGAATTTACAGGGATTATTTAACATATAACCATAATTCCAAAAGAGTTGGGTTGTTTTGAAAAATATCATAAAAAATCAAGAATATGTGATTTGTTGATTCTATTTAATCTCTATCTAACTGAAGTATTTAATTCAATTAAAGTACAAAGAAAATATTTCCAATGATTTGCAATGATTTTTTTTGTAAATATGAACAAATTTAGAGTTTGATAGCTGCAACACACTCCAAAAAAGTTTGGACAGAGGAATGTTTGCCACAGTGTCACATCAACTTTCCTTTTAATTACAATGTTTAATCATTTGCAAATTTTTTAAGTTTTGCAAGCAAAGTACCCCCATATATATATATATATATATATATATATATTGTCACGGTACATGCATCTGTTGTGTTTTTCTCTGTCTCGTTATCATGTGGTATGTGTGTGTATGTGTGTGACGTCATGCTCCCCAGCACGCTGCCAATCAGTCCTCCACAGGTGCATCTCATCATCTCCGGCTATATATACTCACCTCGCTTTCATCTCCTCTGTCGATAGTTCATTCTGGATTTGGGTTCGTGTCAGGATTGTTGGTCGTGTCTTCGTCTCGTTGGATGTGTATTTCGTCAGTGTTCTGGATTTACTCACCTTCACGACATCCGTTGCACTGCACTACTGGATTCGGGGGCGGAAGGTAATTTTATGGATTTTTCGTTTGCTGTTCTTCACCATGTTCCACTTCTTCCCCTCAGTAGTGCCATCGCCGTCCACGCCCTCAACGGTCAGACTCTTCCCACCATCACCACCATATCCGAACCTGTTACTCTCACGGTGTCAGGCAATCACCGTGAGAGTATTTCCTTTTACATACTGGACTCCCCTCATGCACCCGTTGTTTTAGGTTTACCCTTGGCTCATCAAACACAACCCCAGGATTGATTGGCAGCTTAAGTCTGTGTCTGAGTGGAGCATTAAGTGTCATGAGTCCTGTCTTGTGTCTGCTTGTTCGTCTGTTTCTGGTGTTGTGTTGCAGGAAAAGACGACAGATCTGTGTAACGTGCCCGCGGAGTACCTCGACCTGAAGGAAGTGTTCAGTAAGTCTAGGGCTGATTCTCTCCCTCCTCATCGTCCCTATGACTGTGCTATAGATTTACTGCCAGGTACGTCTCCGCCTAAGGGCAAATTATATTCACTTTCTACTCCTGAAAGAGAGGCTATGGAGAAATACATTTCTGATTCTCTAGCAGCCGGGTTCATTCGACCCTCCTCTTCTCCAGCGGGGGCGGGGTTCTTTTTTGTGGGGAAGAAAGACGGATCTCTGCGACCTTGTATTGATTACCGGGGGTTGAATAATATCACGGTAAAGAATACCTATCCTTTGCCGTTGATATCTTCAGCCTTCGAGAGGTTGCAGGGAGCGTCAGTCTTCACTAAATTGGACTTAAGAAACGCTTATCATTTGGTTCGCATCAGGAGGGGAGATGAGTGGAAGACTGCCTTTAATACCCCCAGGGGGCACTTTGAGTACTTGGTCATGCCCTTCGGCTTGTCCAACTCCCCAGGGGTCTTTCAGGCACTCGTTAATGATGTGCTGCGAGACATGGTCGATCAGTTCATTTATGTCTACCTGGACGACATATTGATTTTTTCCTCTTCTCTCCAGGAACATGTGCAGCACGTCAGACGAGTGCTCCAAAGGCTGTTAGAGAATGGGCTTTTTGTCAAGGCGGAGAAATGCGACTTTCATGCACAGTCTGTTCCTTTTCTAGGGTACATCTTGTCGGCTGAGGGAGTTCGTGTGGATCCAGCGAAGGTTCAGGCTGTGGTGGATTGGCCAACTCCAGATTCCCGTAAGGCCCTACAGAGGTTTCTGGGGTTTGCCAATTTTTACCGACGGTTCGTCCGCAATTACAGCCAACTAGCCGCGCCTCTGACAGCCTTAACCTCCCCCAGAACGACGTTCAGGTGGTCTGACGCAGCCGAGACTGCGTTTTCCAAACTGAAAAGCCATTTGTTTCGGCTCCCATCCTTGTGACCCCTGATCCTTCAGGTTGAGGTTGACGCATCAGAGGTGGGGGTGGGTGCGGTTCTCTCACAGCGTTCGACCACAGACGACAAGATGCATCCTTGCGCGTTTTATTCACATCGTCTGTCACCTGCGGAATCAAATTATGATATTGGTAACCGGGAGTTGTTGGCAGTCAAGTTGGCCTTAGAGGAATGGCGTCATTGGCTAGAAGGGTCGGGGGTACCCTTTATTGTATGGACCGATCACAAAAACCTCGAATATATTAAGACTGCTAAAAGATTGAACTCTAGGCAGGCTCGGTGGGCACTTTTTTTCGGACGTTTTGATTTTACTCTCTCGTTCCGCCCGGGTTCCAAAAATATCAAACCCGATTCTTTGTCGCGCATTTTTGACCACGCCGATCGCCCGTCCACTCCCGAGAGTATTTTTCCTGAGACGCTTATCGTTTCAACTCTCATTTGGGAGGTCGAAACGAAGGTTAAAACAGCCTTAGAAGGGGTAACGCCTCCGGACGCTTGCCCACCGAACCGTTTATTTGTGCCAGAGGAATTACGGTCTGAGGTTATTCAGTGGGGCCATTGCTCTAACGTAGCGTGTCATCCAGGAGTCAATCGTACCATACGTTTGGTCAAACAACGGTTTTGGTGGCCTCTTATGGCTCGTGACGTTCGCAGTTTTGTTTTGGCTTGTTCAGTTTGTGCCACTGGTAAGACATCTAACAGACCTCCAGATGGGCTCCTTCAACCGCTGCCGGTCCCTTCGAGACCCTGGTCCCACATCGCTCTAGATTTTGTTACCGCCCTCCCGCCCTCCCAGGGCAACACGGTAGTTTTGACCGTGGTGGACCGGTTCTCGAAGGCGGCCCATTTTATCCCCTTGCCCAAATTACCTTCAGCCAAGGAGACAGCGGTAGCTGTCATTGACCACGTCTTTCGGATACATGGCCTCCCGACGGACGTGGTCTCTGACAGGGGACCCCAATTTGTATCCAAATTTTGGAAAGAGTTTTGTAAATTACTGGGGGCCACTGTTAGTCTCTCTTCGGGGTTCCATCCTCAAAGCAATGGTCAAACTGAGAGAGCCAACCAAGATTTGGAGAGAACGTTGCGATGTATGGTCTCTAGAAACCCTTCCTCCTGGAGCCAACAACTCTCAATGGTGGAGTACGCCCACAATTCGTTACCAGTATCATCTACGGGCCTATCCCCATTTGAAGGTAGTATAGGGTACCAGCCACCAGTTTTTCCCAGTCTGGAATCCGAAGTCGCGGTCCCCTCTGCCCACGCCTTTGTCCAGAGGTGTCATCGCACTTGGACTAGAGCCCGTGAGACTCTGCTCCAAGTGAGAGAGCGCACCAAGGCTAAAGCCGATCGCCACCGGTCTAAGCCTCCCGTATACGTCGTCGGTTCCAAAGTGTGGCTTTCTACCAAGAACATTCCTCTGCGTTCCGTTTCGAATAAACTTGCTCCCAAATTTATTGGCCCGTTTGCTGTCACCAAAATCATTAGTCCGGTGGCAGTCCGCCTCAAACTTCCTCCAGTGTACAGGAGAATTCATCCCGTGTTTCATGTCTCCAAAATTAAACCGGTTTTTTTTGCACGTATTAATCCGCCTGCCCCGGTTCCTCCACCGCCGCGACTCGTAGACGGGGAACCCACTTATTCGGTTAATCGCATTCTGGACTCGAGACGGAGGGGACGCGGATTTCAGTACTTGGTGGACTGGGAAGGTTACGGTCCGGAGGAGAGAAGTTGGGTGCCTGCCAGAGACATCCTGGATCACTCTCTTATTGATGAATTTAATCAACAGGTGCAGGAGGCTGGGAACGTCAGGAGACGTTCTTAGGAGAGGGGGTACTGTCACGGTACATGCATCTGTTGTGTTTTTCTCTGTCTCGTTATCATGTGGTATGTGTGTGTATGTGTGTGACGTCATGCTCCCCAGCACGCTGCCAATCAGTCCTCCACAGGTGCATCTCATCATCTCCGGCTATATATACTCACCTCGCTTTCATCTCCTCTGTCGATAGTTCATTCTGGATTTGGGTTCGTGTCAGGATTGTTGGTCGTGTCTTCGTCTCGTTGGATGTGTATTTCGTCAGTGTTCTGGATTTACTCACCTTCACGGGATCATCACGCCACGTCACCGCAGCCATCAAGCCCCTGTGTCACACCAGCCGAGAGATCTCACCACATTGCAGTTTGTTCACTCTGTTTGTCTCAATAAACGTTCATTGCACTGCATTTGCTTCCTCGTCTCTGTTTGCACTATATATTAGTGGCATTCCATCCATACAAGCTGTGAATGCTCCGCATATAGTTAATTTAGGAGAATAAATTCAGGGGGTACAATAATATAAACATGATTATAAGTTGATTCATTGTCATTTGAGATGTAACTTAAAGCTTAAAGACTTAGGAATAATTAACTAAAATTATTTATTTGCAAAATGGCAGTAATTTTCTTTAAATCTACCAGTTGCGGTTGCTTCCGGGCAAGCAGATTCTCTGCAGCTTTCTCGCCTTTGCTCTATTGCTATGACTCGTCGTCAGGATTGTACTGTAGCCTGTTCTCATTGGTTTGCTGGCATGCGGCTGATTTCATTCCTGAGGTAAGCTGTCAGTAAAGTGCTTGCCCAAGCGGAAAAATGCACTCTTGCTGTCAGATCTCAATGGCTGAAAATTATATTATGTTTGATGCAAAAAAAAAAAAAACTTGACTAAATCAAAAGAAAAAAATGCTGTAATTATTTACAAACACACACAAACATCTAAGTTGGTCAGTTAAAGATTGGAAATTTTTTCTTGGTACCTTTGTAAATTAAATAAAGGTTAAAGAGAATTAACAAATCACAAATTTTGATGTTATTGCATTTTATATAATGTCCAAACATTTCAGGAATTGGGGTTGTATAACACTTACCACTACACTTGAAGACTGAGAATCTAGAGACATTGAAAGTCCAAGTGACATGTTGACAGCCTCATCCGGGACTTTGTTGGATAAAAAGAGAAAATATTTATTATCACAAATAATAAAATTGTTATCCTATTTTACATACTTGAAAGCATCATGCAAAAAAAAAAAAAAAAAAAAAAAAAACGAATTACCAGTAATGGCCTTTGGCCTGCAGTTTCCTTTGGTGACAGAACAGTCGTATATTTGTCCTCTTTGAGTTTGACTGTGTTGAATTAAAGGATCACTCACAAGCAGACTATGGAAGAAGACAGAAAGAACAATAGATTTTTTTTTTTAAAGGAATCTGTGGCATTTATGACTGGGTATACCTGGCAAAAATTAAAGACAAAAACATATGGACATCAGCATGGTTTTGGTTAGTGTTGCATAGTATTTTAAATTACTGAAAATCACAGAAATCTTTTTTAAAACTATACTGACAAATGTGGTTTTCTTATATATTTTTTTTTTAACTGAACCAGAACAGTCTCCAGTGTCTCTATTCTATTTTAATTTAGTAATGGACAAAAAAAAAATGACTAGCTTGACCTATATTACAGTGACAACAGTAGCTAGCTGTAAGAAATGTATTTGCCTTGTAGTGCCTTCTGACTAAAACCGAAAAACAGAAACAAAATTGCACAACTCAGATGTAGAAAGTTTATCTTAAAAGATTAAATGAATGTCTTGTTATATATTATCAGAGTTTGTCATTTTAAGTGGTTTTACTTGAGTAATTCATTAATTTATTACACACATTACAGCTTTTGATTAGTGGCTTTAATATCCACATCAGTCTTGGTTTCAAATATTGTGAAGCTTTTAATGTTTGTTTTGAGTGAGCTGTGGTATTGAGTGAGCTCACCTTGCACCTTCCTGTATCACTTTATAGCCAAAGCCATTGTTTGCATTGTTTGTGAAAGTTTTCCAGGTCACAGGATCAATGTTGAAAGCCATTATTGAATGGCATACTAAGTAAAAGAAAGGAAAATGATAAGTCTTTAAATGAATTATGAAACTAAGTACCTTCCTCAATAACAATTTGTAGCAGATATTGAATTTTTTGGGGCCAGTATGTAAGATTAAATTATACTTATAATGTAAATCGATGACTAAGTTCATGAACTGCATATAAATATCAGTTGTCACTCTATGGCCTCATGACAGTGCTAGTTTCTGTCAGTTAAAACAGCTCAGGCATGCATTTTAGTCTGAGACTATAGGCGTCTTATCGCCTATAAGTCTTATCTGTGAAACAGGATATCCATAAATAAACTGTCTTAGTAAGATTATATTTAAATGCTTTTTTTTAATCAACGCTCTGTAGTAAAAAAAAAAAAAAAAAACATAATGCATTGCAATACAATGATTACTGAGAAATGCACAAATAAACATTACTAAAAGCCTGATGATCATGATTGATACTCACATTTTAATGTGATTTATCTAAATGATGTACTGTATGGATAATCAAGTAAATCTGTAAGTTGTTTCAGTCGTTTCAGTCCATGTTTACTTTATAAAGCAAGGTCTAACAGATATAACAGAATCTGCAATCTGTTCAGCTTACAGCAAGTATACAAGTGAAGAAAATAGTTTTTTTCTGATTACTATCTTTATGGCATTAGGTAATTTCAGTATAGCTTATGCTACATATTTAATTACACATACATTTGAACTTACCATAAAACAAACACAAAGGCAACCGGAAATTCCAGTCCATTTTTTGCATCAAGGTAAAACAGAGGTGGAGAGTGAACAAAAGACACTGATACTAGTCACAAGTTTGAGTGAAGAACCTTAGGTGGGACTGAGAGAAAAATCAAATGAAAAATAGAGGTATGCATGAGACTAAAGAGGAACTACCACAGAGGAAACTATATTCTACCAACAAAACCTCTTCAACCTTCTCATTCTGTATTTTTTTAACCATTACTGTGACTAAAAATAAATGACAGATCATTTTCAGAATTTCCACAGAGGATATTCTATTTTGCATATCTTGAAATCAAAACCAACAGTAGTGATTCTGACATAAAAGTAGGCGAATAAGAAAATAAAATAGTTGTTTACAAAAGCTTTTTAATTGATCATAACCTACAATTGCAATATATTATTTTGTCATTAAAAGTCCCTGGAAAAAACATAGTGAATAATAGTAACCAGTCAAATCAAACCATATGGCAAGCTGTTTTAACATTTAAACTATAAAATATAATGTTATCTATTTTCATTATTTTTTTTTAGCTTCTAGTATCTATTCCATTATACACTAGAACTTAGTTGTTGGCTGAGTAGTGCTTATTCTATAGATACTAGCATCTCTTTTAAAGATACTAGCTCTTATTCTTTAAAAACTATAATTTGTGTTTATTACATACAGCTAGAACTACTATAGATTGTAGTATAAAGGCCTTTCCACACAGAGCGTGAACATTCGCGCAGTGAAAAAATGAATGCTTTTTTAACAACCAGTCTGACGAATCCTTTCATATATTTCCGTATGCAACTCATGGTATTTTTATAATAATAAAGGATGTTTATAATAATAAGCAGTGTGGCATTATTAAACATACAAAGATGCAAACTGCAGATAACAATCAGATGTTATTACTTAAGCACTCAATGATGGTTTAAAGTAGGTTTTAAGCAAACACATTAATAATTATATAAATTGTCAAATGTGGCATTATGCCAGTTTTTCTTCTATTTACGTTTTAAGATGTTTTCTTGTAAGCATTATAGATTCATAGATAGTTTGTGTCTGGCGTAGAAGTAAACTTTATTTATCTTAAGTTAATGCTGTATATTGAGCAGTGGATGATGTTAAATATACAAAATTGATACATATCTGAGGAAAATGCATTGTTGGTTGACACCACCTCGCGTGCAGGCGTGAATTAGCAGAAAGCGAACAATCGATTCGCGCTCGGTGTGAAAGCACCATTCATTGACAATTCGCCTTGCGTTTTCGCATCGCGCTCAGTGTGGAAAGGCCTTTAGGTTGTACTTATCTCAATAGTTACTAGCTATTCTGTTACTAGTAAACCATTGCAAGTACTAGTGCCCAATAAATAAGTACACACACATAAATGTAGTCCTGTGTGTGTGTGTGTGTGTGTGTGTGTGTGTGCTTAATTACACTCCGCCCTCTCCATGTTATCTAATGGTACGCGAGGCAAACTAAATAATTAAATTTCACTTTAAATAATTGTTTTTCAAAGATGTTTTTTTTTTTTTTGTAATTTTATGTAGTTTTTATCACGCTGATGTAAGTTCAAGTGCTCGTTTTTTAAATAAGTTTGGTTTTAGTTATGTGATGCTATTGAAAAGGCAGCATGACGTCATGATTGACAGCTGATATTGACAGATTCTCTGAGTGAACTGAGGCACCAACAGACTTTTTTTGGTATCTTCAGGTGGAGATTGGGGTTTTATTTACCTTATTTTAACACAAGCCTCTGGTACGGCAATAAGCAGACAAATATAGAAGCAGTCAGTCTAATTATACTGCGCAGATATGGGTACAGAGTTCTCTACTGCACAGACTCTGGTTCCAAATCAGCTGCTTCACTTTTCTTCAATGGAAGAGAGTGAAGTTGCGTTGTCCATCTTTTTTTTTTTTTTTACAGTAAATGGTAGCATGAAAACAGATATCAGTACCTTTTAAGGATTAAATGTTAAAGCGGCTAGCCATATGTTGGAGGGAAAGGTCACAGCATTATACATAAAAAAAATACAGAAGCATGACTAAAATAACCCTAAACTACTTGTGTACTGTCATCATGATCAACAACAAGCATCTTCTGTTATTACTTGAATGTACACTTTTTAATTTATTTGAATATACTTAAGTTTATTATGTGTCTGGTACTCACCTTATTAATGAATAGAAATTGTAATTTGCAAGTCAAGCTGCAAATTCCTCCTCAGCGTCAGCTGTCTCCGTAATAAGCCTATGATCTGTGTAGCATGATTAATGAATCTATTAGCAAGAATGCTTTCCTTCCTTTTGCCATCAAAGCAGAAGTTGCATAGTATAAATTAAGCGCAGTCGGGAGGACAATCGCACTTTGGCACCTTATAAGGCAACTGTGCACTTGATGTATCTCTTGAATCTGACACCTCAGCTGCACAATCGTTTCTCAACACAGAATACTCTGACTCACTTTCAAACTCAAACCTTCATTTCCTACACAAATAAAGTTTTGCATACAAAGAGAATTACACAACTACAATGCATATTGCCAAAAGTATTTTTTACTTTCTTTCTTTTTTTTTGCCTTTTTTTATTCTGTGTTTTTTATTCTATATTAAAGAAATCGAAAGAAACATGATAAGAAAACATCTCTAAAAGAGTGTACATGTGAGTGTACATGTTCTTATTGAAAATATTCGAAAAAATTCAAGTCAAATTAATTTTTTTATAATGTAAAAAGTAAAAAAAAAAAAAAACACTTAGAATGAAGGATGACCCTTGCAGTTAAAATGGTCAGGTTGAAACATTATTGTTTACTGTTTAATCTTTCGTTATAATGCATCTATTTGTGTGTGTGATCCACATCTTTTGTCTTTTGTTCTGTTATAATGATTTTTACTTATTGTTCAAAAGTTTGTTCAAAAGATTTTTTAAAGGAAAGGCAAACTTTTATTCAGCAAGAATGTATTAAACTAATCAAAAGAGACATTTATGTTACAAAAGCTTTCTAGTTCAAATAAATGCTGCTCCTTTGAATTTTCAATTCATTAAAAACATCTTGAAAAAATTAGCACAACTGTTTGTTTCTTAAGATGTAAATCAGCATTATCAGAATGATTTCTAGATGATCCAGGGCTGTGAAATGTGGTGAAGATTCAATGGGCCCACAGCTATCGGGGGGCCCAGAGATTTCAGTCGGGTGTTGAATGCAGCTTTTGTTATCCTAATCTTTCAAGTCTGTAGGAAATGTTTTCTAAACAGGCTGGCCTCAAACATTTGGATGGTAGTGCATCTATTTCTCACAATCTACCAAAAAAATATGTGACTTCCTGACTCACAACCACACAACCATAAATATACAGGAAGTGTATGTGTATATTTGGTAGAAGCAAGAAAGTGAGGAGGGTATATGATCTAAGAAAACCTCAATAAAGATCAAATGAACACAAGCAGACTATAAAACTGTTCAATTAAACATAGCATGGCTTTGTGAACTCTTACATGTATTAGAATAGAATAGAATAGAATAGAATAGAATAGAATAGAATAGAATAGAACAGAATAGAAT